>NC_139218.1:65178076-65523076 GCF_055691185.1 Crinia signifera
TGTAAGAGAGGCAATACCATTGTGCTTCATTTAAGTGTCAGATATGTGTGTACCATTGAAATACAACTTTTGGTCACTGTACTATGTACGTACTTTATGTATATCCCTTACTATGTGTCTCATGTTCTTTGCCTGCTCTCTGTTTTTGGCTTTGTCTGTGACCTTATTAGCATGACGATACTCCATAGAACTGCCTGTTGTGGTGGGTCTTTGTCAGAGCTGACACTTACCTGCCTGGTTACTGCAGACACAATCCCATACCACCTACCATTTTTCCCAGTGTAATCAGAGAAAATGTGGAGCTTAGCAGGGCAGACATGCAGAACCGACCATATCTACCAGGGGCCTTAGAAGTACCGGTGTGTTACTGCATACCCCCGAGGCACCTGCCAGTGGTACCCATGGTGATGGGATACTTCCTGTAGTTGGGATAAATGTTTATTGGGGTTGGACACACCAATCTAATAAAGATGGGAGATGAGGGGAAATGCACACACAGCGCTGGCGATTAACTTGATTTATCCAACGTGCTGGATATTAATCGCCTGGGCGATAGTGACGCGCAAAGCCACACATCGCTATCACGATGCCCCTACACACGGAGCGAGATTGGGGCATTTTCTAAGCCACTTCATAAGCTTAATGAGTATCAGTTTTATAAAGGAGATGATATTTTGTGATTGGTGGAGGATTCCATTTGATATAATAGAGAGAGGGATGTGATGACTCAGCTCTAATGGGAACCTGCCACAATAAGTTCTTCTATATAGTTGCTGAGCATGAAGAGGCAGTAAGTCATATTCCTGCAATGATGCACACAATCATTTGTATAATTGTGTAACTTCATAGTAATTGAATGGCACATAAAATAATAGTTTCACCGCAAACAGAAAAATCTGAATATTCATTACATTATTCTTTAGTTTACCTCATATTTATTGTAATGCATTTAATTGGTCCAGTAACTGGTCATCATTTTGTATGGTGAAACTTCTTTATAGTCTTCCCTGTGGTGCATATATATATATTTATATATATATATATATATATATATATATATACTGTATACACTGTACATATAGACCAGCTAAGTGCCATCAATTGCAATATCTGCTTTGCCTTTGGAAATGTTCAGTTGTAGAAATTACTAGCATTGTGAAAAGTTCATGACAGAGATAAAGGACGTATTTAACAGAGGTCTATCTGTTTCAGAGTCACCGGTTGGTTATTAATCTGAAAGGGCGGATCCAAGAGCTAGAGGCGGAGTTAGCGGAGCAAAAGCATCTGAGGGAGCAGGCAGTGGATGAAAATGAGTTTCTGCGCACAGAGCTGGAAGAGTTGAAAAGGAGGAGACAGGACACAGAGAAAGCACAGAAGAGTCTAACAGAGATAGAGAGTAAGGATCCACTATTTTGTATGCTGCTGTACTACCAGGACTTATTTACTAGTATATATGCAACCCCTAGCAGCCAATCAGGAATAAAGTACAAGTAAGACAGTCAAAGCAAATGTCTGATTGGTTGGCATGGCATTTCTCGTCGACCGGCCACTAGAAATGTAAAGCATAAAGCTATAACTGTAGCTGCCACAACAGGCCATAAGTAACACGACCAGCTCCTGGGGCACCAAAGAAAATCCTGGCTGCTGCAGGCAGAGGCGGGATATAGGGAATAATAATAATAATTTTTTATATAGCACTCTTTCTCCAATAGGACTCAAGGCGCTTAACAGATAAAATGAATGTAATACAGTACAGGGATAATGAAGGACAGAAAAGTTTTTCATAAGCAATACTTAAGGGAATGAAGGAAATGCTTGAGTAAACAGGAAAGTCTGTTTTTGAAGCATTCTAGAGTGGGGGTCTCTCGCAATGTGCGGGGAAGTGAGTAAACTTTATGTAAATGATCAGTTTGCGTACATGTGTAAATTAGTACCTATGGGAGGGAGCAGCGATAATATTCATGCAGCTGACTTGTAATATTCATGCAGTTGTTTTTTCTACTGCGTTGCACCGCACATTCTTCCTGATACCCTGTGCACAGAACCAAGGTACAGAATCGGATGCAGGGTCTGGGAACAGTAAATTTATAATGGGCGTACCACTGCACCAAAAGTCGCTGACGCACCTGTGTCCAAGTCTGATCAGGCCCTATGTATAAACTTAAGTTCATGTACAGAGGTGAAGGTACAATTGCTCTATATAGCTCAGCAGGAGCCCACCAGAACCTGTGCTCTGCAGCCGGCGTATATCCAAATCTGGGAGGGAGAAGTCTGTTCTGTCAGAGGCATAGCTTTAACTCTTTGGTGCCCAGGCTTATGCTTCCAGTGCCCCCATGTATGGTCAGTGAAGTGAAGAGACTGCTATTGTGACAGGGAGGCAGTGGGTAATGGGCGGATGGGAAAGGGTGATAGGGGATAGAAGAGGGAGGCAGTGGGTGATACGTAAGGCATTTTCCCCTGCCCACCCTCCACAGACAGTCAGCAACATGGAGTCGGGATCCTATGCTGAGGTTGTCGGGACCCACTTTTGGAGTGGGGACCCACTGTTTATGAACCAATGATCTATGTGTACGCATATGCATATAATTCTGTCAACATGCTTTCAACACACCCTTGTTAATCCTTGTATAAATGTAAACACACCGCATCCACCTACTTACACCGCTTCAGCCTCAGTAGTAGTAGTAGTAGTAGTACGTTTATTTATAAGGCGCCGCAAAGTGTCCGCAGCGCCGTACATAGCAAACAAAAAAATTACGAGGTAACGTACAGGGTGTGTTGAAAAATACAGTATAAATAGGGGTATAGCTGGTAGAACTAAAATCAGCATCAGTTCAGAAGTAGGTGTCAAAATTGTCGAGGAGACTGAAGATGAAGTAGAGGAAGGGAAGAACAGGACAGGAGCACAGGTGAGGTAATGAGGTAGGGTGAGTACGTGAGGAAGAAGGACCCTACTCATAAGAGTTAACATACTAAAAATAGGTGGGTGGACGAACGAAAAACAATAGGATAAGTGGGAACGGAGGCAGGATAGGAGGATCAAAAGAGGTTAGGAGGAGGGATAGGCTAGTCGAAAAAAGTGGGTTTTGAGGGAGCGCTTGAAGGAGGTAAGGGAATCAGAAAGCCTGATGGGTGGCGGGAGGTTGTTCCAGTGCAGGGGGGCAGCGCGAGAGAAGTCTTGGACACGGGAGTGGGAGGAGGTGATTAGGTGAGAGGTCAGTCGGCGATCAGTGATGGAGCAAAGAGGACGGGATGGAGTGTGGATAGAGATCAGTGAAGAGAGGTAAGGAGCGGTGGAGGAGGAGAGAGCCTTGTAGGTGGTGGTGAGGAGTTTAAAGAGAACTCGGAAAGGAATGGGGAGCCAGTGAAGAGATAGACAGAGGGGGGAGGCGGAGGTAGAGCGGCGGGAGAGGAAGATGAGCCTAGCAGCAGCGTTGAGAATGGATTGGAGAGGTGCGAGGCGGGTGAGAGGTAGCCCAGAGAGAAGGATGTTGCAGTAGTCAAGGCGGGAGATGACAAGAGAGTGAATGAGAATTTTGGTCGCGTCAGTGGAGAGGAATGGTCTGATGCGTGAGATCTTGCGTAGGTGAAAGCGGCAAGACTGTGAGAGAGCACGAATGTGGGGGGTGAAAGAGAGGGAGGAGTCAATGATGACACCGAGGCAGCGCGTTTGGTCGGTGGAGGTGATCTCGGTTTCACCAATACTGATGGAGATAGTGGGAGAAGAGGGGATGTTTGGGGGATGGAAGATTAGAAGTTCAGTTTTAGCCATGTTTAGCTTCAGGAAGCGTTGGGTTTAAGATCTCAGCTCAGCTCCAGACCATCTGCAAATCAAAACCACACAAGATATATTTGCAAAATTGGCCTATGTCCTCTGCTGTATTATCCCCAGTTTCTTATGATTTACCTCAATAGTAAAATATGGAATATATTAGAACACAAGATTTATTTTTACTGTTCATGCTGCACATCTAACTACCTTACATGTGAGCACATTCTCTACAAAAGGATAGAGACTTGGGGGCAATAGGGTGGCTATTACAGTGACACAGGGCCATGATAAGGTAGTGGGGCCATTTACATACTTACTCCTATGTGTTTTGCTATTTGGTTTATTTTGTACTGTCCCATTGAATCACATGGATGGGAGTATATAAAAACCTGTAATTGGGTACACACATTGAAACAGAGATTGGACACATAACTTTATAGGTGGTATTCGCTCCCGGCCGCTATTTCTGCTGGCAGAAATAGCGGATGTTGCCTATTCAATGCTGCCAATATCAACAGCATTGAAGGCAATTTCCGACAAAAAAGATCCGACTTTCCAACAAGTCAGATCTGTTTTGTCAGAAACAGCTGCGGATTGTCGAATTCACGTCCGTTTTTCAACAAAACTGTCCTAAGGCCGGTATCAAATTACCTGAGGTCATTGAGTGGGGGGAATTGTTTTGCCAGGGGCTATCCAATTAGCCCCAATGATGGCATCTTTATCACCCGATGAGAGCACTTATCGGGGACTATGCTTCACATTCCTCTGGCACACAAAGCACAATACTTGTAAGCAACCTCCGGAGCTGCTATAACAGTCCATTTTCGGCTGAGCATAAAGGCCTCTAATTGGATACTGTGATATTGACCATCGGACCTAAATAGCAATATCAAGTCATTTTCAGTGGAAAGAAATGCAATGGGGCTAATTGGATATCCTTCCCCCCATGTCACAGGACCCATTCACACATGCACAGAACAGGACCTGCTCATGTGCAAAGTACCAGGTCCGAATTAAGCTAAATGCAGTACATCCAGCAAATATTATTCCATTGGTAGTTAGAATTCTGCAAAACTTAATAAAATTAGCATTGTATTGGCTACATTATTTAGTATGGGATGCATTTGCCTAAAACATTTATGTCACTTACAAACTGGACTAACTTGGGAGTCACTGTAGCTATCATGGGAATGTGTACAAGTGAAGGTGAAATGTGGTCACAGACCAGATGGAGAGCGGGGGGAGGGGGGGCTAGTAGTCAGCACCTGCGGCAGGTGCAGGGAGTGATTATGATATTACTTTACTAGGCGGTTTAGTGCTACCTTGCCAGATGGATGAGAAATGCTTAGTTTATGACTTTATCTTGTGTGGGAGAAAAGGGAGCCGCTGGGAAAATTAATTAGATGATATTGAATGATTAAGCCATTCCTTTGTTTTTATTCTACAGGGAAATCCATAGCTAACGAGCAGCGATATACAAAACTCAAGGAGAAATATGCGGAACTTGTTCAGAGCCATGCTGATCTTCTAAGAAAGGTGCAAAGTGGATTGTTCTAGTGTAGAGCTGCTCTCAGTTATTAATGCAAATGTATACACATCCAGCACAGGGCAATCACATGGATATGTGATGTAGACCTGTGTGCAAAGAGCATCTTGGCATAACACAACTACACGTATAGTAAAGAGCAAATGTTGGTGTTCTGTATCTGTGTGCAACCAGGTACATAGCAGTTACATATTTCCTCCTTTGTATCTTTGCCCAATGATGAGAGGTTGAGGAAGCTCTCAGGCAGATGTGAAGCGTTGATTGTCTACTGGGAGGAACTACAGGTCAGGAATCAGAAAGGATATGGGAGAAGAAAATAGAGATGTTTTACCCTTTACAGCTGACACCAGTTACCTAGCTAACGTGTGCAGTTCTAATGATATATTTAGTGATTTATTGCCTGCACTGTCTGCAATGTTTTCTGTTGGAGATAGAAGGAAATTGGGCATTACAAGGGGTATTGTCACCCACCCACAACATAACATATATTTTCACCAGACAACATAAAAGTGTTATATTTACTGTGTGTGTACAAGACAGAGGAGGGGAACTGTTCTAGAGCATCTTTCCATTGAAAGAGCATTTGTGTATATGAGTGCAATACTCAACTGTTACTTAAGTTAAGCTTCTAGGCGGATTTGTCCAATGAAAAATAAGCTTACATGTGATCTGTTCTGATGTCTTAATCTGGGTACACACCTACAGATTTGTCTGTTCAATCTATCTGGTGGGAACAAAAATCATTTACTCCCAAATGCTGGAGAATGTACAAAAACAATTGCTTGTATACATTTGTTAAATCAAATGATTTAAAATAATTTGTCTGAATGACTATTGTCTATTTTCCAGTGTTTTGAGCAAATGTTCAATTCTCATATGCTCCCCTACATTACCAGTAGTATGTTCCCACCAGATAGATTGAACAGATAAGTAGGTGTGTACAAAGCTTCAGAGCAACAAAACTACTAATCTGACAATTCGAGAAAATGAAGGTCACCTGTTCGTTTAGTGTATTTCTTCCGGCCATGTTGAGAAAATTCCAATAACCAATGAACATGTACAGTAAACAGATTATGGGATCTTGGGTAACATCTATTTTCCCTGACAGAACGCTGAAGTCACTAAGCAGATGACCCTGGCACGAGAAGCTTTGGGGGACGTAGAGCACTCTAAAAAGGAACTGGAGGACTCCTATCAGCGTGTGAATGAGCACACACAGAGAAAGGTGAGATGTGCAGCATTGTCTGCCATACATACATGTATCAGAGTTCTAGTGCCAAATGTATAACACGGAGCAGTGGAAGTGCTGCGATATCTCAATTGAAAACCATGTGATTTAAAGCAGCAATTTTTATTTTGGATGCTCTAAATCGCCAATATCTGTGCACTTGTTGCAGCTCTCGGGCTACTACATTTGGCCCATACCAGGGCCGGATTTGCCACTAGGCCCGTGAGGCACGGGCCTAGGGGCGGCACAAACTAAGGGCGGCAGGCAGCCAGGACCTTCACCCGGTACATGTCACTAGCTCCGGGTCTCTATGGGTAGCAGCATCGGATGACCGAGCGGCAGCACTGACATCACCCCTTGCACAGCTGCCTGTAGAGACCCGGAGCTAGTGACCTGTGCCGGGCGAGGCTCCTGCTCACACAGGTGTCCAGCGGTATCTGTGCTGTAGCCGCTGCTAGTGCTTCCTCCTCAATGCTGCCCGAGCCGGCGTGCACTCTCCCTCCTGCCCATCCATGGACCCGACGCGGAGGTGTCGGTGTGGCCGGCCGCCAGCTACAGGAGCCTCTGGCGGGAGGGTGACGGGGACGCGCTGCAGGCGGAAATGGAGGAGTTCCGGTGGCTTGGAGAGGCAGCTGGAACTGAAGACGTGCTGGCAGGGCTGCTCTCCTCCTCCGCCGCTGACCTGAAGGGCGAGGACCGGCGGCTGCGGGAGCAGGTGAAGAGGCTGACCGGCCAAGTGGAGGCGCTGAGCCGGGCAGCGGGACTGAGTGCTGCGGATGGGCTGAGCAGGTACTGGGGGGGGTGAACTAAAGTGTGGTGCCTAGGGGCGGCTTGACCCCCAAATCCGGCCCTGGCCCATACGTAGAGATGGATAAATCATTTATACACAATCAAATTTACATCCCATTTGGCTGGTTCCAGGGACTTGAATTTTGTATACAGCTGTTGGATTTCGAGCTGATTTTCTGAAGTGGTTCTAGGACCACTTTATAACAAATTTTGACATTTCCAAACAGAAGTGTTTTTTCTGCCTTAAGTTATTTTTCACAAACATTGAATGGTCATGCTTTAAATAGATATTGGGGGTTATTCAGACCTGAATAAGCAGCTGCGAATTTGCAGGACGGGCGATAACATGTGCAAGGCTATGGTAGTATGCATGTGCAAGGCTATCCTCCAGTAAAATCCTGCTACTTTTTAAATTGCCGGCTGTACGCACGATGATTGACAGAAAGTCGGCGTTGGTGGTAGTCAGACGTTTTTTGGGAGGGTCAGGGAAAACACGTGCCCAGGCATTTTTAGGGAGGGTATGTGACGCCAGCTCCGAAACTGAACATCCTGTTCCAATCGCACCCCCCGAGTAAGTCCTGGGCACATGTTGGAAATATAATTTGATGGTGAGTGATTGCGTATGGATTTGCTGCTAATTGCAGACCTGCAATATTTTCCCAAGCCTTGCACAGCCATTCCCCGGCTTGCACAGGGCCAGACTTCACTTTGGCAGGGCCCCGATTACCTGATTGCCGGGCTCTGTAAATTACTGTAGCAACCCAGCGATCAGGTCTGAATAACACCCATTGTAAAGTTGTTGCAGTCTTTTTTATCTGTCTTTTTGTGTCTGAATACAAATATTCAGGTTCATTTTATTACCAATTTAAAAGAGCCGTTTACTTTCCTTCAGTAACTAATTTTGGTACCCCCTTGATGCATAAACTATATCTTCAGGTTGACCTTTTCCCTGGGGGGTGCCGGACGGGGTCCCGACAGTCATTCACCCGACGTCGGGATCCCGACTGTCAAAACACCGACAGCCGGGTTCTTGACGGCCACCCGCTATTTTCCTTTGTGGGGGTCCACGACCCCATAGAGGGAGAATAGAATAGGTGGCTCGCGTAGCGAGCCACCGTGCCCACAAGGGGCTTAGTTGTGCTCACCATGCTGTCTGGGTCCGGCCAGTCAGGATCTCGATGTCGGGATAATGACTGTCGGGATCCCGACTGTCGGACCCATATACCACACCCTTCCTTGGCACTCACCTGAACACAGCAAAGTTACAGCCATCTGTCCAGCACTTTGATCACTCTATACACTGGAGAATGAGAGATCTGGGGCATTACTAGAAATGATAGACATAATTTATAAGATTTCAATTATACGTTTTGTAAAACCCTTTAATCATTACTTTACCGTCCGAATCTAAGTGCTTATATTTGCATTTTCATTGCCACTAAAACTGCCGTTCCGAGAGCGTTGGGGTGTGAAAATTTAAAGAGGCACAAACATTATTAATCCCGGGTCACGACTGTTGGGCTGGCCCGACAGTTGTGCCACGGTCCCATTCTTGGCCCGCTCAACTGCATCTCGACAGGTGGGTTTCAATGTCCCGCCTGTCGAGTGGCGAAAAGGTGGGTGGCTGCAAGAAACAATCGTGGATCGTTGAGATCCGGCTGTGAGCTTGACAATCCACGGGCGTTATCAGCAAAACAAGCTCGACTGCTTTTAAAGTCAAGCTTGTTTTGCTGATACTTGTTCAATGCTGTCGGGAAAGACAATATTGAATAGGCGGCCTCCGCTATTTCCCCCGTCGGGAATAGCTACAGGGTATTGAATACCAACCTCAGTGTAAAACACGCTGACTGCTAGTGTGGTTTTACATGTTCACCTCCAACCCACAAGCTTTTGCTTTGTATAAAATGTGGCTTTGTGAATAAAACCCGAATTCTAATAATCCTAATCCTAATATCATGGCACCTTTTTTTTTGTTGCTGTTGGACCTCTAGTACTAGGCTGTGCCTTGGATGCAGGTGTGCATTTTTGTGTATTACCAACTTGCCAATGTAAATAGTTGCATTCCCCTTTATGTTATACACATAGCGCTTATTTTTCCGAGCCCTTATAAACATAATGATGGATTGGATATTGCCTATTACAGTAAACAGTAGATATGTTTCCCATGTAGGCATGAACAACTCCTGGAAATGGTGTAATTGAATGTTACAGTGTTGCGCTCTTCAAGACGATTGTAAAATTAAGCAGACAGGAGCCTGGAAAGATTATCCTTATTATTGGCTAATGAAGTGCCGTGTACTACGTGAAATCTCCAGATTACAAGTCTCCAGAGAGGAATAAGGGAGACCTCAATTCATTTCTTAACCATTAACAATGTTCCATAGACCATTGTACAGAACAGAAGTCTTTGTTATACTCATTTAATGAACGTGTTGAACAGGGAGTTTCCTTTCTAAGAATGAAAAGGTCATGTCCATTCTGCTCTGTAAGTGATTACAGTTAATTAATAGGCTTGTGAGTAATGCTCAGTATTTTTATTTATAGGCACAGGAACAGATTCAGCAAATGGATGACCTACAGGGGGCGCTAGAGTGCAGCAAACAGGAAGTCCAACTTCTCAAAAGCAATATAAATACCTTTAAACAGGTAAGATAGATGATGTACAGTATATAGTTTGCAAGAGCATATTTATGGGAAAGGCTCTCATTTTATATTAGAAAGTTTGTTTTTAACACTGTAAATTCCAAATACACAACAGTCTACATTAATGCAGCCATGATTAATTTAATACCTAGAAAAAAAAAACTTATTGTAAGCAGTATTGTAACAGAACAATGGAAACGTTTGAAGTTAAATAGGTTGGATATTGCAGTGACGTTTACGCACATTTTATGGGCCGCTCGGATGGTGTGATGGTTAGGATTACTGTCTAAAAGCGCTGAGGTCATGTTTTTGATTCCCACCATGGCCCTAACTGTGTGGAGTTTGTATGTTCCCCCCGTGCTTGCGTGGGCTTCCCCGGGTACTCCGGTTTCCTCCCACAATCCAAAAATATACTGGTAGGCTAATTGGCTCCCAACAAAATGACCCCTTGTGTACATGTGGTAGGAAATATAGATTGTAAGCTCCACTGGGGCAGGGACTGATGTGAATGTTCAACTATACTATGTAAAGCGTTGCGGAATATGTGTGCGCTATATAAGAAACTGTTATTAATAATAATAATAATAATAATAATAATATGCATAATCCCTTAAACGTAGGCTCACATTTGTAGAAGCAATTCCCAAAACTGAGATGGGGTCATACTCCTATGTATGCTAGGTGTATTTGTGCTAATAGAAAAAAGGCTTTTCATTTTTCTTTAAAAAAAAATTTAAGCAACCTGTAACCTACCCACAGACTACAGAGCCATTTTGCTGTGGGAAGCAAAATATAAGTAATCTACTCACTCATTACAACTAGGCTCCATTATCAGGAATTTTTGTTCACCCACAAAATGCTTACCTAGAAACATAGATTCTTACAGCAAATAAGAACCATTTTTACCATCTTGTCTGCCCTTTTTTATTCTTGGCAATCTCAATCTTTTTTGAACTTTAAACCTCAGCGACACTCTGCAAATTCTGCTAGCTAGCACGTTTTAAGCGATGCAGGCTAGGGAAATCGCCCTTGCGCTTCCCGGCGGTTAGATTGCCCCTACACACATAGCGATGTGAGTATGGGCGATCTGTGCTAACCAGTGTTCTCTGGTTAGAACACTGTTGATCTGAGTAGACCTTGACAACATATAGTCCAGATCTAGTCAGGCGATGGCGATGTTTGGGACCGGGCATCGCCATCACTATGGGGCATACACACAGGTGTGGATCGTTTGGTCTACAACAACTAGGTCGACAAGCATTGGGTCGACACTACTAAGTCGACATGGGTCAAGGTCAACATGGGTCTAGGTCGTCATGACATTAGGTCGACAAGCAGGTCGACACGGGCTAGGTCGACAGTCAAAAGGTCAACATGGGGTTTTTCACTGTTTTTTGACCCGAATGTCGACACAATCGACATGGACACAGTTTGAAGTGCAGTGGCACACTATTTTATTCTCCCACCACGCCCCAGTGCAGGGTTGGGGAACTTCAGGCCTGGAAGCCGTATGCGTCTCCCATAGCCGGTCTGAGTGGCCCGCCCACCCATCTGGTGGCTTTGGGGGAGTACTGGGAAATTCTCTTAATCAACAGGAACTGGAGACTGTCAGTCCTATTCAGCGGCAGCCTCCAGAGCGTGGGACGGCTGCAGCAGGACAATTTGTACAAGAAATTTTTACATATGGCCCCCGAAGGATTTTTTCCCCATACAAACGGCCCTTGGCACAAAAAAGGTTCCCCACCCCTGCCCTAGTGGATGGTAGGGCATGAAATACCACCTGTCGGCACATGTCGGCTCAAAAACAGTGAAAAACCCCATGTCGACCTTTTGACTGTTAACCTAGCATGTCGACCTAATGCTTGTGTCAACCTAATGTCATGTCAACCTAGACCCATGTCGACCTAAACCCATGTCGACCTTGTTGCCTGTCGACCCAATGCTTGTCGACCTAGTTGCTGTAGACCTAATGACCGTATCCCATACACACGGAGTGATCCGTGCTTAATTCCTAAGTGATCTAGTCAGAAATAGGGCTAAAATTGTCTTGTGTATATGCTCCTTTAGTTCTTTGTAAGGAGATTCATATGCTTGGGTAGACATGTTTAAATTGTTCTACTGTCTTAGCTTCTGGCTGGAGGCTATTTCACTTATCCACTACCATTTCTGTAAAGTAATTTTTCCTTAAAATTCCTCTGAACCTGCCTCCCTCCAGGTTCAGTACATGTCCTTGTTTTCTAATATTTCTCTTCCTCTGGAGATTCCTTCCCTGCTGTACTTTCAGAAAACCTTTGGTATACAGTATACGAAAGTTTCTATCATGTCCCCCTTTCCCTTCTCTGCTCCAAGCTCTACATGTTCAGATATTTTAGTCTTTCCAGTTAAGTTTCGCGGTGTAGGCCATGCACCATTTTAGTTTACCTTTTTTGTACGCTCGCTAATGTATTTATATGATTTGGAGGTACATTATGGCCTCCAGAATAGGACACTCTACTCTAGCTGAGGTGATACTAATGTCCTTCACCAGGGCTTCTCAAATTATTGCTCTAGGACAGGGCTGGGCAAGACCGGCCCTCCAGATCTTGATGAACTACACATCCCAGCATGCCTTGCATCAGTTTCAGCATGGCCACATAGCAAAACTAATGCAAAGCATCATGGGATGTGTAGTTCACTAACATCTGGAGGGCCGGTGTTGCCCAGCCCTGCTCTAGGACCTCGTCAGACATGGGATTGCACTACATGCTGCAGCAGTTGGTCCTTCCGGGCACCTATGCGAGAGTCCTATGTGTCGACTAGTTCAGCATTCAACACAATTGTTCCTAGCATCCTGCTCCCCAAACTACTCCATTTAGGGGCCCTAGAATACACCTGCTCCTGGCTAGTCGATTTCCTGTCAGACAGGAACCAGGGGTGAAAGCTGGGAAATTCTCCTTTATTATGTCCTTTAATTTTACCACTAGGAATGCTCTCCACAAATGCAGTCCTCAACTATCCTCTACACTGGGAGGTAGGCAATTGCTGTGGAACTACACACCCTATCATGTCTGTACAGCAAAACTAAGACAAGAATGCTGGACTGTGTAGTTCCACAGCATCTGGAGCATCACAGTCTGCCTACCACTGCTGCAGAGGGTGGTTGATAGCTACCTACCCGTCCTCTACACCAGTGTTCTCAATCTCTTTTCTCATGGGCATTTTGCAATACACCTCCCCAGTACCCACCAGCTCCATCAGTCGGGTGACACCATATATCCTGGAGGTTCTCTGCATCCCAAATATTTACAATTCCACCCCTGCGCTCAATGACTCATGAGGCATGCTGAGACTTTTAGGCCACACAATCTCCATCAAGACATTACTATATCTTACTAAAAAATTTTTTTTATAAATATTCGATATTATATTTTTTATTACACTGTTTTGCAAAGTCAAAAATGGTACTGGACATTTGCTATTCTTATTACTTCTGTTTGCTAATAATCCACCTGTAGAAGTATTATATACCAGTGCATCATTTTATCTGAGCATGCTATAAGCATTGATGTAGCTAAAGACTCACACTGCTGCCTGTCTCCATGCAGGAGAGCCAAACACAACACAAAGAACTTGAGGAGAGCGTTCTACAGCGCCTCCTGCAGGAAGCAGAAAACATCATACAAGATGCTCTCCACCAACTAGATGAACCCCTCTACACAAATGGCAGCGTATCTACAGGTGATTATACACCCCTGGCACATTGCTCTATTTTCTGTATATATGAATTTGAAACCCACTAACATTGTGTTACTTTTCAGACTTTCTCATCTCCAGAACAATGGCGGCGGTAGAAAGCACTGAGAAATTAGACGAAGCTTGGAAGAGACACGTGTCTGATACTTCAGGTGAGAAGAAAGGATGGGAGAGGACCAAAAGCTGTAAAGAGTGTAGCAGGCAAGTGGAGGAAATGCACAGTAGTTAGACAGGGCTGGGTCACTGAAGAAGATGAGTACAGCTACTAGTGACTGAGGACTGAAACTATTGGTCATGAGAAATTACATTCTCCTCTCTCTTACCATTCAGTCTTCCATTAAACCTGATTGCTTGCAATATATTCCTTTCATTGCTGTGAGTGGTCACATATATTTGCTCATTAGGCTCCCCCAAGAATCTGTGTCTTCTTCTTCTACTTTCCCTACGTCAGTATTTGCCTTGCATTCCTTTTCCCTTCATCTTCTGTGCAGGATACAGTCTTATTGTCGACACCACTTAGATGACTTAGACAGTCATTGGGTCGACAGGTGGCAAGGTCAACATGGGTGAAGGTCGACAGATGTCAATGCCCAAATGGGGCAAGGTCGACATGGGGTCTAGGTTGACACAGCGTTAGGTCGACATGGGTTAGGTCGGAAGGTCGACATGCATTTCATGCCTTACCATCCAGTATGGCATGGTGGGAGAATAAAATAGTGTGCCCGATGCGAGGGGCTGCGGTTGACTTCCAACTGTGTCCATGTCGACTGTGTCGACATTTGTGTAAAAAACTGTTAAAAAAAACCATGTCGACCTTCCGACCTGTCGACCTAACACGGTGTCGACCTAAACCCATGTTGACCTTGTCCCATGTCAACCTAGACACCTGTCAACCTTCACCCATGTCAACCTTCACCCATGTCGACCTAGACACCTGTCGACCTTGCCACCTGTCGACCCAACGGTGTCGACCTAATGACTGTCGACCTAAGTGGTGTCAACAATACGATCCACACCGTTCTGTCCTTCTACCACTTCTGTTCTCTCTCATAAACATCTCCCGCTCAGCCCTTATCTTCTTCTATTGCTAGTTCTTGTTTTTTATTCTGTTTATTGCATCCTACATCTTCTGCTTTACCATATGTTCATGTTGCTAATGTATCTATACTTGTGACATAAATATGGTGTTAAGCTTTACACAGGGGGGGGGGGGGGGGGGGTGTGGAGGGATTTATTAACCCTTTGAGTGCCAACATATCTGTGAGTGATGCGCAAAATATCTGCTAAAAATGCCAGCATCGCTCATCAAATTCAAATAAAAAATGTTGTGTAAAAAAAAAAAAAGATGATATTTCCTATATAAGGTAACTATTACAGGTCATTATGGTGACTACAAATGTTTGCTTGGCAATTTACACATCTATTTTGATGAATTCACTTGGCACTCAAAGGGTTAAAGCATGGAGAGAGCTAAAGTACTAACAAATCACCTTGTATAAGGCGATTTGACGCACAGGGGACCGATTGTTCGCGACTGCGCATGTGCGAGTCCCCCAGACGCTGCCTGAAATTCACAGCCTTGTGAGTCAACCAGAATAAGGACTTTGATATGGGAGCATTTGCAGTGTGAAAAAAGAAAAATATACCCTGCAAATGGGAATAACTCTAGTGGTGCGTACACACGTGGGCGATTTTGTGTAATATCGCGGGAAATATGGTCGCTAAGCGACCATATTGCCCGCGATGGGAGTGTGCACCGGCGATATATCGCCGGGTGCGCGCTCCCGTTTCTACCCCTGTAGTGATCGCTGGTCGCAGAAACATGCTCCTGCGACCAGCTGATTACCACTGCCGGGCTCCCCCCAGCAGTTTCTTTTTCATCGGCGACCATCTCTGGTCGCTGATGAAAAGGA
This sequence comes from Crinia signifera, assembly GCF_055691185.1. Lineage (NCBI taxonomy): Eukaryota > Metazoa > Chordata > Amphibia > Anura > Myobatrachidae > Crinia > Crinia signifera. The sequence continues at coordinate 65,193,700 of NC_139218.1, forward strand.
GAAACTGAGCAATATATTGTGTATAATTGTGTGCTGCATCCCATAGCAGTCAGTCAGGTGTAAGCAGTGTAGTGTGTTCAGGTTAATGCTTCATTGCTTTCTATTTGTTGAAACGTGTCTTCTGCCTATAGCATTTTATTAAATAAGTCCAATAAGACCTCTTTGTGCTCAAAATGTTTAATTTCCCACATTCCCAAATACAGTTGAGGCGTCATTTTACATTTTATACAATTCTCAGATTCCAAAGCAGTCATACATTTGCATTGGATAGGAGAGATTTAATCCCTATGTATTATCCAAATATGGGGCCTTATTCTAGTTCAGTCTTTCTGACAAAATCCTTCTTAGATGGACAAAACCATGTGCACTGCAGGGGGGCAGATGTAAACTGTGCAGAGAGAATTAGATTTGGGTGAGTTATTTTGTTTCTGTGCAGGGAAAATACTGACTGCTTTATTTTTATACTGCAATATAGATCTCACTTTGAAGTAAAACCCCACCCAAATCTAATTTTCTCTGCACAAGTATATATGGCTGAGCAATATATCTCCCCCGTGTGTACGGGGCTTAAGTTTGCAACTCAGCATCATCATCCGCAATCAGTGCAATGCTACACTCCTCACCTGCTGACTGAAGGCTTTATTTGATAACATGGTGAGTAATTGTGTGCTGCATCCCATAGCAGTCAGTCAGGTGTAAGCAGTGTAGTGTGTTCAGGTTAATGCTTCATTTGCTAGTCTTCTGCCTATAGCATTTTATTAAATAAGTCCATATGCGTACTAAAGAAAAAAAATATTTGTTAATGATATTTTGTTTAGAAAAGAAATAAGAAACCAGGGCCTGGCCATGATTTATTGGAAGGTGCTTGTGGCCTTTTCACAATGTGGGAGTGGTTGGACGAGTGGCGAGGGTTGGGTTTGGCCAATAGGAATGGACTCATTTAAAAAATTAAAATCGATGTCAAGAATGTTATTATTTTTTATCAGTGCCAAGAAAATGTATGTTAACCATTATTCATAGTGATGTGACCAGTTATATGACATTCTATGACATTCTCCAATTTAACACTTGCTTAGGTTTTACTGTATAAATTATTGAAAAATGAGAATTACTGTTTCACCTCACTACTGTTTTCAAACTTATTTTTACAAATATTTAGTTACTGGTTTTAGCCACAGGGTGGCAGTATTGTGCAGCAGCTGATGACCAGTATTTAAAACAAATAATAGCTAGTCTGAATCAAACAGAACAATGTATACTTATATGGGAATGTTATCATTACGGTGACGGTGACACCAGAATGATGACATGGCCGGTATATCGACATTGTGAATGTCAACAGTCACAATGTTGACAGTACATGTCATTATTAAGGTCTAGGCTTTCCCAACCCACGGTCCTCAAGGCACATCAACAGTGCAGGTTTTGTAGATATCCAGGCTTGAGCACAGGTGACTTAATTAGTACCTGAGTGATTCTGATTAAACCATCTGTGCTGAAGCCTGGATATCACTAAAGGTGCCCATACACTAGTAAGATTTATCTTCAGATCTGGCTGGTTGGAACAAAAACATGGTTATGGATGAGTGACAGTGTCAGTTTTCCAGTATTTCAAAGCAAATGATCAACTGTCATTTGATCTCATCCATAACCATGTTTTTGTTCCAACCAGACAGATCTGAAGATAAATCTGCATGTGTATGGCCACCTTAAAGCCTGCACTGTTGGTGTGCCTTGAGGACCGTGGTTGGGAATTCCTGGTCTAGGGTTAAAGCCTATGGTTATGGTATTAGTAAAACCGATATGATGTCATACCATCTGTCATCAAGATGTTCATGGGCTCACAGGATGACTCCCATTTTCGTCATTTTGCGGGTATACCCAGCACTTCATGAGCAGCTGGGCAGCCCTCTGGGTCACCTCTCTACACTGTTTAGATGCCACGTGTATATACATGACATCTGTTCAGGGATCACTCATGCTTGCAGAGCAGAGCTGCAGTGATCAAGGGCTCCCCTACTAAAACCTCTGAGTCTCAGGGGATCAGCACCATGCACACTGCACCCATTGTTTAATACTTACCCATCCGGAGTACCACAATGAAGGCAGCATGTCTGACAGAACTGCCAAAAAAATGGTAAGTATTAAACAATGGGTGAGTATTAAACAATGGGTGCAGTGTGCATGGTGCTGATAAAACCCCACCCAAATCTAATTTTCTCTGCACAAGTAACATCTGCCCCACCTGCAGTGCACATGATTTTGTCCATCTAAGAAGGAATTTATCAGAAAGAGTGAACTAGAATAACCCCCATGGACTTCTTGCTAATAAGAAGATTGTAAATATCGGAGAGTAGTATCATGTTGAGATAAAACATAGTAAAATAGTAATTTAGGTCGAAAAAAAGATGTCAGTCCATTGAGTTCAACTTGTTTAACTAGTATGTCATGACTGGGGAAGTACAGATGGTGTGATGGTTAGCATTACTGCCTCACAGCACTGAGGTCCTGGGTTCAATTCCCACCATGGCTCTAACTGTGCGGAGTTTCTATATTCTCCCTGTACTTGCGTGGGTTTCCTCCGGGTACTCCGGTTTCCTCCCACAAACCAAAAATATACTGGTAGGCTAATTGTCTCCCAACAAATTAACCCTAGAATGTCTGTGTGCGTGTACATGTGGTATGAATATAGATTGTAAGCTCCACTGGGGCAGGGACTGATGTGAATGTTCAAATATTCTCTGTAAAGCGCTGCGGAATATGTGTGCGCTATATAAAAAACTGTTAATCAATAATAACTATATGATTCCCTTTATGGCCAAGACTTTTTCTAATTTTTGTTTAAACTTATTTACTGTAATAGCTGTTACCACATTTTCTGCCAAAGAGTTCCATAAATTATCTTCCCTTATGGTGGAGAAACCCCTTCTTAATCCCATATGGAATTTCTCTTCCTCAAACCTCAGTGCATGCCCGCACATCCTAAGTACATTCTTGTTACTGAATGATACCCCTTTTATACCGGTAAGCCGGGTTGCACACAGGCTTTTAGACCTGACTCCATGCCGGGTGCGACTCGGCTTGTGACCCCTTCTATACTCGGCTCCCGGCATGGGGGGGGGGGGGGTTTGATGTCACCAGGGACGAGTCTTGGGCCAGCGTTGGGAGATGAGAGCATCTCCAAGCATCAGCTTTTTCATTGCATTGAAAGGGTCCCGGGTAACACTGGCCCGGGTTTCCCATTTACACTGCACTGCGAGCCGGCTTGCACACGTGTTTAACTCTGCTTGCTACCCGGGTAGAAATAGCGGGTCTCACGACCCAGGACATTTCAAGTGGGTGCGCTTACACTGCCTGCAAAACCGGATTTTTGTGCACTCCTGAGCAAAAACCTGGTTTATTTAGGCTGGTGTAAAAGGGGTATAAGTCTTCTCCTAGTTCCTTATAATTTCCAATCCTGTATATTATATACATATATATTTCCTCTCAGCCTCTGTTTCTCCAGTGTATACATAGTCAGCCTGGATAGTCCATCTTTATATTCCAGTGACTCAAGACCCCTCATTAGTTTAGTTGCTCTACTCTGAACCGTTCCAGTTCATTTATGTCTTTAAAAGGTCTGGCAATAACCTATTGGAAGGAATATCGGTGGTCCATCTCGCCAGGGACCACCGATCAACATGATCATCATCTCCAAAACATTTGATAACGATGTCAATGGCCCATTTAGCATGCTAATTTTATAGGGGATTGTAGCGATTAACTTAATAAGAGAATGAAAAATCGCTGCAGAACCGTCTGAACATACTGTCTAGTTTGTAGATACATATAGAAATGTTGTCTCGGCAAATGATATGCAGTTTGCAATTCTGTAAATAAAAATAATCTTCAGCCTGGATCAAATACCTTGGCTGTATAAGCTAAACCTTTCTCTTTCCACTGAAGATACTGTAGTTAACATTTGATAATGATGGGGGAAAGTTGGATTACCCTATAAAGATATGTATGGAGAATAGAATTTCACCGTAATTTCTAATTAATGTCAAACCAGGCTCATTAGGTGTCAAAAAATACATTTAATATGTGTGGGGATAGCTAACAATTTTATATGTAATAAAGCATTTGGGGAGTGAACAATTCTGCATCCAAATTACAATCTGCATATGAACTAGTTCCAAGCAACCAGTCACTGATGTGTCTGTAGAATAGATAATAAATGCCCCCATACATTTCATCCTGACAGCTTACCGGGGGAAGGGGGTGGGGGGGCGCAGGGAACCGGGCCGAAGAATAGAAGACAAAGTGAATGGGTAGCCACTGATTGGCTGAGACCTCTTTCAGCCAATCACTGCCATTCATTTGTATGGGCTTTTTTTAGCAAATCTTATGTGCAGCCCGTCTGACCTTCCGACTCCGATCCGATGCGCACAGGACCGCGCATCGTGTTGGACGGGTGTTTTATGTGCGTTTTGGGCCGATTTCATGGCCCGATTCATCTGAATTTGTTGAAATCGTGCCCAAATCATATAGTGTATGGGGGCCTTAAGAGTACAGAGAAAGGACAGGTAAAAACCAATCCTCCTTTTTGACGGGGTGTTTTCATCTTAGAAAAAGCAATTCTCATCCGTTTACCTTTCCATAGAAAGCAGTGAACCAGTAAAAGTATAGGTGTTTCACGAAAACTAATGGGGCATACACACGGGTATTTCTAAGGGATCTGACTAAATTGTTTAGAAATCCACGACGCGTATGGCAATGCGTGGTCTCGCATGTTTCTATCGCCTGACTTGATATACAGTATACTGCATGTATAGTCATCACCAGGGTTCTCTCTCCAGAAAACACTGGCCATGACAGATCGCTCAGCACACATCACTGTGTGCTGAGTGATCTGTGCTGAGCGATCTGTGCTGAGCGATCTGTGCTTAACTGCACCAATAAGCACAGATGATCAGTCGGCCCATGCGTACGGGGTATTAGAGGTAACATTTGCATAGTATACGGTATATATTTCTAAAATACTTTTATTTACCATCAAACAACCTAGTAACGAGATGAGTAAATATTTCCATTAATCCAGAGAGTGTTTAATTGTAGTTATAATTGGAACCAAATTTTCTTTATTTACTGTAAATGCGACAGATCTGCAGGTGTAGACACTCCTACATATTTCAGAGAAGAGTATGTTATGAGAAAAAGTCAAAGAACAGGTAAAGAACTAAAATATTCAGGTGTGCCGCTAATAGAATTTCACACTTGTTTAAATTAGCTTTATAACCAGAGGCTGACCTAAAGGTTGAATATCTTCTAGTACAGCTAGTAAAGAATCATATTATTAGCATATAATAAGACTTTCAAAATGTGTTATTTAAAACAAGTAAGAAGGGGGATAATGGACAACCCTGCCATGTTCCACGTTGTATAGGAAAACGAGACGAGATAGAACCATTACAAGAAATCTGTGCAAGTGGATTGCAATATAAAGTTGTGAGAATATAAAAAAATCAGCAAGGAATCCAAATAATTGGAGAGTAGTAAAAAGATTGTCCCATTTGACATGGTCAAATGCCATTTTGGTGTCAATAGAAATAAGCATTTTAGGACAGGAGCAAACAGAGCTCCTCTATTGTTGCAATCATTATTCTCACATTAGCTATCAAATGACATCCCAGTATAAAGCCAGTTGTGGTCTGCATTTATAACAATTAAAATTACAAGAATATAGAAGACAAGAATATACAGTGCAGCCTATGTATCACATATATATGTATGATGAGCTGCTGAAAGACAGGTCAAATCTTTTTCAGTTAGATGAACAATTTTGTAAGTACAGGGGAAATAAAGGACTTTTGCGGAGAAATTTACTAAGATGTGAGTTCTATTTCACATGGGATATGGGCAACCAATTAGCATCTACTTCTAGAAGATAATAGACAGGATCTGATTGGTTGTCTATAGCAACATCCCATGCGAAATAGAACTCCAATCTTATAAAATGTCCCCCTTTGTATACATTGGGTGCATATACAGTACAAATAACATAATGGGAATTATTCAGAAGTATTTCAGTTGTAACAAATATACCATCAGGGTCTCCCTCATTCTAAATTACAGAGAGGAATAGAGAGTGTCTTAATAATATAGCCACGCCATAAGATATAAGCTAGGCTTTCTAGACTAGTGTGTACACTCCATATCATTAACGATGCGTGGTGCCAACAGCATTGGAAATAGGACTGCAGCTTGGCCGTCGTTAACAAGGACTTACCTCAACAAGGGAGTTCATTGTTAACGATGGCCACCCCCATGCCATTGTACCCTTTAACCTTTAACACCCCTGGCATCGGTAAGTGTGTATGCATTTGCCGATACCGGTCCCCAATCCCCCCCCCCCCCCCCCGCCCCGCGCCAGGTCACTGCTGCCGCCGATTCATCATTTGTACTGTATTAGTTTCTGCAACTGTTAAGTGTGTTTCCTGAAAGCAGGGAATTTTAGTTTAGACAGGTATGTAAGTAATTTCCGTCTCGTATCCCTCCCACATTCCCTGTACCTAGTTTATCAGACATAGTAAATACCAGTAGAGGTGTTTATTTTTAGACACTCCAACCCCAAAAAGGAAGTGAAAAGGAGGGGAAGGAATTCACAAAGGGAAAGCAACAAACAGACAAATGAGCAAACAGAAGACAATAGAAACAAAAATGTATATAAAATATGAGGATCATATAATAATAACAATAATAAAAAAAAATCCATCAAACGATAGAAATTAGCTATGAAAAAATTGGTTTACAAAATCCTACATAGTAATCCAATTATAAAACCAAATAGGGCCGCAGCCCAACTCGCTATAAACAGTCAAACAATGTTAATGTGAACAGTGAAGATCAAACCATAAGTAGCATACTGTATAAGGCTTAGCGACATTATATGAAAGGAAAGCAGAGCTATACTAGCAGCATAAAGCAACACAACCTGTAATATATGAGGTAGAAATGCTAACAATGAGTGTAGAAAAAAGAAAAATGACTGATGGATACGAAAAGGAAAACATAACTAAGTATATAGCAGTACCTAGTGCAGGCATGTCCAAACTATGGCCCTCCAGCTGTTGTGAAACTACAAGTCCCATCATGCCTTGCCACAGTTTTGCTATTAGGGAATGCTAAACTGGCAAGGCATGCTGGGATGTGTAGTTTCACAACAGCTGGAGGGCCACAGTATGGACATGCCTGACCCAGTGTTCCTGAGTGAGTAACGCCTCATACTACAAAAAGAGTATACAGCAGTCTGAACTGAAATAAACACTCCATTTTTTGCCGCTGATTGCCAAAGATGGGGTAAAGGCCACCTACCCTGAGATGGCATCGCCATGCCAGCATTCCCAGGGGAACGCCCAGCATTTCATGGGGACGCCCATAAAACGCTGGGCGTTCCATTGATTTCAGCCCCTTACTCTGTTGAGTATCTGGTGGGGAATTCTTTATATATTAAGAAGTAATGGCACCCCTTGCCTCGGCTAGTTAAGTGTCAGCATCCGCTGGGTTGTTGAAGTCCTTACATGTAGAGCCTTCAAAGAGTGTGAGTCAATCAGGATAAATTAGAGCAAATTTACAGATTGAGGAAAAAGTCTGAAAATCCTGATAAATGATAGAGCTTAGAGGATTCCCATGGAATACATTTCTTATTCCCAGAAGGGAACTTGTGTATTATCACAGCGCCCAGTTTTGCTACTTACAGCACCGTAGGGAAATCGCATCGCATCGCATGGGCCATTTAAGGGTTATGCTATGCGATTTTTTACTGTAATTTATTCGCTGCTCTGTCAGCCCCGGGGCATCGCATCTCCCGCAAAATCGCATGCGATCGCATGCGATTTTATAGGGTGTGCGATGCCATGACATTAGCTATACCATAATATAATTGTATGACATACAATGATGTTTTAGGCCCCCCCCCCCACTATCCACGCCACCCTGAAGCGTGTGCACCAGTGACCAGCGATTTCTAGTCAAAATAAGGTCACAGCACCTGCTCCAGCCACAATGAGTGAGAACAGCAGCCACAGTGCACAGCACTATGCAGCGCACTTCTCCGCCACACCGGGCACTTTTATTCCCCTTCAGAAGGACTGTCCACAACCCATGTCAATCTAAAATAAATAGAGTTTAAAAAAAAATTAAACATTTTAAAGACAGATTTGCCTGCGATTTTCAGTCAAAATTGCTGGTTACCGATGAAAACGGTATGCTGAGCGATATGGTCGCTGAACGATATTAAGCCAAAGTCGCTCAGCCAATAAATCACACCATTTTTTTCACACCTTGAGTGTAAGTCGATACTCGATCCTGTGGCGTGCGTCACAGATCTCCAGCAGTACGTGGTGCCGGCGTTAAGCCACAAACTGCGGGGATTGTTGGCGGCACCCGACAACACTGGCAGCAAGTATGTGTGAAGGTAGCTATCTAGAAGGGTGATAATGCTCATTTGGGAAGTGGGGTTGCAGGAGCTCCTGTGACACACATGATTTTAAGGTGCAAAGTTGTATCAACAAAATATGCCAAAACTAAATGAATAGGCAGTGAAACAGCATCTCAATATGACAAATATGTAACAAAATTATAAAGCAATAAATATTAAGCAGTCTCTCAATCTGGGTACACACTATACAATTTTAATGAATGATATAGTTAATTATCACAAAATATCTCCCAACTCGCTCTCTCCGCTCTGTACAAGATCTGCCTGTCTCTTCTTCACGGATTACTAGATCCCATTCACTGTTACAGGACTTTCATAGGGCTGCTCCCACCCTATGGAATTCCTTCCACGCACAATAAGCCACTCCACTAGCCTCCAAACTTTCAAGCGTTCTATGAAAACTCACCTCTTCAGGCAAGCCTATCACATTTAGGTATCACCCACCTAACCCTCTGAGGCACTTATGTATTATATAGCTTCCCTTCTGGACTTGCAACTTGGTGGTACCTGTCCTTGTGTTTCCCTCCTATATCCCTATAGATTGTAAGTTTGCAGCAGGGCCCTCTAACCTCCATGTCTGTGTGTTGTTACCCAGTTTGTTCTTTCAGTGTTGTCAACATTTATAAAGGGCAACAGAATCTGCTGCGCTATATAAGAAACTGTAAATAAATAAATAATAGCGTTCAGTGTTTATCCACTATATCGTTAACGATGCACCCCCCCCCCCTGAACCGTTAATGATGCAGACCCATCTGACGTTATTGTCAGTGATTGCATGATTGGTGGGGGAACCTGTTGACGTCACTGAATGATATCGTTAATGATATTAATGAGTGTTTTACCGCTGGTCGTTCATTTGTTGCAGCACAATATCAACGGTGCTGCATATCGTACAGTGTGTACTGAACTTAAGGTATTGAAGCTCCCTTATTTTACATAGTATGAGCTGTCTTCCAAATAACATGTTTAGCGGGACTATATATGGCAGTTATATATAAAGGTTATATTGTGTTTGGTTATTGTTCTCTATATGGAGGTCTAATGTGTATTATTAGTAATCATCAAGGAGTTCCCTGTTCATGTAAAGTAATTGGACCAGTTCTTTTATGACAAGTATTTATGTTGGCAGCCCTGTATGATGTCAGAACTGCCTCCATACCGATGTCATTTACATGAGTATTACCATGATTGCATAAAGATTTATCTGTTATTTTACTCTGCTCCTAGATGTAAGCTTCGTGTTGCCGAACCTGGTTCAGTTTGCACATCGAATAGGAGATGTGATAATGCAAGGGGCCCAGACTAGGACATCTGAAAGTGAGTATCAGTCATAGCATGAAACACATTTATAAAGCACAAACATCAGCACAAAATCCTGGCAGTTTCATTTCACAAACCTTTATTTCCTCTTTGGCTCATAGCTTTGGGGAGAAAACTATTGTAGAGGATTTGAGGTCTGCACTGTGTGAGTGTAGACACTCCATGGACCTATATTTGTGCAAGTTCACATTTTAATTTTCTAAACCTGGGGTGCTCAAACTATTTTGCACTGGGACCCCGTCAGACAATAAAAATTATTACAGGACCTCAGCAAGTTACTATCTGAATGTCCGTCACATGTGTGGTCAGTGAGGTGAAGTGACCGCTTTTGTGACAGGGAGGAAGTGGGTAATGGGGGGGGGAGTGTGACAGGTGGATGGAAGAGGGAAGCAGTGAGTGTTTACTTTATGAGTTATACCCTGTCCCCCCTTCACAGACACATTAGCCTGATGATCAGTAACAGAGTCATGATCCCATGCTGAGGTGGTTGGGACCCACTTTGGGGTCAGGACCCACAGTTTGAGAACCGCTGTTCTAAACGATTGCATTGGGGTGAACGGGTGGTGAGATTGCAGTCATAAGCCGCCCATACCCAGGGGGACGGACAGGTGCGATGCGACACAGCACATAAAGTATGTGCTGCCTGTACTTTCTGAACTAGATTGCATTGCATGCATTTTGAACTAGGGACCTTATTCTGGTCCATTCGCACCCCCTGTGCGTTTGCACGGTGGACCGATGTTGTGCAGATGCACATTTCTGTGCATATGCCGGGTGCGTGCGGCCAGACTGTTCGCCGGACACACGCAACCAAAACTGCGGGAGGCGAACGCTGGGTGTTCCCATGGTAATCGGCCCGTGATGTGGGCAGCTGACATCACCGGATGTCTCGAGTGTGCATGCATATTTAAGTGTCCTGAGACTCACTTTAGATATGCGGGCACTCATCACATATGTGGGTGCATCCGCATAGCCTGCAAATGGATGTTTATGTTAAACATCCATTCAAGGGCATGCAAACGAACCCGGCATTCAGTGGGCGGTGTCTGGGGGACTCGTAAAGCTGCGAATTTGCAGCCTTGCGAGTCAACCAGAATAAGGGCCACCATGTGATGCAATCTAGTTCAAAACACATCTTGTCTGTCTGTGTATGGGTGGCATTACATGTGTTCCATGACAGCCAAGGGTCATCTTTTACTACCAGTTGCACTAGAAACAAACAAAAATGGCTAGATACACTATACACAATGTTAAGGTTTCAAACACACAAAATGTCACACACATAATGAAGGCTTACTTTGGAACAATGGGTTTGATTCAGGTTGGCACAGGAGGCGGGTAGAGGGGGAGTTCGCATGCACGATAATGCTGGGTGCGCCCATGAAAACATTGGGTGTCCACTTTCGAATGGGGGAGGCCACCTGCTTTCCAGGGGCGGGCGGCTGACATCGCCGGATGTCAGCTGTCCGCCCTATTCTCGGAGTCACCAGAGAGTTACTTAGATTAGCGTGTTACATCAGCCCCACCTGCAGTGCACATGGTTGTGTCCATTAGCAAACCAAGGGCTGGATGGACTAACGCAAAAATGCACTAAAAACCCTATTATCGTGTATACCCCATGAAAGCTTATGGGCTTCTTATCGCAACGCACCCCCCCCCCCCCCCCTCACCTGACCAGTGACCTCCACCTCCCTAGCCCCTACATCACCTTCCGGGTGCAGGGAGGAGGAAGCGGAGTCCCTGGCTGAGCAGCAGCCCCAGGTAAGGAAGGAGGGGGAGCCACATTCGAACCGCTACACGTTGCCGGGCGCATCGCAAAGGGCGGCTCTTAATGCAAGAGCTGTCCTTTGCAACAATTATCACATATGTTAGTGCGTATGCGATAATTATCTATAGAGTATCCAGCGATGTGTGGTGGAGAGGGGCTGCGGATCTTAGTGCATCCCGCCCCAAATGTGCTGTGTGAGACAACCTGAATCACCCCCAATGTTTGCACTTTTGTACAATGCATATAAAGCCCAGGGTACAGGGTGTTAAATCGCTAGTAGCACACTCCGGCAGCCAGCCGTTAATGTTCTAATGCGCATGCTCCTTCGCTTTTGACTTTTCAGTCAAAACTGAAAAGTCGCAGAAAAAACTTTCAGTCAAAACTGAAAAGTCATTGGAAAAAAATGGTGCACTGAATGATATACAGTATTGCTAAGCAATAATAAGCCAAACTCGTTCAGCGACCATATTGCACCATGTGTACACACCTTTAGATGTCCAACCTACATTCTTGCCTAGGTACAAGCTGAGGATCACAGCTGTTTCCCTATAGTGGGGAGCCTGTATGCACCTTGTAAGGGAGGTGCGCTGATACAAAGCCAAAGCATATTGCATAGCACTTTGTAAATGAGGTGTACTATATAATTTGTAGCTGCAGTGTGGTGACAGTGGGGCTTAATGTGTTGTTATATTTCCTGTAACATTTCACATTTCTAACTGATACCATTACCAATATATACAAATAATGCCAATATTAATATCACACTAGGTATACGTATGTGTCTTACATACTTTGTCTGAATGGTATGCCCATTTTACAATAAAGTTTTACATTATGTAGAGTTACCCTTTTTTGCTGTTACTAGAACTATGTCACCAATGTTTTTTACTCTCTCACCAATATTAAGAAACTAATGATTGTATATATACTACTTTTTGTGTAGTTCTGGGGCCCAGCTATCCACCAACCTGGCCCCTACTACTTTGCCATTCTGAACAGTACTTTGCCATTCTGAACAGAGTAATCTTTCTCAGCTGATAGACCACTGACCTAGACAAATAATTCTGAATGAGAATACTGTAAATTCCAGCATTAGTTTCCTCATTGCATTAACTGATTATTTATTTTTCTTTATTTCTATTCTTAGAGCTAAGTGACAGCTGTCGGACATGTGGGACAGAAGCTCTTCGCTATCTCTCCACCCTGCAGAATGGAGCAGATTGCAGCCAGCTCACTGCCACACTGAAGCACATTGCTGACTTTGCCCAGGTAACCAGAACAGATGACTGACAGCAGTGGTCATGGTGTTCGGGCAAAATGCCCACATTGCTATGGTCCATACATGAAAAGATTGACATGGGATTTTTTTAGGATTTTTTTCCCATTTTTTTTTTTACTTTTGCATACTTCACCATACACATGAACTCCTATTGGGAATGGTAAAGTGTGCAGCAGTAGCGTAGCAAAGCACCTGGTCTGAAGCACGGCGAGCAAAGTAAAGGGTCCACATGCTCAGGTGTCGACATTTTCAATTAAAAAATTGTGTAAAATTCATTTTTCCAGTGTCGCCTTTTGGAATCTACCTCATATACCACCCTTCCACTGAGTGTAACTACTGTATCACCAGACTGTAGGCCACAGAAGCCTAGGAAATAGTGATGTAAATAAGTCTGAGTTAGGGTAACCGGATTTGATATGAAATCCCGGCGGTCGAAATCCCGGCGTCGGAATCCCGACTGCGGAATCCCAACCGCCGAAATCCTGACTCCCACAGAGGGAGAAAGTGTCGGGATTTCGGCGGTCGGGATTCCGGTGTCTGGATTTTGGACGCCGGGATTCCGACCGCCGGGATTATAACTGCATCCCGGGTTACCACCTCATCCCTTTAATTCCGGACACATATTAATTACACAGGTTCTGTGGCTGGCTGACTTCAAGACTCCATTTCAGTTAGTTTTAAACAGCCACATCAACCTGTGTAATTAATATGTGTCCAGAATTAAAGGGATCAGGTGGTAACCCTAGTTTGAGTTCAAATAAATACAGAGTTCTGGCCCTGAGGTAGAGAGGCATGCTGTTTGTTATTTTATTTTAGGCTAGTGTCTCCCTAAAGTGCTGTACATTAACACGTATTAATCACACATCTATTCCCAGAGCCGCTGTTACACAGGAATAGCAGCATTTGATTAAGTGTATCTGTAGTTATTAGTAACCATGTGTAGTCACAGAACAGACCTCTGCTGACCTGACCTACTTTGAGATGCTGGGTATATACATATCTGATGCTAATCAGCAAGGTGTAGAGAACACATTGTAGGGAAATGAAAATGTCCTCTCTACAACTGCTACACTGTACAGTGTAAGGGCATCCTTCCCTAACCAATCACAAGTCTCTAATTTGGTAGAATATTTGGAACAGTAATCTTCTCTCTGAGCTAGCAGCTGTTTATGTGTGTGTGTGTGTGTGTGTGTGTGTGATCTCTGAGTTTTATTGTACATTGTAGGATATTATTTAAATGTTTGTTTTTCAGGAGCTACGGCCACCAGCGCTTGATATCAAGGAGGAGGAACTGGGAGATCTGGTTGAAAAGGAAATGGCAGCCACGGCCGCAGCTGTAGAAGCTGCTGCTTCAAGGATTGAGGTAATAAAAGGGTTCCCAGAGCAACATGGGAATAAGATGTTATTGGTATTTACAAAGAGAGGGGCTGGTGCAGAGTGCACGCAAGTTGAGCCTAATTGTTCCCACCTTGCCTACATGGAACTAAGAGCCTGATTCTAATTAGCAAACCCACCCGTACGTTCGCACGGGGAGTTCGATGGTGAAGCTCTGTGCATGTGCATATTCGCTTTTGCATAGTGTCCGAGGCGCTCGAAAAGCGGGGGTTATTTAGGAGGCAGGCAAGGGGGCATGTGAGCACCCTGCGTTTTCTTGGCGTACCCCTCGAAAACACTGAGTGCACCAAGGACAACACTAGGCATCCCCATGCGAACGGTTGGTTGTGTAGAGAAATGATAGACAGAACCTGTTTGGCTGCTATGCGCAACATCACCTCTTCATTTTGAGAAGCTTTAGTAAATCTACCACTCTATGGGGTTTATTCTAGTTCATTCTTTCTGACAAAATCCTTCTTAGATGGACAAAACCATGTGCACTGCAGGGGGGCAGATGTAACATGTGCAGAGAGAATTAGATTTGGGTGAGTAATTTTGTTTCTGTGCAGGGAAAATACTGACTGCATGATTTTACACTTCAATATAGATCTAACTTTGAAGAAAAACCCCACCCAAATCTAATTCTCTCTGCACAAGTTACATCTGCCCCACCTGCAGTGCACATGGTTTTGTCCATCTAAGAAGGATTTTGTCAGAAAGAATGGACTAGAATAACCCCCATGTGCACATATAACAATTCAGTTTGGAGTCCCTGAAATATAAATGTTTTCTTTTCTTTACTCAGTTCTAGAGGATGTAATGTGATAATAATACTCTCACAAAACCTTATCGCCCATAGGAAATGCTCAATAAATCGCGGACAGATGATACTGGACTACAGCTACAAGTCAATGAGCAGTAAGTTATGTCTCAGTACCGCGGGGTGGGCAGAAGCTGATGGGCTCAAGATTACAGGTGGACAGCATCTAGATAGACACTCGATATGTCAACACCAAAAGGTCGACATGCACTAAGTCGACATTGGCAATATGTTGACGTGACAATTGTTGACGCATGAAAACATCGACATGAGTTTTCTGTGATTTTTTTTTTTCTTCCTTTTTTTTTTAACGTTTTCATACTTTAACATCCATGTGTACTCTGATTGGAACAGTAAAGTGTGCTGAGCGCAGTAAGCCACGTGGCCAAAGTATGGCGAGCCATGCGAAGGTACACGGTACACTAATTCCACATGCTCAGGTGTCGACATTGACATGATGATGAAGATGACATATTGAGGATGGGAAAATAAACTCTATTTTCCCCTGTTCCTGCTCTGTCATTCATGTTGTTAAGTCATACCTAGGCAGTGGTGTCACCACAGGGGGTGCAGGCCGCTCCCGGGCATCACCAGCCACAAGGGGGGACACCATAATGCCAGCTCAGTAATAGGAGCCAGGTTCTGCACTGCAACAACAAATGCAGCATGTCGGGCAGCCGGCATCTCTGGGATTGTCTGTGTAATGAGTCCGGATATGAAGCCACCCTCATGCCCTTTTCACAGCATAGAATCTGCATACCCTCATCAGTTAGTGATGCCCCTGTCCATAGGTACTGCACTGGGGTCTCTCTTTAGAGGACAGCTCTTTCTAGGGGTAGATGTATCAAATATCGGAGAGAGAGATAAATGGTGAGACGTTGCATATTGCAGCCAATCAGCTTCTTATTTTTCTAGAACAGCCTGAACAATGACAATGAGAAGCTAATTGGTTGGTGTGGGCACTTTGTATCCCTCCCCCCCTATATGAGCTCCTGCCTATCCTCCAGTAATGTTCTTGTAACTTAATTCATTATGGTATAAGGGTTCATAAGGTTGACAATGTATAGATGGTCGACACTAGCAAGTGTCAACATGAAATTAGTCAGCACATAAAAGGTTGACATCAGTTTTTTACTTTTTGTGGGTGTCAGGTTACATAGATCCTAAATGAGTGTACTGTGTACTGGGGCATATTTCATTCCCAGTCAGAGTCTACATGGATAAAGTATTAAAACGTTAATAAAAGTGAAATAACTCGTTTTGAGCATCTGCTGTGTGGAACATTGCCATATCAATCATATTCATGTTGACCATATGGTGTCGACCTGTTGACTGTCGACCTACTGACCGGACACAAACTTAAATATGTGCAACTTTGTTCTTCAGGATCCTGGGGTCATGCACAGATCTCATGCAGGGAATTCAAGCTTTGATATTGGCCTCAAAGGACCTTCAGAAAGAAATAGTGGAGAGCGGAGGTGTAAGTACATGCCGCTTCCTTTCCTTACCAGTCCACTCGCCACGTACAGCTGCTTCCATCATTAAGCCATCACTGCTGCATAGTGAAATATTATAGCTAGGAAACCATCCCCGTACCCTAGCCATTGTGTCACTCTCTGCACCACTTTATGCAACTACCCAATCACTGACTTTTATGGACCATTACATCATGGCGTTTATAATACACATATATCTCAATCATCCTAACTAGTCGGTAACTTTACAATCGCAAGTTTGATAATGTATACTGTAGCAGCTCAAGTCTATAGCTCTCTTTATCTGTGTACTGTTTATATTGATGTTTGTTTTTTTCTATGTAGGGTGCAACATCTCCCAAAGAGTTTTATGCCAGAAACTCCCGGTGGACAGAAGGTCTGATCTCAGCTTCCAAGGCAGTGGGCTGGGGAGCTACTGTCATGGTGTAAGTATAAATGATCAATATATATATGCACATGTACATACCCTCTGTGCCAATATGCTCTGCCTAACGAGCCAAACCTGATTCAGTTTGGCTCGCTAGGCAGCATAGCTCTCTGGTCATCTCATGTTATATGGGTTTATATTACTATTGTAGGAAAACATCCACTGGCTCCTTGTATCCTTATGACCAGCTCTTCATTGAAATTAGGTTAAGCTAGTTCTATCTTTCATTTCCTACCTGAGTTGACTTTGGTTTTATTTACTAAGGTGTGGCTTTTTTGATAACAAGAATAAAAGGCAATAATAATAATAATAATAATAATAATAATAATAAAAAATACACACTGTGGGCCAAATGCACCAAGCTTCAAAAGTGATAAAATGGAGAGTGATAAACAACCAACCAATCAGCTCCTGCCTGATATTTATCAAACACAGTCTGTGACATGGCAGGTAGGAGCTGATTGGCTGGCTGTTTTTATCACCACAGGCAGTAATGTTTTGCATTTAGTAAATCCTGCTGCCAGTAGCATTAAGAAGCAATGACTTTAATACACAACCCCTTAGTAAGTATACCCTGTAGATTGCAACCATTGGTGACTATGGGCGGGATGTACTAACCTATGGCAGTAAATACAGCCACACCTCTCCTTGATGCTGTTCGCATATGTATCTTCCGAAAAGAGCTGCCCATTGGGAGCCAGGAACTTAATGGTTTCTACCCTGGGAGTTCCCCTGCACATATGCAGAGGGATGTGGCGGCCACTGAGGGTGCTGAGACCCCCCCGGAAGAAAGCAGAAAGAAGCCCATATGCTTTTCTTGGGTAACGCCAGCAAAATCTGGTGTTACCCTTCGTGCCAACAGCTAGGATGTGGCGAACATATGGAAATGTGGTAAAACCCTCAAATATAGAGTACAGTATGTACCATATTTTTTATTTATTACATCCCACCCTATAGATCAAACAGCAGGTTCTCTGTCAGCAGAGTATAAATTAGAGATGTGCAGGCTCTGATTTACTCTGATTTCAAAGCAGGATCTTATTGGCTATCAACTGTCAACAACTGTCATGTGATTTGGGATAGCCAATAAGATTCTGCTTTGAAATGAGAGTAAATCAGAACCTGAACATCTCTAGTATAAATGTGAGTTATTTCAGTATCTTACATGCTTATCCTTCTGATTCAATCGATGAATACAAGATAGAGAAGTTCTTGTGGTTTTGCAATAGAATAAGTTGCTAGTTTTGAGAGACCCCCCCTATGGTACAATAAGACATTCCCAGAGTTTAGGCAGCTGTCCAGGGACGGCTTTTGGTCTAGTGTGGGCCTTACATCAGTCTCCCAGCTATTCCTGGCGGGGTCCCTTAAGTCATTCCAGCAGCTGGCAGAAGAATTTCAACTATCAAACAAGCTCTTCTACCGATTTCTACAACTCCGACACGCAGCCCGGGCCCAATTTCCTAGCTCCCCTCCCTCCACTTCCGACTCTCCGATTAAAATACTACTCCAAAATCTAAACACGAAGGGTCAGATATTGATAGTCTAGACATTCTTAGGGGTAAATGGGAGCCTAACATTGGAACCCTAGATGCAGAGCAGTGGAGTCGGATTTTGGAGTCGGTCAAGTACACCACCCCCTGTCTTAAATACCAGCAGATCTCTTTCTATGTTCTGCATAGAGCCTATCGCTCTCCGGTCTCCATGCATAGAGTGGGAATCAGATCAGACGATAGATGCCCCAGATGTGCCTCACCTACCGCAGATTTCTGGCACATGCTATGGCTCTGTCCACAGGTGTATAGCTTCTGGGAGGCCGTTTGGACTGATATAACCATTACTGAACCTTCAGTCCCTCCCATTGCTCCTAAATATTGTATGTTTGCTCTTGACCTAGAGGAATCACTCTCACCCTCAATCTATAAGTATGTCCTATGCTTAACAACTCTGGCCAAGGTTCTCATTGCCAGGAAATGGTTTGATCCTACATTCCCAAATATATACAACTGGAGGGCTCTTGTGAATGAGGTTTCGGGACATGAGAGATTCACTTTTAAAGCCAGGGGTTCACCCACCTCCTACTATAACAAATGGAGCAGATGGACCTCCTCCAGATTTGCCACAGCCATCGACATCCAGCCCAACATCCCTAATCTCTGATACCAGCCATGGGGGAGCCTATATATATATGTTTATATGTATATCTGCATGTGTATATATTTTTATTTGCTATGATACATGTAGACTATCCGCATTTACCTATTAGGCTGTGCCTCATTGCTACAATAAGGTTGTTCCTAAACATTCTAACGCTATATGTCTTCGTCTCAGGTAGTACCACGAACTGAACTAAGTCCATTCTAAACTCAATTTTATTTTCTCCCTTTTATTTATCTATTTTTTTTTTCCCCTTTACTTTTCTTGTAGGGGGGTGGGGGGAGGGTTTAGCGCTAAGTTAGTTAAGTTCTTGTTAAAATGAAAATTTTTTATATGTGTGCTGTTTCCTCTGTATAAAGCATAAGTCTATACATATACGTACCCAGATATATTTCTGGTCTCTAAGGACTGACAGAGACATCACCAACTTTTGTACGAAAATGCTTTATTGTCGTGCTTTTCTGCCAGAAAAATTACATGTAAACACTGTTTGTATGCTAAAATGTCACTGAACATGTTTTATGCTTTCATATACTATGTACAATAAAAATTACTCAATTAAAAAAAAAAAAAAGTTGCTAGTTTTGAGCAATCTCTACATTGTTCATTCATTGACGGACATTTACTAAGTAAGTGTGGAGTTCCATTTCACATGGGATGTTGCTATGGGCAACCAATCTGAATATACTTTTTTATTTATTTAGATTGTATCTGATTGGTTGCCAATAACAACATCAATAGAACTCCCATCTCAGTAAATGTCCTCCATTATCTCTGTAGTTGTCTGTCTATCCCTCTCCTGTTGTTCATCTTTTCCCTCTTTTCAGGGACGCTGCAGACCTTGTGGTGCAAGGACAGGGGAAATTTGAAGATATAATTGTTTGTTCCCATGAAATTGCTGCGAGCACTGCACAGCTTGTAGCAGCTTCTAAGGTATGGCCTTAGCACTGTGTCAGATAACCTGAGCCGAGTACTAAACACTGGGAAAAGCTTTCTCATATTCTAGCCTGGTCAAAGCTCTTTATGAGTATTGGGCCAACTCAAGGACAAACATTGCTTTTGTTACTGAGTACAATATGTTCATATTTTGCTGCGTGACCCTCAAAGTCATCATCATCATCAAATCATGTGCCAAATTCATACTATCAATTCTTCATCAACCTCATTATAGACATTATGGAGTAATCAATGTGCTCCTATCTCGATCTGTACAGGTGAAGGCTGAGAAAAATAGCACGAACCTGACTAGACTGCAGCAAGCCTCAAAAGTTGTAAATCATAATGCTGCAGGCGTGGTGGCCTCTACAAAGTCCGTCAAGTCCCAAATTGAAGAAAAAGGCAAGTAGGATGTTGTGTCGGTAACCTATGCTTTTTTACAAGTATTGTGCATTAATACGTACACCAAGAGGGAGATTCAGTATACCTTCTAAAGAGGACAAGCAATAGCAGCCAATGAGATTCCAGCTACAATGTATGTAGTATATTGTATTAAATGGTAGCTCAAGCTGTTCAGTTGCTCTGGGATACACCTCCAAAGGTCCTATTTAAAAGGTTTGGTCAATCTTCCCTTCACTGTGTTGTAAAGGATGCTCATTATTGGGGGCAGATACATCCTAAGTAAATCAACGTCCCCGCCGTCGAGAGCCCGCGAAGAAGGTCTCCATCAGACTGGGACACGCGTACGTCTCATACGCACTCGCGTCCCAGTCTCTCTGCGGCTGGGTGGCGGGAACCTGTCCGTCTATGCTTCAGGGAGAAGGGCAGGGTTAGGGGGGGGTGCCAGTGCAGCGGTGGGGTCCGGCGATGGCAGTGGGGAGGCGGCGGTGAGCTCAGTTGCATCGGGGCGCTCCAGCCCCATGCTGAATGAAATGCGCTCCATCTGTACAAATATTTAAAACATCTTGGCTGAATGCCGCAACGAATACTTCCTTTAGTACTGTATCTCCGTGCTGTCTGTATTTTTAATGAAAAGCTTTTCTGTGCTTTTTTGTTTCTGCACTGTATTACGCTAATTTTATCTGTTAAGTGCCTTGCGTCCTATTGGAGAAAGAGTGCTATATAGATACAGTTTTATTATTATTAAGGCGAGATACAGTTTCACTCAAAAGTCACTTTTGGTTTTTGTTTCCTTACCTTCAGACACAATGGACTTTTCTAGTATGACGTTAACACAGATCAAGCGGCAAGAGATGGACTCCCAGGTATGAGCCTTAAATGAAATACACTATTTGTAGACAGCTTCTCTATCAGCTTAGAGTATACAGGTTAGAGTATCCCTTATGCACAAATGCTCAGGCCCAGAAGCATTTAGGATAATGGAGTATTTGCATTTCCGAAAATGTTTATATTATAATGAGGTATCTTGAGGACGGGACCCAGGATGAACACAAAATGCATTTATGCTGTATAAACACATTGCACACATGAAATGCACACACATATATTTATTTATGCAGGAAACAAGGTTTCACAACATGAAACAAAGTGTGCGTCCTATCGCAGGCCATACTATTTACTGCCAGTTACATATAATGTCCCCAGTAGTGCTGTTACAGGTGTCTGCAGTAGTGCCAGTTACTGTACATATCATGTCCCCAGTAGTGCCAGTTACAGATTCCCCAGTAGTGCCAGTTACATATCATGTCCTTAGTAGTGCCAGTTACAGATGTCCCCAGTAGTGCCAGTTACATATCATGTCCCCAGTAGTGCCATTTACAGATGTCCCCAGTAGTGCCAGTTACATATCTTGTCCCCAGTAGTGCCCGTTTCAGATGTCCCCAGTAGTGCCAGTTACATATCATGTCCCCAGTAGTGCCATTTACAGATTCCCCAGTAGTGCCAGTTACATATCATGTCCCCACTAGTGTTGTTACAAATGTTCTTAAGTGGTGCTTTTACAGATGGCCCCAGTAGTGCCAGTTACATATCATGTCCTCGGTCATGCCAGTTACATATCATGTCCCCAGTAGTGCTAGTTACATATCATGTCCCCAGTAGTGCCAGTTACATATCATGTCCCCAGTAGTGCCAGTTACATATCATGTCCCCAGTAGTGCCAGTTACATATCATGTACCCAGTAGTGCCAGTTACAGATGTCCTCAGTAGTGCCAGTTACATATCATGTCCCCAGTAGTGCCAGTTACATATCATGTACCCAGTAGTGCCAGTTGCAGATGTCCTCAGTAGTGCTTTTAGCAACAAAAAAAAAGGACATTCCAGAAACTGTTTTTTGGAATAATTTGGATAACAGATATCCGGATAAGGGATGCTCAACCTGTATAATCACTATTACTGAAAGTGCTGGTCTTCTGCAGTATGAATGAATTTTATGATTTGTATTTGGCAGGTGCGGGTTCTGGAGCTGGAAAACCAGTTGCAGAAAGAGAGAGAGAAGTTGGGAGAGCTAAGGAAAAAGCACTATGACTTAGCTGGTGTGTCGGAGGGATGGGGAGATGGTAAGCAAAAGGGGGTCATTTTGCACTCTTACTAGTGACGCCTTGGCATATTTTAAATTAAACAAAAATTAAAAAATGCATCATAGGTGCTAAATCTCAGGAGTGGATGTGGAATTCATCAACACACACAATCTATCAAGTCAGCAGCGGTGTGTTTCAAAAAACACCACCCCTGATTTCATTGCTGTCATTGAGTATCAATGCAAACACATTCTAATATTATGGTGAAGGTTTTAACAAATTACAGTCTTGGGCTTTTGGCACAGCATAAGACAGAATTTTACAGCAATTAAAAAAAAAAAAAAACCCAAGGTTTTCCCGGGCAACGCCAGGCGGGTAAGCTAGTATTTACTAAACAAGCCACTGCTACTTTTCATGTTTATGCCCAAAATTATGGCAATAATATTCCAAACAAAATACATTATTTATTGTGGTGTATATTTTCACAGGGAACCATAGATTTTTGCTAGCTTTTGCTTAGTAAATGTAGTCCTTAGAATCTGGTTGGTTGCTATAGGTTATGGCAATGTTTGCATAGCTACCCGTGCACCTGTTTTCAGTGGATGCAAAAATGTTTTATACCTGTGTTTTTTGTTTTTTTACCACAGCCGCTGAATAAGCTTTATTGGCATCCTCTAGAATGCTGAATGCACAGAGCCGACAACTTGGAAAACACATGTCAATGGTGTTCACATCAATTCTCCTCGACACAGCCAGGACTGACCAGATCCACCTGACTCTGAGTATTCCCAATGGGCTACAAAATGGAAGCGGAACATGAGAGACGCACAGTTGGTTCTCACAAGAGGAATCAGGAACCCCGCAAAAGTTTATACTGCCTAACACGCTCCACCTCCACTCGTCCCCAATGCTTGGAAGATCAATATATTAAATTTCTTGATGTATACTTTAGATTAGGGCCACACACTTAGAAGTCAGTGATACTGGAGGGTGTTGAATGGTGACTCTGAGGCTTGACAGCCTGTAATAATCCAGCACCTAAACACGCTAGGCGCTTCTATGAGCTGTCAGTAAATATTATGATGTGAAACATCCAAGTGCACAGTTATGCCACTTTGGGGACACTTTAGCTATTACTGTCATAAATTAGCTATCAAGGAGAAATATTCTAATTATTGCCTTATAAGATGTTATACAAAGTATAGACAAGGATAAGAGATAATTGGCCATTGGGACTCTTCTATTACTGGTGCTGTAACACACAGCATAGTTCTCCGGAAGACTACAAATGAATATTCATTTTGACTAAACATTTAAAGTTGTTTGGATGACTGCAATATTATATATTGTAAACATGCGCAGCGTGTGCTGCAGTGACAATACGTTGGAGGAAAAGCACCCATGACCTGTGATTATTCAATAGACGCAGCACTTTGTTTCTATGTTTTCATCATGTCATTACATGACTCATCATTAGATGGTGCTGTCTGGGTTTACTTCCCAGGTCTCTCATCATGTCCTGTCCCACCATCTTTGGATGCAGTATGAAGAGACACAAAGCATTAACCTAGGCTGCTTAGTCTGAACACACTGTGAGATTAACCGAAGACATTATATAGGCCATGGTGTTATAATGACTTCACGTATGTGCCCGTTACGCGTGGCACAAATAGATGTCACTGCATTCACACAAATAAACCATCTTCTTTTTTCTGATTCTCTTGCATACGTTATGGGAAACGCGACCAACTGAACACATTAAAGGCCCATACACACTGGGCGACTTTCAGCTGAAAGCCATTCAAAACAGCAAGTTTGAGCAGCTTTCAGCTCAAAGACACCCAGTGTGTATGCCCCGGCGATGAACGGTGAGTGCTGCTGCGCGCTCCCTCAACATCGCTGGCGAAGCCGCTCATCTGCTGGTAATACCAGCAAATGAGAGGCGTTGAAGACGGCTTTGTATAGTTTTGTGCTATGCAAAGCCCTCCTCTCTCCTCCGTCGGCGACGGCAGAGGGAAAGCCGCTCAGTGTGTATGCACTGAGCGGCTCTTCCCCCAGCGATGAACGCTATAATCGCTGTCCATACATGCCTGGCATAGTCACCCAGTGTTTTGTGGACCTTTAGATGTTCTTCTTTATGATACAAGCAAGTATGTGGTAAAGTGGCTAATGCCAGTGAATCTTTAACCCTCGAGTGGTGCCTGTGCTGTGAGAAATCCTCAAAATATCCACTAAAAATGCCCGTCGCTCACAACGACTGTTCCTTTAGTATAATAAATGGAAATACAGCCTGGTCAATGAATTGAAGTTTACAGTGGCTGTGGGCGGCGCTGGCGTTTTTAGCGGATATTTTGCCCATCTCTCACAGCAACGTTGCACTAAAGGGTTAATAAGTATGCTATACAGCAAATAATTTGCTAGAAAGTTCATCTAAAACTTGGGTACACACAAGATATTATGAAACCGATACGATGCGCACATCGCTAACGATACAGGGACAGAGTGGATCGCTAATTATAGAATTTGCTAATTGATCAATTATCAAACGCATCCCGCATGCGCAAGGGGAATTATTAACTAAAAATGCATATGGATCGTAAACGCAATGAGGGCGAAGTTTGACAGGAAGCCGGCATTTGGGGGGCAAACGAGCCATTTACTGGGTGTGTCTGAAGAAACGCAGTCGTGCCCAGGCATATTTGAGGAAGGCCTGTAATGTCAGTGATGACCATATCCAACCTTTCTCAGGTACAGATTAGCGGAAGCCTCAGACTGACTCACAATTGCACAGACGGCAAAACCTCTTTGATGGTTCGGGAATTTCATATGGATTTGCGAATGGATAGCGACTAGGTATCCCACAATTAAGCATTGGGCGTTTTCTCTTTCTGTCTGGGTGGCGGCTTTCTACTTGCAGTCCACTGCAAATGATCTGATTAGCAATCCATTCTGAATTAGGCCCAAAGTGCATACACATTGGATGATAAACACGGATATGTTGTCGTTATCTTCCATACTGTTTATAATGTCTGCATTTGCTCCTGATCTCTGCCTATCGGACACCACCACCTTTATGTAAAGCCTGTGACACCACCACCACCTTTATGTAACTTTACAATGAATGCGGTACAGTACCTCCTTGATTATCAGTAGCAGATAGGGTTATAGACTTCAGACAGGGAGGCAGAGATGCACAGCACAGTGATAACAATCGGTGCAAGACAGTAGTCCACGCAGGAAATAATAAGTGAATGGATGAGAATTAGCCCCATGCGTTTTCAGAATGGGGCTAATTCTCAATATTTTGCACCAATATTGTGAAACAGATGGAGAGAGGTAATGCACCGAGCAGTCAGCTCCTGTTATTTTTCAAACACTGTGTCGTCGAAGTCAGAGACGTGACAGAAGGGAAGAAGAGGAGATCAAAAGAATCTCTGCTGGAGAGAGAAGAGGAATAAAAAAGGATAAGAGAAGAACAGGACGGCATTTGGAGTAGCTGTATTTGTGGGATTGTCAATGGAGCGAAGGTGAAAATGTGATGAGAGAAATGAGAGAGCCGGGCAGAAAAGTTGTTGGCAGTGGGCAGTGATGCCAAAGGGGCAGTAGGTGGCCCCTGCACAAAAGTGGACAGGGTGTAAACAGCATATACTGTAGATGCCTAAGTAATAGGAATAATGAATAATCAGCACCCCACTGTGACCAGAGGGGGTATGGCAGGATCAGGTAGGACATAAACACAACTAGGCATGGAAGCCTGTAGGCAACTACAATGCTTTGTCTGGACTCTGCTGCCAGTTATTAGCTACTACAAATATTCTAGCACAGGCCGCTAGTAGGGGTTTGGATCATAGGATCGATAGTGTCTAGTTCGACAGTCAATAGGTCGACATTGACAAAAAAAGAAACAAAATGTCAACATATGAAAATGTTGACTTGTGTTTATCCCAGGGGAGGGGGGTTTGTCAATGTGGGCACATGAGCATGTGGGCCCCCAATTAGTGTAGGATGTACCATTGCTTTGCTAACATAAATATAAATAAAAAATACAGAACATAAAATACAGAAAAATTCATGTTGACCTTTTTCATATATTTCAACTATTGCCATGTTGACATTTTGCGCATATTGATTTTTTGTCAATGTGGACCTAGTGCATGTTGACCTTTTGCCAATGTCGGCTTAGTGCCTGTTGGCCTTTTGTCAGCATTGACCTTGTGCATGTCGACCTATTGACTGCCGACCTATCATCCAGATCTGACTAGTCGGCCGGGAGCTGTTCCTTGACTGCTGACCTATAATCCAGATCTGATTAGTCGGCCGGGAGCTGTTCCTTGACTGCCGACCTATAATCCAGATCTGACTAGTCGTCCGGGAGCTGTTTCTTGACTGCCGACCTATAATCCAGATCTGACTAGTCGGCCGGGAGCTGTTCCTTGACTGCCGACCTATCATCCAGATCTGACTAGTCGGCCGGGAGCTGTTCCTTGACTGCTGACCTATAATCCAGATCTGATTAGTCGGCCGGGAGCTGTTCCTTGACTGCCGACCTATAATCCTGATCTGACTAGTCGGCCGGGAGCTGTTCCTTGACTGCCGACCTATAATCCAGATCTGACTAGTTGGCCGGGAGCTGTTCCTTGACTGCCGACCTATCATCCAGATCTAAAACAGAGAAAAAGGTGAGACAAAAACCTGGGCGCTGTATTCCTAAGTGTTTTGCTGCCTTCCCCTTACAACCAAGGGCTATTCCTTAATTGCCCCAATAGAAAACTGTGGGAAAAAGGGTTTCGGGTGTGGGGTGTGGTGCTACACGAGGTCAAGCATAAATTGTGGCGATGAAACTACTTATCTTAAATATTCCTGATCTTTTCTCCTCTCTCGATCTTCTTGTTTTTCTGGATTTTTCTCTCTCAAAGATTTTATATACAGGAAAACACAGCGATACGGAGGGTGTTATTCCAGGAAGGAAGTTTGGTACTTATGTAATATCTGGGCTCCCGGTTTTCTTATGAGACCGTGTCCCCTCGCGGGGCTCGCTGCGCCCGCCACGCTTCAGACACGGTGGCTCGCTGCGCTCGCCACACTATATATAATCAACTCCATGCGTAGTTGGATAGTAGGGGTATGAAAAAATGGGGTGCATTTAACATGGGAGTCCAGATAATACATAAGTACCGGAAGTTTAATGTAGGTCTCTATACTATGAGATGTGTCCCAGTGTTTCAGTGTTCTCACCTCACTTACATAGATATGTACTGAGGATAAATGTATCTGGGTGTCTTTTTTCCTTTGTTTTCAAGGTTGTTTAACGGAGGCGTACCTCACTTACACTTTAAAAAGTTAAAAAAACTCACATCAAGGTATCTTTCTCAAGCTGCGTACCAGTACTCACGATTTTCTGTGTGTGTACACGAACATCAAGGTTTCTTTTATGACTCCAAAATACTCCTCTTGATTTGGTAAAAAGCTGAGCTACTGACCAGTATTTCACTAGACGGAGTCTACAGTACCGGCCAGTAGCTCAGTAATAGTCCTGCCCAATCCAAGGAGGACGATAATGCCTTCCCACTAGCAGACAGTACACATTTTATGGAAAACACTGCTTTTCCATTTTATTCTTGGAAATTTTATGTTGTTAAATAAAATACTTTTTACCAACTCAAGAGGAGTATTTTGGAGTCATAAAAGAAACCTTGATGTTCGTGTACACACACAGAAAATTGTGAGTACTGGTACGCAGCTTGAGAAAGATAACTTGATGCAAGTTTTTTCACATTTTAAAGTGTAAGTGAGGTACGCCTCCGTTAAACAACCTTGAAAACAAAGGAAAAAATACACCCAGATACACTTATCCTCACTACATATCTATGTAAGTGAGGTGAGAACACTGAAACACTGGGACACATCTCATAGTATAGAGACACACATTAAACTTCCTTCCTGGAATAACACCCTCCGTATATCTGTCTTTTCCTGTATATAAAATCCTTGAGAGAGAAAAATCCAGAAAAACAAGAAGATTGAGAGAGGAGAAAAGATCAGGAATATTTAAGATAAGTAGTTTTATTGCCACAATTTATGCTTGACCTCTTGTAGCGCCACACCCCACACCCGAAACCCTTTTTCCCAGTATCATCCAGATCTAGACTAGTGGGCCGGAAGCTGTTCCTGGTCCATGTGCCAAGCAGAGGTCAGGGGAAGACTGGAGTTCTTATCCAGGAACAGACCACTTAAAGTGGACGTAGTATTTTGGAGGTAGTAGGGAGAGCACAGTGCTCTATCTGATGTGGAGGAGAGAGATAAAGCAGCAAACAGGTTAGGAGACATGGGGTGACATTCTATGCTATGCGGTAAAATCCGCATGTTTTTTATCGCACCAAATCACACTTTTGAAAATCGCAAGATTGGCCCGTTTTTCGCATATTTAATGAGATGCGAAAAACGGGCCAAATAGTGCGAATAGGTGCGATTTGGTGCGATTTCTTTAGTCCTGAAAATGTGCGATTTTCAGGTCTGAAAATGTGCGATCAGGAAATTGCAATTTAAAAAAAAAAAACCAGCGCGGGGTCCCCCGCCAGAGCATAACCAGCCCCGGGCTCATTGAGCCTGTGCTGGTGACATAAAATCAGGGTCCCCGACAAATAGGGGTCCCCTTGATTTAATGAAACCAGCACCAGGCTCAAGGTCCGGCGCTGGTTCCCGAAATACGGGGGACAAAATGACTAGGGGTCCCCCGTATTTTAAGAACCAGCACCAGACCCAACCAGCCAGCAGGGTAATGCCACAGCCAGGGGAAACTTATTATATAAGGTCCCGCGGTCAAAGCATTATCCCCCTGGCTGGTCAGCATGGGCAGGGGAAGTGGGGACCCCCCCAATGAAGGGGTCCCCCCCCCTCCAGGACTTACCAGCCCATGCTGAAAGTCCGGGGCTGTCCCCGATGCCCCTGGGCGGTGGGCATCGGGCTGATGCAAAGTGTAAAAAAAAAGATTAAAAACTATTGTTTTCTACTGTAGAACTATGATGAGTCCCAGCAAGCCTACCCCGCATGCTGGGACTTGGAGAACCACAAGTCCCAGCATGCGGGGCAATAAAGGGCCCGCTGGCACTTGTAGTTCTACAGTACAAAAAATAGTTAAATAAAACACACTGACACCCTGAAAAATAAAAGTTTAATACATACATAACACACACACTGATACTTACCTACCTTGAGCCCGTAGGTCGGTCTCTGGGTCCGAGGTCCGGGGCTCCTGGACAGAAGAGTCCGGTTCCGGGGCCTTGGTCCGGGGTCTTGGTCCGGGGTCCTGGGCTCCAGGGCTGATGTCTCCGGGGTCCAGGATCCGGAATAGTCCAAAAGGGGTTCCTAAGGAAGGAAATCCTACTCACCTGGTCCCCGGCGACGACCTCGGCATCCTCTCCGGCAGACGCGCTGCTCCCGGCTGGTACCCACTCACGGACTGGAGAGGCGCAGAGATGTTTCATCTTCCGCTCCATTCCTCCGAATGATTCTATTGGCTGCCTAGCTGCCAATCAGGAGAGGAGAGCCCCACGGGGGACCCTATAGATGAGTATTGTGTGTATGTGGGATGTATTAAATATACATTTTTCTTGGTTTCAGTGTCAGTTATTGGGCTATTGGTTCTTTTGGGAAACTACAAGAACCAGCAGGCCCATTAATGCTCCACATGCTGGGACTTATGGTTCTCCAAGTCCCTGCATGCGGGGGAGGATTGCTCAGACTTAACATTCCACAACAGAACCCAAGAGTTTTTTTATTCAATTATTATTATTTTTTACACTGAGAAGCATCCCACAGATCTGATGGATCTGTGTGATGCTGGTGGGTTGTACGTATTTGGGTACCAAATACCAATGGTTTTGCCATCGGAAAATACAAATCAGGAGAATCAGCTTGGTAATTCTGCAGTATTCTCTGTTCGGATTTTTGGCCAGTTACGGCCAATCCCGTTCGTACCACGGATCAGCCGTACTCGTCACTCTTAGTAGATTCCCTCCATTTTCTCCAGTGAAAATGCAGGCAAATATCCTCAAGCTGGGCTTATACTGTCTATACAGTCAAATCTGCAATCAAAATATGCACATTTTTCAGGGTGCATTTTACCATTATGATATAGATGCAAATTCCATTCAGTTCAGAATGAGACCCACAGGCCACCTCTACTTTGGGAATCGGATATGCACAGTGCAACCCCTGGTCCTTAATAGGTGTTTGGAAACAAATATGTTGTCACATTTCTATCTCAGTTTTTTTTTTACCTCTTCCTTGTTTCTTTGACAGTTTCTTCTGCTAGTTTGTGAATTTCTCAACAATTGAGGTTTAACAAAAACAGCCCTTTTCCCGCCGGTTCCTTATTATTGCACGCAGTACATAGGTGGTATTTCCCAAGTCTCACAAGTAACGGCAATTAGCTAATGCAGTAAGGAATCAGACATATGGAAGTGTGTAACAGCCATTGTACAAGTACTAGCAAATTGGTAACTGGTAATACTGTAGTAAAAATAGTACATGCAATCTACAAAATAGGGCTTATTTACACTTTAGTCTTATAAAAGTGTTCAACCAAATGTATAGTTTATTTTGTGTACAAATTCCTGAGTAATTATATAAGTAACAATAAAATGAGCCTGATTCATGGATCATATATTATAAGCTGCTCATGGTGAGCATACCACCGCCTGCCTGCACACCACCTCACTGCCTGCATACCACCTCCTCCCTGCATACCACCTCCTGCCTGCACACCACCTCACTGCCTGCACACCACCTCACTGCCTGCATACCACCTCCTCCCTGCAAACCACCTCCTGCCTGCACATCACCTCACTGCCTGCACACCACCTCACTGCCTGCACGCCACCTCCTGCCTGCACACCACCTCACTGCCTGCATACCACCTCCTGCCTGCACACCACCTCACTGCCTGCATACCACCTCACTGTCTGCACGCCACCTCCTGCCTGCACACCACCTCACTGCCTGCATACCACCTCCTGCCTGCGTGCCATCTCCTGCCTGCATACCACCTCCTACCTGCATAGCTCCCCCTACCTGCATGCCACCTCCTGGCTGCACATCACTACCTGCCTGCATACCACCTCCTTCCTGCATACCACCTCCTGCCTGCATACCACCTCCTTCCTGCATACCACCTCCTGCCTGCACACCACCTCACTGCCTGCATACCACCTCCTGCCTGCATGCCATCTCCTGCCTGTATACCAACTCCTATCTGCATAGCTCCCCCTACCTGCATGCCACCTCCTGGCTGCATATCACTACCTGCCTGCAGGTAGGGGTGTCACGCCCCTATAGAATATATACAAAAGAAAAAATAGGGTGGAGTGCTAATAATGAGTATAATGGTTAATTGAATTAATATAAATATTTATTAAATACTGTGCCTTTAAGCGCTGGGTATATGAATATAAAAACACATATATTAATCAGAGGTCACAATTGTGTACAATACAATATAAAATAAAAATACAAGTAAAAAATATAAAGTGGGTCTGATAGTTATTGGTCTTGGATCCCACTTTGGATTCTTTTTGGTTGGAAAAAGGAGGAAGAGTTGTTATCCCCTTGTTGGTATCAAAACAAGGGGATAACAGCTCTTCCTCCAGCGTGATCAAAATCCAGCAAGATATATGGACCCACCAACCATCTAACATCTTGATGGACTAACCCCAGGAAACTAAATTATTTCCAACCAAAAAGAATCCAAAGCGGGATCCAAGACCAATAAGTATCAGACCCACTTTTTCTTTTTAACTTGTATTTTTATTTTATATTTTATATTGTATTGTACACAATTGTGACCTCTGATTAATATATGTGTTTTTATATTCATATACCCAGCACTTAAAGGCACAGTATTTAATAAATATTTCTATTAATTCAATTAACCATTATACTCATTATTAGCGCTCCACCCTGTCTTTCTCTCTGCCTGTCCTCCCCTCTCACCCCTCTCAATGTACCTGACCCCATCTCTCACACCCTTTCTCTCTTCTCTCTCACCCCCTCCCTCTCTATACCTGACAACATCTTATACCCCCCTCTATACCTGAAACCCTCCCACCCCCTTTCTCTCTATCCCTGACACCGTCTCTCATCCCCTCCTATCTTTCTTCCCTCTCGCTCACCCCCTCTCTCTTCTTCTGGCACCCTTTCTCTATTCTGGAGACCCTCTCTCACCGATCTTTATCTAACCCACTTCTTTCCTCTTTCTCTCTCAACCCCACTCCTGTATCTCTATCCATGTATCTATATCACCCCTATCTTCTTTCTTTCTTTCTTTCTTTCTTTCTTTCTTTCTTTCTTTCTTTCTTTCTTTCTTTCTTTCTTTCTTTCTTTCTTTCTCTCTCTCTATATATTCTGGGCACCCTCTCTCTCTCTCTCTCTCTCTGTAGATGACACTCTCCCCTCTCATTTTCTCACTTTTCCTGACTCCCCCCTCTCTCCCTTACATTACTTCTCTCTCTCTCTGACACGCTTGTTTCTCTCTTTCTCTAAGATTTCCTATATCTCTCATTGTCAGGGCCGGCGCTACCCACTCAGCGAGGGATGCAAAGCAGGGAGGCGCCAGGCTAAAAAGGCGCTGTCAGTCACTCCCCGCTCTGCATCCCCGCTGATTTCTGCTCTGCTCAGTTGTTCTGCTGGTTGCTGCTGCCTGTCAGAGCGTAGGACAGGCAGGCAGCAGCGCCGGCAGCTAGGAAATCCTCCCACCAGACTCTGTCCCACTTAGGCTGGTTTCACACACTCCGGCTCCTGCCGGACGGTGAAATTCCGCACGGCCAGGGAGCCGTGCCGCACACATTAGTTGTGAATGGACACTATTGTGTCCATTCACACGGGACGGCCACGACCCGGCCGTACGGCTGCAGCCGGATCCCACCACTGGAAGGGACGGCTGCCGGGCTGTGGCCATCCCCTCCATGATAAACTAGTGTGTGCGGCACAGCTCCCTGGCCGTGCAGGAGCCGGAGTGTGTGAAACCAGCCATATGCATTAGAACGTCAGTGCCGCTGATCCCGAAAAGGGGCATAGGGGCGTGGCTAATCGGAAAATGGGCGGAGCTACATGAGAGTTTCCTGTGTCACACTGGCACTGGCAGCCAAGCAGCTTTATTAAGTAAGTGGGGACATATCAATCAGTGAGAGAATGAGTGTGTGTGTGTGTATGTGTGTGGCATTATTTATAGAAGTGGTGCAGCTATTGGAAACATTGGGTCTGATTCTGATTGACCCGCAAAGCTGCAAAATTTGCAGCTTTGTGGATCCTCTAAGCGCCGTCTGGAACCCGCACTAATGTCTGCCCTCCCTCGCACGCCGAATTTCCCCGCAGGCATGCGAATGGATGTTTTGCATAAACATACATTCGCAGCCTTGTGTGCGGGAGCAAAATCATTCGATGGTCGCTGACCATCGAATGATTTTGCTAGTGCTCGCAGATGTAAGACACCTCTCCGGTGTCTTACATCTGCGAGCGCCCTGTTCGGGAAGCGGGTGGGCGGCTGGCATCAGCTGCCCACTCCCCGCACCCACTTCATGGGTGAATTTCCATAGGAAGGAAAATGAAACGCAGGGCGTTCCCATGGGCACAACGATGGCCTGCCACCCCCCCTGTGAGTGGCCGGCGAATAATCAATTTGCCGTGCCCGCTCGCTCACAGAGGCTGCACATGCACATAAATACTTATGCACGTGCGCAATCTCTAAAAATCGCACCTCTGTGCAAACGTGCAGTTGAGCGATTCAACTAGAATTACCCTCATTATGCGTGTAAGCAGTTCTGCTACTATTGACATAATGGGTGTAAATGGAGCGGCTGATATGGGCATCGTGCGTGTATATTGTGCTAATACTAAGGGAATTATGCATGCAAACAGCGTTCTACTATGGGCATTATGGATGTAAATGACGCTGCTACTATGGGTATTATGTGTGTAAATGACGCTGCTACAATGGGCATTATGTGTGTAAACAGCACTGCTACTGCAGCCAATATGTGTGTTAGTGACACCAATGCTACTAGGGGCATGGTTTGTAAGCAGTGCTGCTCCTGTGGACATTTGGGCCTAATTCTGGTTCATTTGCAAAAGAAAATTCTATTTCTAATGGACAAAACCATGCTGCACTGTATTCATAAGAATCAGGGGCACTACGTGTTTTTTAATGTGAATACATACCTCCCAACAGTCCCGATTACAGCGGGACAGTCCCGATTATCAGGGCCTGTCCCGCTGTCCCTACCGCGGTCGGCAGTGTCCCGCGGTGAGGAGGGGCTGTTGGGAGTCCCCCCTGTCGGCTGCTAAGCAGCGGGGAATAAACACTGTGCGCATGCGCACAGCGTCTTTTCCTGCAGCCAGGGGGCTTGGGGCATGGTTAGAGGCTCACAGAGCCTCTGGGTCATGCCCCCATAGCGGCAAAATGGGGGCGTGGCCTCGTGGGAGAGCCGCGAGTATAGGCCATGCCCCTGGAATTAGGCCACGCCCCCAAAATTTTCGGCAGTGTCCCGCGGTGAGGAGGGGCTGTTGGGAGTCATCGGGGACGTCAGAAGTTGGGAGGTATGGAATAAGATTGTGCTACCGTGAGGCATAATTTGTAATGGGGATACTATTGTGTGTCTACATCTATATCTTGTGAGACTACACCCTTTTTTCAGCACGCACCTCTGGTGTGCAGGGAGGGCGCACATTTATAGTTTGCAGGAGGGCGCCGAACACCCTAGCACCGGCCCTGCTCATTGTCCTCCTCTTTCTCTCCCCCTATCTCATTCTCCCTCTCTCTAGCTATCTTTCTAGGGGGGGGGGGGGATAGATAGCTAGAGAGACACACCAACGTTTATCTTGCATTCGGGCAATATGTACGAACTTATGCCACTGGCTCCAGCATTACCTCCAGTTCTTCCTGGGCCACCTGTGACTGCTTCCATGCTGCCTGAGCTTGGTCACGGATACCCTGTGTTAAGTCTTACATATAACTATTGATATTGTAGGCCACCATTGTTGTTTGGTTTAGGTCCTGCAGCTGCCATACATTAGAGTCCAGCTAGCTGGTCTGCCTGTCTGTGAAGTCCAGCTGATGTTTCTGGAAATTGTGGAGGGACAGGGCAAGCACCTCCCCACTGACCTGCCTGGTGGGCAGTGGTGGCTGTGGCTGCTGTGGTGGCACATTTGGCATAGGCTCCACAGGAGTTGGGATGATGGTATTCCCCCTCACACTGGATGAATAGGCCATAGAAACTGTAGTTGGCATGACCGGAGGTGCTGGTGGGGAGGGCACATGTGCTGACAGCACATAAGAATCTAAAAAAGCAAACAACAATGAAAAATAAATACAGTATACTTGAAATGTACAAAAAAACCTTTCACCTAACAACACAAATGTTTTCTAAAACCATGCATTCGGTAGGGACTGAATACAATCAAAATAAAAACCACAAGCCTGATTTTAAAAAAGTGTCTCTTCAGGGGCCCTTATATTTAAAAACTTGGTATTTGTTTCCTAGCACGGCGCCCACTACGTTCATTGCGTAGAGGGCTATTCTGCGTTAGAAAAGTTGCATCGCATCGCATGCGATTTTTATAGAATGCGATGCATTTTTTAAAGTTAATTTATTCACTGCTTTCATGTCCCCAGGCCATCGCATCGCATGCCATTTTTATGGCATGCGATGCGATGGCCTGGGGACATAAAAGCAGTGAATAAATTAACTTTAAAAATCACATTGCATGCGATTTTTATCGCATGCGATGCGATGCAATTTTTAAAGTTAATTTATTCACTGCTTGTAACGCTGGGTTGTGGACTTCCATCTTAATTTATGATTGCCATCACCTGTTTTAAACAGGGTAATTGATAAGAAAGGTGTTTAAGCACAGGTGATGGTAATCCATAAATTAAGAAGAAAGTCCAGAAACAGAGCAATGTGTCCCTCCTGGCGAGGGTCATGTTGGGAGGTATGCACCTCCCTCCCCCTCCCCCCCCATTCACGGCATCCCCACGATTAAATGGCACATGCAAAACACTGACATGGCTATGGTCGACAATGAAAAGGTTGACAAGATTTATTTTTCACTTTTTCAATGTTTTCATATTCATTCTCATGTGTTGACATGGACACCAATGAAGTGCCACACTTATGTCAACATTTACATGTGTTGACCTTTCTGTGTTGATTTTTTCTTGTGGCGATTCGCGGCACCCCCCGCGACCCCCCTCCCGCGATTTGCAGCACACCCCCCGCAATTCGCGGCACCCCCGGTGACTCCCGCGATTCGCGTCCCCACCCCGTGACACACCCCCCCTCCTGCGATTCGCGGCATCCCGCGACCCCCCCTCCCACGATTCGCACCAACCCCCCGGGCCCCCCCTCCTGCGGTTCACGTTGCCCCCCACAACCCCCCCTACCGCGATTCCCCACCCCTGACCCCCCCTCCTGTCATTGCGGCAACCCCCCGCCCCCGCGACCCACCCTCCCGCGATTCACTGCAACCCCCCGCGCCCCCCCTCCCACAATTCGCGGCACCCACAACCCCCCCGCGACCCCCCCTCCCGCAATTCACGGCATCCACCCACGACCCCTCCTCCCGTGATTCGCAGACACCCCTCACCTCCTCCCTCCCTCCCCCCACCACCCCCGCGCGCGATTCACGGCAACCCCAGGATTAAATGGCACATGCAAAACACTGGCACGGCTATAATCTACAATGAAAAAGGTTGACATGAGTTTTTGAAGATTTATTTTTCTTTTTTTGAATGTTTTCATATTCATTCTCATGTGTCGACATGGACACCGATGAAGTGCCACACTTATGTCAACATTTACATGTGTTGAACTTTCTGTGTTTATTTTTTCTTGAGGCGATTCGCGGCACCCCCGTGACCCCCCTCCCGCGATTTGCAGCACACCCCCCGCAATTCGCGGCACCCCCGGTGACTCCCGCGATTCGCGGCCCCACCCCGTGACACCCCCCCTCCTGCTATTTGCGGCACCCCGCGACCCCCCCCCCACGATTCGCGCCAACCCCCCGGGCCCCCCCTCCAGCGGTTCACGGTGCCCCCCACGACCCCCCCTACCGCGATTTCCCACCCCTGACCCCCCTCCTGTTATTGCGACAACCCCCCGCCCCCGCGACCCACCCTACCGTGATTCACTGCAGCCCCCCGCGCCCTCCCCTCCCACAATTCGCGGCACCCACACCCCGCCCCCGCGACCCCCCCTCCCGCAATTCACGGCATCCACCCACGACCCCTCCTCCCACAATTCGCGGACACCCCTCACCTCCTCCCTCCCCCCCCCACCCCCGCGCGCGATTCACGGCAACCCCAGGATTAAATGGCACATGCAAAACACTGGCACGGCTATGGTCGACAATGAAAAAGGTTGACATGAGTTTTTGAAGATTTATTTTTCTTTTTTTGAATGTTTTCATATTCATTCTCATGGACACCGATGAAGTGCCACACTTATGTCAACATTTACATGTGTTGAACTTTCTGTGTTGATTTTTTCTTGTAGCAATTGTTTTCCAGTGACAACTATGAACTATGTGCACGTCAACCTACACATCATCAACCAATTCTTTGTATAATATATAACACCTGTTCTGTTTTACTGTAGGTGTTTTAAGTCAGACCTTTTACTGCTACTATTACTGTTTATGTAAATGCATTCTGAATGACAGCAACATCCTACCATCCTTCTACAAGAATATATAACCAACTAGGTGATTCATCGCGCCCCGTGCCCCCCCCCTCCCGCAATTCACGGACCCCCCGCGCACCCCCCTCCCGCGATTCGCAACCCCCCCTTGCACAATTCACGCCCCCTCCCACGCTTTGCGGACCCCCGCCCTCTCCCGCGATTCGCCGACACCTGCGCCCCCCCCCTCCCTTGATTCACGGCACCCCCCACGCCCCTCCCG
The DNA here is from genome assembly GCF_055691185.1 of Crinia signifera. NCBI lineage: Eukaryota > Metazoa > Chordata > Amphibia > Anura > Myobatrachidae > Crinia > Crinia signifera. Next base: position 65,232,188 of record NC_139218.1, read on the forward strand.
CAATTCACGGCACCCCTAAGCCCCTCTTTAGTCCCCCGTATACTCACACACCCCTATCACTACCCAGCTTCCTGCTCTCCTGAACCGTAACTTCCACCACTGGGGAGTCGCTGACGCTGTTTTGCCCACATGCCCCTATCATGCATCATAGCCCAGCCTCCTGCTCTCATGCACCCGAACTCCCACCCAGTAGGAGGAGACACTGACTAAGGGCCACCATCCTGTACTCCTGTACTGCCATGCTGGACCCTCACCCACTGGCAGAAGCTGCACAGTATCTCCCACCCTCCTCTTTAGTCCCCCTTATGCCCACACACCCCTATCACTACCCAGCCTCCTGTTTTCCTGTGTCGTGACCTCCGCCAGTGGGGAGCCGCTGACTCAGAAACACCGTACTATACTATTGCACACACACACCTAAACAACATGCACACATAGCCCCCCCCACACCCACAAATGTCACTATACCATCCACACTATCAATGTACATCTTACTCTATAACCGCTTTTTAATTAAACAAAACAATACACACCCCCTTCCACATCATATGCTCTCTATTTAACACATTTCACCTATAACTCAAGTTGCAATACAGGCCATCTTTCATACAATTCTAACCATCTTTCTCATATGCAAATGTACACAAATTAAGGGGGCGCAGCCCCTTACGACGGTGTGAAGAGCGCCCGTAGGGCGCGATGAATCACCTAGTACAATAATATCATTGTATGTCCCAAAAATAGGTTTAACGCACCCCCCCACTATCCACGCCAACCCGAAGCATGGCAAGCGCAGCAAGCCCCGTGAGGGTCGGCTGAACGCGTCCTCCGACTTTTTCATTACCCCACTATCCACGTCGGCATGGAGTTGACTTTATTTAGTGTGCGAGTGCGGCGAGCCACCGAGCCCGAAGCGTGGCGAGCCCCGCGAGGGAACTCGGAATACATGTAAAGTAATCCGCTGCGCTCACCACGCTTCGGGCTCGGTGGCTCGCTGCGCTTGCCACACTATATAAAATCAAGTCCACGTTGATAGTGGGGTAATGAAAAAGTCGGAGGACGCATTCCGCCGCCCCTCGCGGGGCTTGCTGCGCTCGCCACTCTTCGGGGTGGCGTGGATAGTGGGGGGGGGGGGGTGCGTTAAACCTATTTTTGGAACATACAATCATATTACTGTATACCTAATGTCATGGAATCGCACGCGATATTGTACAATAAAATATTGCATCGTATGCCATACAATGACATACAATGCGATGGTATACGATTTTTGATTGTACAAGCACCCTGATGGGTCCTTACATTGTTAAATGACCCCCCATTGTCAACGCCACCCCCAGGATCAACGCAAACCCGAAGCGTGGCGAGTGCAGTGAGCCCGCGAGGGGCGGCGGTACGCGTCCTCCGACCTTTTCATACCCCCACTATCCACGTCGGTGTGGAGTTGATTTTAGATAGTGTGGCGAGCGCAGCGAGCCACCGAGCCACCGAGCCCGAAGCGTAATACATGTAAAGTAATACGCATCCCCTCGTGGGGCTCGCTGTGCTCGCCACGCTTCGGGCTCGGTGGCTCGCTGCGCTCGCCACACTATCTAAAATCAACTCCATGCCGACGTGGATAATGGGGGTATGAAAAGGTCGGAGGACGCGTACCGCCGCCCCTCACGGGCTCGCTACGCTCGCCACGCTTCGGGTTTGCGCTTCAGGTGTGCGTTGATAGTGGGGGTGCATTTAACATTGTAAGCATCCCATCAGGGTACTTGTACAATGAAAAAACGCATCACATCGCATGCATCGTATGCGGCTATATGGCATGCGATGCGATCAGATGCCCTACGATGGACATCGGGGGCGCCGTGCTAGGAAACAAGTACCTATGTCACAAATAACATTTAATTAGCGTTATGTGACAGTACACTTAGTTTAAATATGCCGGCACAACCATATAAATGCACAACCATGTAATGTGTGTGTTTTTGTCACAATTACCAGCCCCCAGTGGTGTGCGGTGAGCTTGCCCTGTTTCTTGAAATACGGAGGACAGTGAGTGGTGGTTCCCTGCATTTTGGGGACCAGCTCCAGGCTCTTCAGCTGACCCTGGTTCCCAAAATGTGGGTGGCAAATTAAGTAGGAGGTCCCTTACTTGAAGAACCAACACCAGGCTCCACTAGTAGGGGGTGTAATGCCATAGCCAGCGCCACACTTGATGGAGTCCCATGGCCAAAACATTACCCACCCTAACTAGTCAGCCTAGGCTGGGAGTTCTTGAGGAGGTGGGGATCCCCCAAATAAAGGGTCCCCCCTCTCCAGGGCACCCCAAGCTTGGGCAAAGCATGCCCCTGAAGTGACAGGGCCATGCTTTGATGTGGGCTGAAGGCACATCCCTGTCACTGAGGCAGATGGGTAGCTGCCGCTTCCCTATTGATTTTCAATGGGCATTTGGCCCCTATTTGTGCCCGTGATTGGCCCCACCCCCCGATGCTGACAGTTTTCAATGGTCAGCAGGAGGCACAGCTCCTGCTGCCTCCCAGACTCCCCACAATAAGATATTTATTACACAGTATATGTGTAATAAATATCATCTTTGTGTTTTTTTTTTTAAATCATTTATGACAGGTGATGCACTGTCTCCCATGACTGCACATCCCTGCCAGCCCCTTCTGTGTCTGCAGTTTGTTGCCCCATCTTCTCTGGAGCCAAAGGACATGATGCAGAAGGTGAGGGGAAATAAATTATAACATTTATGATGTTTAAATAATATCTATATATATATAAAAGGCTAACTATGCTTCACCTCTATAATGTGACGTATCACCAGTGACCACTAGAGGTCACTAATGGACCACAGTAAAAGCAATTTTTACAGGGACACTGATCTGTTTCAAACTTGCTGTATATGGAGAGAGGGAGCTTTGAAGACAGATTTGAGGGCAGTTTGTGGGCTAAAAACTGTCACAACTCAAAGTGAAAGAAAAAACTGTCACAGTTCAAAATGAAAGTACATTGCAGAAGCTCTCATTTTCGTGGGCTTTTAACTAGTTGGTATAAAACATTAAACAATATGCATTCTACAGTTAAAATTAATCTTCGTATACTTGCTAATGGCTATGGTACACAAGTACAGATAGTTGGGCTGTAGGGCACACATTACCAAATGAGTGAATTTCTCTCACTACATGCAACTATCATAATGAAATGAGCTTTTCGGTTGGTTATAAAAACTCAGATGCTTCCTGGTGTAAAAATCTTGCAAGAGTAAAAATCTCATGATAACTCTCATGAGAATTATATATGGAACTGTAAACTCTGACCCTATTACATTGCCCAAGTTGTGGAAAAAAACTCACATTTATTGTCTGACTTTCTGAGATTTTTCCTTGACCATAAAACTCCCATTACATTTGGCCCTTTATGTCACGTAGAAGTGTCCTCAATTTATAATGCCTCCAGTTCATATACTGCCACATTGTAACGGTCCCAGTTTATTTTACGCCGCATTGTAATGACCCCAGTTCATTTTAGGCCACATTACAATGCCCCTATTTCATATTATAGTGCCCACAGATAATACAGTGCCCACATATTAGTGCTTTCAGTTTAGACTATGCCACATTATATCGTGCCACAAAACTGCTCTCCAGTTCATACCAAGTAACATTACAGTGCCCCCATATGTTATATTATATAACATTGCAATTGGGCACTTCAAAATATTGAACTTTACAACCCCCCCTTACCATGATAACATCCACTACACATATCATTTACAGAAAATGAAATGTCGCCCTATTTAGGCCTGGCAACTGGTTGGACCCAAATTCTTATCAAACAACTCTAGTAACTTGGTAGATATGACCTGTGTCCAGCCTAGAACACATAGAACAGTATTCCCTGCATGCACTATGGCTATGCCTATGTCATAGTGTTAGTGATCTCTCTGTAATGTCATATGTGCCAAGTCATAGGGCAGTATTCAATGAAAATATATCCTGTTTAGGATTCGCTGCACAGTCGCCGTGTTCCGGAGTCTCGCTGTCCCCCTGCTATCCCCGTATTCAATGAGGCAGAGGCTCGCTGCCCTTGATGGCGAGTGTGAACCCCTGCGGCGTCCCCTGAGCCGGAGGACGGTGGCAGGCAGGGAGATGGAAGTCTCCCTGCCTGCCCCAGAATGTATGTGGAGGGGAGGAGGGCTCCCCAGGACCCAGGCAGCACAAGCTGCCCCCCGGGAGAGCGCGCAGAGGACCGGGTATTCACTGCTCCTGATCGTGCATACGTAATGATCGGGAGCAGTGAATATATGAATATCTAATTAGCGGCTCTCGGCTCCCGACCCCCTGCTGGCTGTTATGTGTAAAAAAAAATATATATTTTTTAAAATTAAATATATATTCATGTGCTGTAAGCACATGAATAAAAAGAGCATGCCCCTTCACAGAATAAAATTCCTGATTTTTTGACACCAAATGTAAAACAACAACAACTTTATTTTAAAAGTTCACTTTCCACTTCACCATGAAAAGATGGCGATTTGCTACACGGTGAGAAACGTCGAAAATCACTTAGAAAGACGGCGAGAAGTGCACGTTGAATAGGGTGGTTCACTTTCTGACCCAAAAAATCACCTTCCAACGAGAAAATAGCACAAATTTGCCGTGAAACAGGACAAATTATCCTCATTGAATACTGCCCATAGTCACCACAGTTCTATAACGGCTCTGGAACCAGGGGCATTTATTAGGTGTTTTTTTTTTAAATGTGAAAATATATCACAGACTCGCCAGGGAAATATTAAAATGAAGAATATAGAATGAAGGAAATGAAAGAGGTGTATAATAAAACGCTTTAACAACAACGCCTATGTGTTTTTTTATTTGTCCTCTGTTTAATTAATTGATTATTGAGTATAGTTGTACTTACTCTGATTAATATATCTGCTTAATAGTTACCTTATTGCATATTTATATATTATCCATTGGATTGGGGATGTGGTCTCATGATAATAGAAGTGAAGAACACCCTTTTATATTGTTCATTGAGGTTTTTTCCCTTGCTACAGTATGTGCCCTAAATATGTGTGAAGACACCTGGTTTCACAACTCCTAACAATCGTTTAACTGAAAGCTTTCTCAAAAACATTGTGAAACAATTTATGTGATTCCCTGATAGATTATATAATATAATTACTAAATTAGTGCTCTGTTGATTAAGGTAAACACGTGTGACCATACCTCCCAACACTACCCTCTACAGGAGGGACACATTGCTCTGTTCCTGCACTTCTCGCTTAATGTATGATTGCCATCACCTGTGTTAAAACACCTGTCTTTTCAGTTAACCTGTTCAAAACAGGTGATGGCAATGATATATTAAGAGGGAAGTCCAGGAGCAGAGCATTGTGTCCCTCCTGGAGAGGGTCATGTTGGGAGGTATGTGTGATATTTATAACTAATTGATCATCTTGAACCACTGTATCCCGATAGAATCACGTGGACATGAGTCCAATATTTGTGACACATCTTATTTCAGTGTACTGTATGTGAACTGCCTACCTTAAGCAGAATATACATAGGTGCTGTGCATACCCCAGGACTTACTTAGTGGCTGCGATAGAAAAATACTGTTTGGGTCTGGAAACGCCATTTTCCCTGACACTCCCAGAAAATGGGCAGTTACAACCCCCAAACGCAATCACCTTGCAAATGGCCAGTGATAAAAAGATTCCATGTTTACTACAGGTCGTGTGCGTGCGCAGCCTATCGATAATAGCCCGGCCTGTGAACTCGCAGCTGTGTGATCAGGTCTGAATTAGGCCCATAGACACAGCCTGCTTCCTTTGGATATTTGGTTGATAAACTTGGTGCCAAAAGGTAGCACTCCCTAAGAATTTACATCTGTTATTGGTAACCACTACTACAGGGGTACACATACAGTATGCACCACATATGTATACATCTTTACAATGTATTGTGCAAGTTTAGGGGTAAGTTATGATTTTATTTAAAATAATTATTCCTATGAATTGATGTTAGGGGCCCTAGTGCATTGCTATGCCCAGATCCAGAGGCAGAACTACCATTGGCACAGCAGGAGCAGTAGCATAGGTGTGTGCACATTGAGTGTTAGGGGTGCACAGGCACCCCCTAATGCTGTGCCCACCCTTATGAACACCTATGAATACCAGCAATACCTTTTACCAAAGACTTTTGCTTTTTAGCACTGTATTCCATTAAAAGAAGCACCTATCAATCAATTATGTGTGTTTGCATTGTCAATTGTACTAGACCATTGTCATATCACTACATACCTGTGTCATCCATATATGTTTTTGATTGTATTTGCATGTACTGTTACACAGAGTAATTAGAAGATTAAAACTGAAAGAGGCAGGAGATTATGGTGTGGCTGAGAGATGTCTTATATTGTAGTGAGTCCCCATATATGATGGTACACATGCCTGATTGGCATTGCTAGACAAGCCCAATAGGTGGTGCTAGACACACCCCTTTGATGGTGCACGCCCAAATAAATTGTTCTGCGCACGCCTATGAGCAGTAGTCAGGGGGCCCTGAGGACTACAGGGACTACATCTGCCCCTGTCACCCTCTTCCTGTCTCCCACTGTTTTTTGTCACACTCTGCCTCCCCCTGCTTTCCTTGTCACCCTATGCCTCTCCCTGTGACTCACTGCTGTATTGTATATTGTGAGGTAGAGGTGGAGGAGGGTGGCCCAAATTATATTTTTATACATGGGCCCACTATCCACAAGTTCCATTCTGCCCAGGACCTTTAGGGGGAAATTTACTAAAGGAAATTTGTAAAAAATAGGTGTATTTGTATCCAGAAATACACTTATTTTTGACATTTACTATCTCGAAAATATGGCAATTCGTATTCGTATTGATGTGCTATCAATACGAATACGAATTGCCGTATTTTCGGGATAGTAAATGTCAAAAATAAGTGTATTTCTGGATACAAATACACCTATTTTTTTACAAATTTCCTTTACTAAATTTCCCCCTTAATGTCAGAAATAGAAATGGGAGGGACTTAAAGGAACAAGAATTGCTATTCTTTAAGTAGATTCTTTAAGTAGATTGGACGTATTGTGTAAAAGTTCTTAGAGTTGGACATTTCCTTTAAGTATGTCCATGTTTGACAGTAGGTACGTTCGTGTGAATGTATGAAGCAGAGATCACACCCAAACATAACATAAATTGTGGTTTACCAATACCATTTCCTTGTACACTGTGTCATTATTGTAAGTTATGTTTGACTTGTGTCAATGTTTACCTGCAGCCAGCAATGAGGAAAGTACCTAAACAGCTCTAAAAATATCATCTCAGGAATTAAGAAAGTGTAATATAATACAATTACTAAAATGTATGTTGTGTTGTGAAACAGAACGGAATGATTTCAGAATAACATGTCATTTGTTGAAATAGCCGCATTTTAATGTATGAGCGACATTTAAATAAATCACTTATTGCTTAGCTACAGGGAAAGAATGTTTGTGGAAGCAGAAGTAAGTGCGGTCTTAGTAATATACTATACAGTTGTAGTGCTGCGCCGGGGCTCGCCAGAACACCACCACTGGCGAGCGGACGCTACATCTGACTAGGACGCGCTAGCGTCCCACACGCACGCACATCCCAGTTTCCTGTCAGGGTGTGATGGAGCGCCCTGCCCGTCTCTGCTTCAGAGAGATGGGCAGGGTTAGGGGGGGAGGTGGGGGACGGCAACAAGGTGGTGGAGACCCGGGGGGAGCTCCGATTGAAGGATAAGCGCGTGTGTCTCGTGCGTGCGCATCCCCTGGCAGCTGGCGAATCCACCGTCAGCCCCTGCAAAGACTACAGGCGCTCCATCTGTAATTGTTGCCAACCCTCCTGCATTCTGCAGGATTCTCCCTGAAATAGCAGCAATCTCCCTCTCTCCTTGATTAGTCTAGCAATCTCCCTCATTTCAAATAGTACACATTATGGGGGAAATTTACTAAGAATATGAATATGAAAATTTGTATTCCTATTATCAATATGCCTGAATACAAATTCATACGGCTTTTCTAGCCTTTTGCAAATTCGTATTCCGGAGGAAAATTTACTAATCAGTCGTATTTGACTGATTCATATTTTCCGATGGCGTACGGATTCATATTTTTAGCCAATATGAATTCGTACTTTAAATACAAATTTGTATTTTTAAATACAAATTCATATTTTTAAATACAAATTCATATTTTAAAATACGAATTCATATCGGCTGCAGCGCAAAAAAAAATTAAATAAATTATTTTTAAAAATGGCGTGCGGTCCCCCCCCCCCCCCCCCCCCCCATGGCCGTAACCAGCACCAGGCTCAAAGAGCCAGTACTGTTTATAAAATATCAGGGAAACCATGTTGGGTTCCCCTGTATTTTTTTAAATCAGCAGCAGGCCCCAGGGCCAGTCCTGGTTACCAAAATATGGGGGACAAAGCAAGTAGAGGTCCCCCATATTTTGAGAACCAGCCTCAGGCCCAACCAGTCAGCAGCGTAATGCCACAGCCGGGGGGACACTTTTTATACAAGTCCCCCCAGCCAAAGCATTCATCCCTACCGACCAGACAGCCTGGGCAGGGGTCCTGGGGGCGTGGGGACCCCCCAATGAAGGGCCCCCCTCCAGAACTTACCTGCCCAGGCTGAAGCTTGGTGCTTTCACCGGTACCCTTGGGCTGTGGGTACCGGGCTGATAAATGGTGTAAAAAATAGATGTAAACTATTGTATATTGCTGGTGAACTATGAGTCCCAGCAAGCCTCCCCCGCAGGCAGGGACTTGGAGAACCACAAGTCCCAGCATTCAGGGCATTAAAGGGCCCTCTGGAACTTGTAGTTCCACAGCAATATAAATAGTTAAATAAACACACTGACACAAAAGAAAAATATAACTTTATTACACATACCTAGCCCTTTTATACTGAAACTTACCTATCTTGAGCACGTAGGTAGTCCTCCGTCCGTCCATCCTTTCTGAAGAAATCCATAGGGGTACCTGTGGAACGAAATTATACTCACGGGGGTCCTGTGGCGTAGATCGTCCTCATGGTTCCAAGTAGGCATCCAGGATTTGGCAAAAAAATAAAACGCAAACACCCGAACCACCGGACTGTCAGGAGAAGCCACACGGTGTCTGTGTTGACATCGTGTGGCTCCTCTTCCTGAATGTCACTATTGGCCTGGTAGCAGCGCCTAGCGACCAATCAGGAGTCGCTAGGCTGCAAAACATTCATTTGCAGTGCGGCGGGGGGACGGGCATTTGTACGCCCGGCGGGTGGCATTGGAATGCGAAATACCGCTGCTTAGCGAACCAACCAGAATGATCACCTATGTCTGCTAGTATCCTTATATATTGGTTTAAAGAGACAGAATTTCATCCAAGCTATATGTGTACACAATGACAATAGTGAGCTTGATTGCTTGTAAATGAGTCTTAAAAGTACTTTTAAAGGAAGGGACTTTGACTGGAGTAGGGAAGCATTCCATTGAGGGGGAGAAGATAATCATTAGACAAGAGGAAGCAGAAATCATCAGAGTGCATTTGTCAGAAGAGATTGTGGGAGGAAATGAGGTTGGAGATCAGGGGAGTATCTACCTCTTGAACAGGTTGTCACTTGCCAGGAGTGTTAGCTGAGGAGTGGCACTGCCCCAGGAGGTAAAAATCACATAACAGTTCTGTTCAGGCTATGACCTGGCCTGACATAGTGACAGTCACTAATTTCGCTAGATAACGCTGCTGCTCACCATTGAATTTTGCAGTGTTACGAGCCAACTAAACCATACCCTCCAACATGGCCCATTCCATTAGGTACAAAATGTTCTGTTTCTGGACTTCCTTACCAGTGGCAGTTGCAGAGGTGAGGCTGCAGCACAGTCCAATATTCAAAGAGGGGATCCACACCTACTGCCACCTCAAACATGACTGTCCTGGACTCACTGGCAGTCAGTGGCAAACGCAGGATTTTCATGGGGGGTTTCAGGATAAATAGATAGAGATATTTATATATATAGATATCGGCTGTATACAAAGCTCAGTGGTCTTAAAGAAAAATCTTTAGTGTAGAACTGGTGTCCAACATTTCGGGGTACGCAGACCCCTTTTTCAAGGTGTACATATATATATATATATATATATATATGAAGAGAGAAAAAGGGGAGCTAGAGAGAGGTCAAGGACAGAAAGTTTTAGAGACAGGGAGAAAAAAAGGGTGTCTGAGAGACATTGCCAGGTAGAGAGAGAGAGGGGGGGACGATGGTGGGGAGACAGCATGGGAGAGAAAAAAGACAGAGAGGGGCTGCAGAGGAAAGGAGGGTGAAAGACAGGGGACTAGAGAGACGGAGTGGGGAGAGAGGGGGCTGAAGAGACGGAAGGTGGAGAGAGGGGGCTGCGGTGGGAGAGAGACGGGGACTGGGGATACAGAGTAGTGAGAGAGGGAGCTGGAGTGACAGAGAAGGGGGAGAGAGGGAGGAGGTGGGGGAGAGACAGGGGGAAGGTGGACAGTTGAAGAGGGGGCTGAGGAGACAGGGATGGAGGAAGACAGCAAGGTAAGAGAGGGCCCAAAGCACACAGGGAGAGGGGGTTGGGGAGATAGAGAGTGGGGTTTTGACAGAAATAACTTTTTAAAGTACCTCCTTATCCCCCCTTCATGGGTAAGTTCCCAGTCCTCCTTCAGCAATAGCGGTGCTTCATACCATCTAATTAGCAATGCAGATCCGGACCTCCCACTGTCATCTTCTTCAGCGGCAATGGAAACTCCAGATCCATTGATCTCCGGCGCCATCCAGGGTCTTCCGGTGTTGCACACCGCGCACAGCAGCATGGCAGCACAGCTGTCTCTACCCGCTCGGCAATATACCACGTGACTGGCACCGGTCTCCCTCTCCTCTACCTCCGCTGCAGATTCAGACCTCCTGCCGCTGCTGCTTCCAAGTGCCCGGCCACCGCTACTCATTTCCTGCCTTTGCCTTCTGAACAGAGAGCTCTGAGGAGCCACCGGGCATTCAAAAGCAGCAGCGGCAGGAGGTTGGCAGCCACTCTGCTGAAAAAAACAAAACCATGGCCTGTCAGGAGGGTTCTGGGCAACCAGAAACCCCCCTGCGTGCGCCACTGGCAGTTGATGTGACTCCACCTCTTTGAATTTTGGACTGTGCTGGAGTCCAATCTCTGCAACTGGCAGGGAAGTCCAGGAACAGAGCATTTTGTACCTAATGGAATGGGTCATGTTGGAGAGTATGCTAAACACCACCAGCCACCAGCACAAAGGTCCGTCCGCCGCCTGCACGCAGATTGCACCAGCATGCATGCAATTGGATGTTTTGCATAAACAACCATTCACTGCTTGGTTGCGGGTGTAAAATCATTCGATGTCATTGACCATCGAATGATTTGTACAGTGCTCGCAGATCTAAGACACTCTCTGGTGTCTTAGATCTGCCGGCTCCCTGTATAGGAAATGGATGGGCAGCTGATATCCACTGACGTCAGCTGCCCGCCTGCACTCTTGCCACCAGCGCATTTCCATGGGAACAATCAGGAATTCACGACCCCTGCCCGCACTGCTAGGTGTGAACGGGCCGGTGAATAAGCAATTCACCACGCCCACTCACACCAAGCGGCTGCACATACCCATACATCACCTCGAATCCATATTTTTCTTCCCAGTCCCAGAATGCCAGGTGCCATGACAACATGATTGTCACTTTTAAAAAAGTCTGAGTTCATCCGGCAACTCCGGTGAACCCGGACACTATTATATACAGTATGTCCCGTTAGGTCTGGTCCTCAGGTTTTTCCAGCTGCGTGTAATTTTACTGTGCATAGAACTATACATCACGTTGATCGTGTCCATCGCGGCCCCTAATAAGGGGCCGCGATGCGACCGACGCGATCAAGTTTGACTGGAGAAGGGAAGCCTTCCAGTGAGGGGGAGAAGATAATCATTAGAGAAGAGGAAGCAGAAAACCTCAGAGTGAATTTGTCAGAAGAGAGTGTGGGAGGAAATGAGGTTGGAGATCAGGGGAGTATCTACCTCTTGCACAGATTGGCACTTGCCAGGAGTGTTAGCTGAGGAGTGGCACTGCCCCGGGAGGTAAAAATCACATAACAGTTCTGTTCAGGCTATGACCTGGCCTGACATAATGACAGTCACTAATTTCACTAGATAATGCTGCTACTCGCCACTGAATTTCGCCACTAAATGCCACCCACCACCAGCACAAAGGTCCACCCGCCGCCCACCCACAGATTGCAACCGTATGTATACGAATGGATGTTTTGTGAAATCATTTGATGTTTCCGACCATCGGATGATTTGTACAGTGCTCGCAGAATCAAGACACTGTCTGGTGTCTTAGATCTGCGGGCTCCCTGTACAGGAAGTGGACGGGCAGCTGACATCCGCTGGCGCCAGCTGCCCACACCCGGCACCTCGTCACTGGCGTATTTCCATGGGAATGCCCAGGAAACACCCATGAGACCCCCCACATCCCCTGCCCACACTGCTTGGTGTGAACAGGCTGGCGAATAAGCAATTCACTTGCACCAAACATCTGCACATACACATACATGAGAAAAGAAAATATGCAGCGCTCAGTTAATGATTTAGACACAAAATAGCGATAAAAAACATTTAATTAGAACATATTTCATATATGCATATAATAAAAAAGCAATAATATAACACTGGGACCTGGATTAAAAAGGGATTAAGAGAGAACCTGCTCTGGACTGTCCAATTCCCAAGATGGAGTCCAATTTTAATCTGATGGGGCCACTAAGGGCCAATAGCAAGCTCAAAAGCCAATAGAGGTGTCCCTTTAGTTGGAGGGATGGTGTAGTACCAGGGGGATCCTCTCTAATATGCGATGTGCTTGGAAGAATGCCAAGAAGACCGCTGGAGGTGTCCTGATCCAATACGGACTGGTAAAACCACAAAGGGTCCTCTGTAAAGTCCGCTTGTGCTTGAAGATGATAAAGTGCTCGAAGGGGGGGGGGGGGGGGGTGGATAAATGTAACGTCCAGAAGATGCCAATATGACGAATCCCTTCTGCACAGTGGCGTAAGTTCGTCAAAGTTGCCCGGAGGCAAGATATATATTGGTCCCACCCCCACACACACACACACACACAACCTTATATGATATGTGTCTTCTGAAATATGTGTTTTATACACACACACACACACACACATACAGTATATATATGTATATATGTATATATACCTTATATATTTAGCCAGATCTGTCACTCATCACCTGTGTAGCTAACGTTCCCGCCCAGCAGGATACACAAACCCGCCCCCCCCCCCCCCAGGGTAAAGTGTTCTGTGTGTATAACGTTCTACACATCCCACCCCCTTGACATAACCTCCCCCCGCCCAGCCAGGGCTACAGTACACGCCCACCATCCACCATTACTCCACAGCCACCATCCACCATTACTCCCGCACCCCCCTCCCCTCTGCCAGCACCCCCCCCCCCGGACACCCACGACCCCCCTTCCCATTCGTGGGACCCCCGCGACCCCCCCTCCCGCGATTCGCAGGACCTCCACGACCCCCCCTCCCGCGATTCACGTCACCCCGCGACCCCCCCTCCCCCCATTCGCGGGACCCCCGAGACCCCCATTCGCGGGACCCCCGTGACCCCCCCTCCTGCGATTCGCGGGACCCCCGCGACCCCCCTCCCGCGATTCGCGTGACCCCGCGACCCCCCAATCCCGCGATTCGCGGCACCCCCCGCGACCCCCCCTCCCCTCATTCGCGGGACCCCCGCGATCCCCCCTCCCCCCATTCGCGGGATCCCCCACGACCCACCCTCCCCCCATTCATGGGACCCCCCTGACCCCCCCTCCCGCGATTCGCGGGACCCCCGCGACCTCCAGTGATTCACGCGACCCACCCTCCAGTGATTCACGGCGCCCCCCCCTCCCGTGATTTGCGGACCCAAGCCCCCTCCCGCGATTCGCGGCCCCCCTCCCTCTATTCACGGCACCCCCGCGGACCCCCTCCCTCGATTTGCGGCACCCCTGCCATTCACGGCACCACCGCGTCCCCTCCCGCGATTCGCCGTGCCCCCCTCCCGTGCTTCGCTGCGGCACACTCCCGCAATTTGCAAACCCCCGCCCCCTCCTGCGATTTGCACCCCCCGCGATTCTAGCGCCCCCCTCCCACGATTCGCGACCCCCTGTGACACACCCCCCGCACTCCCCCTCCCCCCATTCGCGGACCTCCCGCGATTCACAGGACCCCTGCAACCAATCCCTCCCGCAATTTGCGGCACCCCTGCGAACCCCCTCCTTCCATTCACGGGACCCCCGCGACCCCCCCTCCCCCCATTCGCGGGCCCCCCCGCGACCCACCCCCTCCCCATTCGTGGGACCCACGTGACCCCCTCCCGCGTTCGTAGGAACTCCGTGACCCCCCACATTTCGCGGGACCCCCGCAACCTCCCGCAATTCACGTGACCCCCCCTCCAGCGATTCACGGCGCCCCCCCTCGTGATTTGCGGACCCAAGCCCCCTCCCGCGATTCACGACCCCCCCTTCCCACTATTCATGGCACCCCCCGCGGACCCTCTCCCTCGATTTGCGGCTCCACGCGACCCCCCCTCCCGCGATTCGTGGCACCCCCACCATTCACGGCACCACCGCGCCCCCCGCGATTCGCCGTGCCCCACTCCCGTGCTTCACTGCGGCTCCCTCCCACAATTTGAAAAACCCCACACCCTCCCGTGATTCACGGCACCCCCCTCCCGCTATTCGCCCCCCCCCCCCGGAATTTGTGGACCCTCTCCAGCGATTTGTGGACCCCCTCCCGTGATTCACGGCACCCCCCTCCCGCTATTCGCCCCCCCCCCCCGGAATTTGTGGACCCCCTCCTGCGATTTGTGGACCCCCTCCCGCGATTCACGGAACCCCACAGCACCTTCGGCGCCCCCCAATCCCACAATTCGCGCCCCCCCCCCCGGAATTTGCGGACCCCCTCCCGCGATTCACACACCCCTCCCACGATTCACCGCACCCCGCACCCCCATTCGCGGGCTCTCCGCGACCCCCCCTCCCACGATTCACAGGACCCCCGCGCCCCCCCGCGATTCACGGTACCCCCGCGACCCCCCCTCCCGCAATTCGCGGGACCCGCGCGACCCCTCCCTCCCGCAATTCGCGTCACCCCCCGCGGCCCCTCCCTCCAGCGATTCACAGCGCCCCCCCTCCCGTGATTTGCGGACCCAAGCCCCCTCCCACGATTCGTGGACCCCCCCTCCCGCTATTCACGGCACCCCCGCGGACCCCCTCCCGCAATTTGCTGCCCCACGCGACCCCCCTTCCCGCGATTTGTGGCACCCCCCGCGATTCACGGTACCACCGCGCCCCCTCCCGTGCTTCGCTGCGCCCCCCTCCCGCAATTTGCAAACCCCCGCCCCCTCCAGTGATTCTCGGCACCCCCCTCCCGCGATTCGCTCCCCCCCGGAATTTGCGGACCCCCTCCAGCGATTCACCGCAACCCCCTCCTGCGATTTGCGGACCCCCTCCCTTCATTCACAGCACCCCACGCGCCCCTCCCGCGATTCACGGACCCCCACAACCCCCCTCCCGCAATTCACTGACCCCCACAACCCCCCTCCCGCAATTTGCGGACCCCCCCTTCCAGCGATTCAAGGCCCCCCATTGCCAGAAGTGTCCCCACGGTCCTCTGCACCAGCGCCACAACTTTTATCAATGTCTTGCCCTCATACCACTATTATACAGCCTCCTGCTCTCATACACCCCCTTACTCCCTCCCAGTGCGAGGAGACGCTCACCGACTGCTGGGAGCTGCATACTGTCCCCCTATCAATGTACATCTTTCTCTGTAACCGCTTTTTAATTAAACAAAACAATACAATACACACCCCCTTCCACATCATATGTTCTCTATTTAACACATTTCACCTATAACTCAAGTTGCAATACAGGGCATCTTTCATACAATTCTAACCATATTTCTCACAATACAAACGTTCACAAATTAAGGGGGCGCAGCCCCTTACGACGGTGTGAAGAGCACCCGTAGGGTGCGATGAATCACCTAGTATATATATAGAGCGAGAGAACAAATATATATTTCAGAACTCAGCTACAGAAGGGATATCAATGGCTTGCAATTAACTGATTTTAACATGCTGGCCGGGGAGGAGAGGTGCCCCCTTGAGAGCAGGAGCCGATGACTCCATTGCCTCCCAAACTTCTGCCCCTGCTTCTGCAGCTGCTCTAATTAAGTAATCAGCCTTGATAAAGCGCTCTATACAGATTTTTTTCTGTACTTCTTTCCACATACACATTAGAGATGTGCACCGGCCACTTTTCGGGTTTTGGGTTTTGGGTTCTGATTACCTTGAGGTTTTGGGTTCTAATGGGTTTTGCCAAAACACCTCCTAAGTGTTTTGTGTTTGGATTTCTTGGGTTTTGGGTTCTGATTTTTTTGTTAAAAAAGCATAAAAACTGCTAAAATCGCAGAATTTTTATTTATTTTTGCTCCTATGCTATATTAACCTCAATAACATTCATTTCCAATTATTTACAGTCTATTCTGAACAGCTCACACCTTACAATATTGTTTTTAGGGCAAAAGGTTGCACCGAGGTAGCTGGATAACTATGATAAGCCACACAAGTGTGCGGCACAAACACTAGACTGATATGGCACACTTAGCATACCCTCTAGGCTGATACTGCACACCTAGAATTACCCCTGGACTGATATGGCACAGGTAGCATCACCCCTGGACTGATACGGCACATTTAGCATCACCCCTGGACTGATATGGCACACTTAGCATCCCCCCTAGTCTGATACAGCACACCTAGCATCACCCCTGGACTGATATGGTACAGGTAGCATCACTCCTGGACTGATACGGCACATTTAGCATCACCCCTGGACTGATATGGCACACTTAGCATCCCCCCTAGTCTGATACAGCACACCTAGCATCACCCCTGGACTGATATGGTACAGGTAGCATCACTCCTGGACTGATACGGCACATTTAGCATCACCCCTGGACTGATATGGCACACTTAGCATCCAACCTAGTCTGATACAGCACACCTAGCATCACCCCTGGACTGATATGGCACGCTTAGCATCACCCCTGGACTAATACAGCACACTTGGCAGCACCCCATGAATTATACGGCAGACTTGGCTTACCCCAGGAATTATACGGCACAGATGGGGGCACCCCTGACCTGATACAGCACACATGGAATTATACGGCACAGATGGCGGCACCCCTGGACTGTTACGGCACACATGGCGGCAGGCATGGAATTATACGGCAGACAAATTCCTGCAGTAAAAATAAAAATGTGTATTCTTTTAATTATAAAAAAGAGCAGCACACCTTACTTAGCAACACCCCATGAATTATACAGAACTCTTGGCTCACCCCTGGACTACAGCGCATTTAACAGCCCTTGCAGTAAAAAAAAAAAAAACGGTACTTACAGATGGCGCCGGCCTTATTATTGCCGCCTATGGCGATGTTTCCGACACACGCCATGGCGCATACATGTAGCGAATCGCCGTGGCGCTTCACGACGAGTGCAATATCACAGACCAACCACCAGATGTCACTTTTAAAAACCTCATTTGCGCATGCGTAAGATTTGTGCTTCAGCGCGTGCATGATGCGCAGGAATTACATGAACTTTATTATACGATGAGCACCTCTCTAATGCCGCTGGCACGA
This sequence comes from Crinia signifera, assembly GCF_055691185.1. Taxonomy (NCBI): domain Eukaryota; kingdom Metazoa; phylum Chordata; class Amphibia; order Anura; family Myobatrachidae; genus Crinia; species Crinia signifera. The sequence goes on from NC_139218.1 coordinate 65,249,949, forward strand.
GCGTGATCCAGTCTCTTCAGCCGAGAGTGCATCATGCTGATGCGGACAGAGAGTGTCGTACATGTACGTCATGGCCGGGAGGTACTTCCCGACACATGACGTACATGTACGTCATGGCTTCTAACTGTCACTGCGTCTATAGACGCAGTGACAGTTAGGAGATGTAGCCGCACAGACGCTAATGCGTAACATCAAACACCGTACTGTAGTTCTAAAGGTTGTACGACACGGACGCTATGCGTCTCAGTATACAGTACAGTATTGTTCTAAAGGCGGTCACAATATTGGAAACTTGGTCACAATATGGTTTTGCAGCATTACGCATGACGCTCGAGCTAACGGGACGCTCGAGCTAATGAGACGCTCGAGCTAACGGGACGCTCGAGCTAATGAGACGCTCGAGCAGCAACGACGGTATCCGCTCCCCGTCGCTAGGCCCTGCTTTCCCCGTCAGCTCCTGACTGTTAAGCTACAGGCTGGGTGTAGAATCAGTCATGGTAGTATAGTAGTCATTACACTGTACAGTTCTTGGCTGTAGTGTAGTGGTTATCTGCATGGTGTTTCACGCCGGAGACCCGTGTTCGATTACGGCGTTAAACCTTTAATATTATAGTATCAAATTTTACAGTTTTAACTAAGATATAATTATTGACAATATACTGTGTGATTAAAATATAATTATTTATATTTACAGTATAGTATTACATTTTACAGTATATTGTATAAGTAATTTATTACAGTATATAAAAACTACTGATAAACTACTGATAAACTACTGTACCCACTACTCAGCGGCGGGCGCACAGAATGGGACGTTGTTCCGCACAGGACGCACGGCGCATAGGACGCACGGCGCATAGCACGCACGGCGCATAGGACGCACGGCGCACACGCTAATGCAGTATACTGTAGGCGCCATTATCAGTATCGCTAGTACTGTACCTGGACCTGTTCAGTATGTCGGACACTGGCAGAGTCAGGAGGGCAAGGCCCTTTGGCAGAGGGGAGCTCCTCACCCTGGTGGCTTGGCGGGACAGGCTCCTGGTCTCTAATCGGGAGATTGTGGAGGCCTACCAGGGGGCCCGTCAAGCCATCAGGGTGAGGTTCCATAGAGACAGGCCAGTTAGGAGCCTCCAGAGGAGATGGTCCGACCTGGTCCGTCGGGACCCTCAACTGCTGGACTCCCTCAGGCAAAGTAAGTACTGTACATACTGTACCTGTACAATGTTGAGTGCTATTGTATACAGTATTTTTTTACTTGTTGCCATGGGGGATTTTACAGTATACTGTACCTGTATTTTTTTTTAATGTGCTGATTGCTGTACAACTGTTCAGGTAGATTTTACAGAACTTGCTATTAGAATTAGAATTTAGAATTAGGGGGTGTGTCATTCTCCACCTGAAGGGTGTGTCTACAGTACTTCCATACAGTACACTACTGTACTGTACATGGAGATACTGTATTGTGTGTGGGGGGGGGGGGGCGCTGACCTGGACAGAGAGGTTTTTTGGACCGGGTCTGAGAGCGCCAGAGTCAGCTGTTCAGCAGTGGTATTGATACAGATTTGGGGGGAGCAGTATTAGACAGGTCCTTCTGAGCATTGTTCCGCTCTCCAACTCCAGGGCCTGGACCCCACTTCTTACATTCCCATTCCTGCAGCCACCAGACCTGGTTTCCAGCCCATGGTTGGGGTGATGTCAACATGTTAACCCCCGGAATCCATGGCAGATCATGTACTGTACAGTAAATTCTTTGCAATGAGCATGTTAATCCCTTCCAGAGTGTGCAACACCTGGAAGACCAGGTTCATCCCATGGCAACGAGCATGTTAACCCCCTAATATGCAATGAGCATTATAGTGTGTGTAGTAATGGGTAATGGACATTATGGAATGTGGTAAAATACTGTACATACTGTACTGTAATACAGTAGGTACTGTACAGTATTTTGGTGTACAGTATGGCATAATGTGTAGGACTAATGAGAGAGAGATGGAGATTGCTGCTACAGTACTGTGCAGTATTTCAGGGAGTCTCCTGCTGAAGAGGGAAGGCAACTACTGTATGCTGTACAGTACATGCTTGTTGCCATGGGTGATTTCCTACAGCATTGGTTTTCATGACATACTGTACAGTACTGTACAGTAAATTGTGGGCCCTTACAAACTTTTGATATGGGGCCTACAAATACTGTATCTGCAGTAATTACAGTATGCCTTACGCACTGTATTTCTTATTTTTCCAGGTATCAGCAGGATGACGCTGCGGGAGAGACAGCACCGCCACTGTAAGTACAGTACAGTATACTGTATACAGTACAGAGCGGAACATTGCATATTGACTTTCAAACATGTGGGATACTGTACAGGACCACAGCATTTCATCCCTCCTGGAATGGGTCATTTTGGCAGGTACTGTACTGTACTGTACTGTTATGTACTGCACAGTACAGTATGTACTGTAGTGTTGATACAGTACCTTAACACATTGTACTTTATAGTACAGTATGTTCGTGTTAGAGAATATACAGTACTGTACAGCACAGTCGTTTTTTTGTGTGCTTTTCCGCAGTCCCAGTGGATGTCGCAGCTCCAGAAAGCCTCCCTGCCGCCACCCAGGAGGAGAGGGCCACCTCTGCCCCCACCCAGCTGGAGGAGGAGTCTCTGAGCGCGGTTGGTAAGTATTGTACAGTATAACACCAGGGCTCTCACCATCTGTACCGGAAAAGTATTTTTGAACAGGCTCCAGCATGTACTGAGGCCCTTGTTCTTCTTCACTCTCTGACAAAATCCTTCTTGGATGGACAAACCCATGTGCACTGCAGGTGAGGCAGGTGTTACTGGACTTGCGCAGAGAGAATTACAGTATCTACTGTACAGTAGATTTGGGTGTGTCATTTTGCACTGCCTCGCCTGCTGTGCACATGGGTTTGTCCATCTACTGTGGGGAGGATTTTGTCAGAGAGTGAAGCAGAGTAAGGGCATCAGTTCCTGCTGGAGCCTGTTCAAAAATACCCCTGCTTGCACGATACACCCTCTTTATTTTGTCCTTTTTTTTTTTGACATTTGCAGCTCCAGAAAGCCTCCCTGCCGCCACCCAGGAGGAGAGGGCCACCTCTGCCCCCACCCAGCTGGAGGAGGAGTCTCTGAGCGCGGTTGGTAAGTATTGTACAGTATAACACCAGGGCTCTCACCATCTGTACCGGAAAAGTATTTTTGAACAGGCTCCAGCATGTACTGAGGCCCTTGTTCTTCTTCACTCTCTGACAAAATCCTTCTTGGATGGACAAACCCATGTGCACTGCAGGTGAGGCAGGTGTTACTGGACTTGCGCAGAGAGAATTACAGTATCTACTGTACAGTAGATTTGGGTGTGTCATTTTGCACTGCCTCGCCTGCTGTGCACATGGGTTTGTCCATCTACTGTGGGGAGGATTTTGTCAGAGAGTGAAGCAGAGTAAGGGCATCAGTTCCTGCTGGAGCCTGTTCAAAAATACCCCTGCTTGCACGATACACCCTCTTTATTTTGTCCTTTTTTTTTTTGACATTTGCAGCTCCAGAAAGCCTCCCTGCCGCCACCCAGGAGGAGAGGGCCACCTCTGCCCCCACCCAGCTCGAGGAGGATTCTCTGAGCGCGGTTGGTAAGTATTGTACAGTATAACACCAGGGCTCTCACCATCTGTACCGGAAAAGTATTTTTGAACAGGCTCCAGCATGTACTGAGGCCCTTGTTCTTCTTCACTCTCTGACAAAATCCTTCTTGGATGGACAAACCCATGTGCACTGCAGGTGAGGCAGGTGTTACTGGACTTGCGCAGAGAGAATTACAGTATCTACTGTACAGTAGATTTGGGTGTGTCATTTTGCACTGCCTCGCCTGCTGTGCACATGGGTTTGTCCATCTACTGTGGGGAGGATTTTGTCAGAGAGTGAAGCAGAGTAAGGGCATCAGTTCCTGCTGGAGCCTGTTCAAAAATACCCCTGCTTGCACGATACACCCTCTTTATTTTGTCCTTTTTTTTTTTGACATTTGCAGCTCCAGAAAGCCTCCCTGCCGCCACCCAGGAGGAGAGGGCCACCTCTGCCCCCACCCAGCTCGAGGAGGATTCTCTGAGCGCGGTTGGTAAGTATTGTACAGTATAACACCAGGGCTCTCACCATCTGTACCGGAAAAGTATTTTTGAACAGGCTCCAGCATGTACTGAGGCCCTTGTTCTTCTTCACTCTCTGACAAAATCCTTCTTGGATGGACAAACCCATGTGCACTGCAGGTGAGGCAGGTGTTACTGGACTTGCGCAGAGAGAATTACAGTATCTACTGTACAGTAGATTTGGGTGTGTCATTTTGCACTGCCTCGCCTGCTGTGCACATGGGTTTGTCCATCTACTGTGGGGAGGATTTTGTCAGAGAGTGAAGCAGAGTAAGGGCATCAGTTCCTGCTGGAGCCTGTTCAAAAATACCCCTGCTTGCACGATACACCCTCTTTATTTTGTCCTTTTTTTTTTTGACATTTGCAGCTCCAGAAAGCCTCCCTGCCGCCACCCAGGAGGAGAGGGCCACCTCTGCCCCCACCCAGCTGGAGGAGGAGTCTCTGAGCGCGGTTGGTAAGTATTGTACAGTATAACACCAGGGCTCTCACCATCTGTACCGGAAAAGTATTTTTGAACAGGCTCCAGCATGTACTGAGGCCCTTGTTCTTCTTCACTCTCTGACAAAATCCTTCTTGGATGGACAAACCCATGTGCACTGCAGGTGAGGCAGGTGTTACTGGACTTGCGCAGAGAGAATTACAGTATCTACTGTACAGTAGATTTGGGTGTGTCATTTTGCACTGCCTCGCCTGCTGTGCACATGGGTTTGTCCATCTACTGTGGGGAGGATTTTGTCAGAGAGTGAAGCAGAGTAAGGGCATCAGTTCCTGCTGGAGCCTGTTCAAAAATACCCCTGCTTGCACGATACACCCTCTTTATTTTGTCCTTTTTTTTTTTGACATTTGCAGCTCCAGAAAGCCTCCCTGCCGCCACCCAGGAGGAGAGGGCCACCTCTGCCCCCACCCAGCTGGAGGAGGAGTCTCTGAGCGCGGTTGGTAAGTATTGTACAGTATAACACCAGGGCTCTCACCATCTGTACCGGAAAAGTATTTTTGAACAGGCTCCAGCATGTACTGAGGCCCTTGTTCTTCTTCACTCTCTGACAAAATCCTTCTTGGATGGACAAACCCATGTGCACTGCAGGTGAGGCAGGTGTTACTGGACTTGCGCAGAGAGAATTACAGTATCTACTGTACAGTAGATTTGGGTGTGTCATTTTGCACTGCCTCGCCTGCTGTGCACATGGGTTTGTCCATCTACTGTGGGGAGGATTTTGTCAGAGAGTGAAGCAGAGTAAGGGCATCAGTTCCTGCTGGAGCCTGTTCAAAAATACCCCTGCTTGCACGATACACCCTCTTTATTTTGTCCTTTTTTTTTTTTGACATTTGCAGCTCCAGAAAGCCTCCCTGCCGCCACCCAGGAGGAGAGGGCCACCTCTGCCCCCACCCAGCTGGAGGAGGAGTCTCTGAGCGCGGTTGGTAAGTATTGTACAGTATAACACCAGGGCTCTCACCATCTGTACCGGAAAAGTATTTTTGAACAGGCTCCAGCATGTACTGAGGCCCTTGTTCTTCTTCACTCTCTGACAAAATCCTTCTTGGATGGACAAACCCATGTGCACTGCAGGTGAGGCAGGTGTTACTGGACTTGCGCAGAGAGAATTACAGTATGTACTGTACAGTAGATTTGGGTGTGTCATTTTGCACTGCCTCGCCTGCTGTGCACATGGGTTTGTCCATCTACTGTGGGGAGGATTTTGTCAGAGAGTGAAGCAGAGTAAGGGCATCAGTTCCTGCTGGAGCCTGTTCAAAAATACCCCTGCTTGCACGATACACCCTCTTTATTTTGTCCTTTTTTTTTTTTGACATTTGCAGCTCCAGAAAGCCTCCCTGCCGCCACCCAGGAGGAGAGGGCCACCTCTGCCCCCACCCAGCTGGAGGAGGAGTCTCTGAGCGCGGTTGGTAAGTATTGTACAGTATAACACCAGGGCTCTCACCATCTGTACCGGAAAAGTATTTTTGAACAGGCTCCAGCATGTACTGAGGCCCTTGTTCTTCTTCACTCTCTGACAAAATCCTTCTTGGATGGACAAACCCATGTGCACTGCAGGTGAGGCAGGTGTTACTGGACTTGCGCAGAGAGAATTACAGTATCTACTGTACAGTAGATTTGGGTGTGTCATTTTGCACTGCCTCGCCTGCTGTGCACATGGGTTTGTCCATCTACTGTGGGGAGGATTTTGTCAGAGAGTGAAGCAGAGTAAGGGCATCAGTTCCTGCTGGAGCCTGTTCAAAAATACCCCTGCTTGCACGATACACCCTCTTTATTTTGTCCTTTTTTTTTTTACATTTGCAGCTCCAGAAAGCCTCCCTGCCGCCACCCAGGAGGAGAGGGCCACCTCTGCCCCCACCCAGCTGGAGGAGGAGTCTCTGAGCGCGGTTGGTAAGTATTGTACAGTATAACACCAGGGCTCTCACCATCTGTACCGGAAAAGTATTTTTGAACAGGCTCCAGCATGTACTGAGGCCCTTGTTCTTCTTCACTCTCTGACAAAATCCTTCTTGGATGGACAAACCCATGTGCACTGCAGGTGAGGCAGGTGTTACTGGACTTGCGCAGAGAGAATTACAGTATCTACTGTACAGTAGATTTGGGTGTGTCATTTTGCACTGCCTCGCCTGCTGTGCACATGGGTTTGTCCATCTACTGTGGGGAGGATTTTGTCAGAGAGTGAAGCAGAGTAAGGGCATCAGTTCCTGCTGGAGCCTGTTCAAAAATACCCCTGCTTGCACGATACACCCTCTTTATTTTGTCCTTTTTTTTTTTGACATTTGCAGCTCCAGAAAGCCTCCCTGCCGCCACCCAGGAGGAGAGGGCCACCTCTGCCCCCACCCAGCTGGAGGAGGAGTCTCTGAGCGCGGTTGGTAAGTATTGTACAGTATAACACCAGGGCTCTCACCATCTGTACCGGAAAAGTATTTTTGAACAGGCTCCAGCATGTACTGAGGCCCTTGTTCTTCTTCACTCTCTGACAAAATCCTTCTTGGATGGACAAACCCATGTGCACTGCAGGTGAGGCAGGTGTTACTGGACTTGCGCAGAGAGAATTACAGTATGTACTGTACAGTACTGTAGATTTGGGTGTGTCATTTTGCACTGCCTCGCCTGCTGTGCACATGGGTTTGTCCATCTACTGTGGGGAGGATTTTGTCAGAGAGTGAAGCAGAGTAAGGGCATCAGTTCCTGCTGGAGCCTGTTCAAAAATACCCCTGCTTGCACGATACACCCTCTTTATTTTGTCCTTTTTTTTTTTGACATTTGCAGCTCCAGAAAGCCTCCCTGCCGCCACCCAGGAGGAGAGGGCCACCTCTGCCCCCACCCAGCTGGAGGAGGAGTCTCTGAGCGCGGTTGGTAAGTATTGTACAGTATAACACCAGGGCTCTCACCATCTGTACCGGAAAAGTATTTTTGAACAGGCTCCAGCATGTACTGAGGCCCTTGTTCTTCTTCACTCTCTGACAAAATCCTTCTTGGATGGACAAACCCATGTGCACTGCAGGTGAGGCAGGTGTTACTGGACTTGCGCAGAGAGAATTACAGTATCTACTGTACAGTAGATTTGGGTGTGTCATTTTGCACTGCCTCGCCTGCTGTGCACATGGGTTTGTCCATCTACTGTGGGGAGGATTTTGTCAGAGAGTGAAGCAGAGTAAGGGCATCAGTTCCTGCTGGAGCCTGTTCAAAAATACCCCTGCTTGCACGATACACCCTCTTTATTTTGTCCTTTTTTTTTTTGACATTTGCAGCTCCAGAAAGCCTCCCTGCCGCCACCCAGGAGGAGAGGGCCACTCTGCCCCCACCCAGCTGGAGGAGGAGTCTCTGAGCGCGGTTGGTAAGTATTGTACAGTATAACACCAGGGCTCTCACCATCTGTACCGGAAAAGTATTTTTGAACAGGCTCCAGCATGTACTGAGGCCCTTGTTCTTCTTCACTCTCTGACAAAATCCTTCTTGGATGGACAAACCCATGTGCACTGCAGGTGAGGCAGGTGTTACTGGACTTGCGCAGAGAGAATTACAGTATGTACTGTACAGTAGATTTGGGTGTGTCATTTTGCACTGCCTCGCCTGCTGTGCACATGGGTTTGTCCATCTACTGTGGGGAGGATTTTGTCAGAGAGTGAAGCAGAGTAAGGGCATCAGTTCCTGCTGGAGCCTGTTCAAAAATACCCCTGCTTGCACGATACACCCTCTTTATTTTGTCCTTTTTTTTTTTTTACATTTGCAGCTCCAGAAAGCCTCCCTGCCGCCACCCAGGAGGAGAGGGCCACCTCTGCCCCCACCCAGCTGGAGGAGGAGTCTCTGAGCGCGGTTGGTAAGTATTGTACAGTATAACACCAGGGCTCTCACCATCTGTACCGGAAAAGTATTTTTGAACAGGCTCCAGCATGTACTGAGGCCCTTGTTCTTCTTCACTCTCTGACAAAATCCTTCTTGGATGGACAAACCCATGTGCACTGCAGGTGAGGCAGGTGTTACTGGACTTGCGCAGAGAGAATTACAGTATGTACTGTACAGTAGATTTGGGTGTGTCATTTTGCACTGCCTCGCCTGCTGTGCACATGGGTTTGTCCATCTACTGTGGGGAGGATTTTGTCAGAGAGTGAAGCAGAGTAAGGGCATCAGTTCCTGCTGGAGCCTGTTCAAAAATACCCCTGCTTGCACGATACACCCTCTTTATTTTGTCCTTTTTTTTTTGACATTTGCAGCTCCAGAAAGCCTCCCTGCCGCCACCCAGGAGGAGAGGGCCACCTCTGCCCCCACCCAGCTGGAGGAGGAGTCTCTGAGCGCGGTTGGTAAGTATTGTACAGTATAACACCAGGGCTCTCACCATCTGTACCGGAAAAGTATTTTTGAACAGGCTCCAGCATGTACTGAGGCCCTTGTTCTTCTTCACTCTCTGACAAAATCCTTCTTGGATGGACAAACCCATGTGCACTGCAGGTGAGGCAGGTGTTACTGGACTTGCGCAGAGAGAATTACAGTATCTACTGTACAGTAGATTTGGGTGTGTCATTTTGCACTGCCTCGCCTGCTGTGCACATGGGTTTGTCCATCTACTGTGGGGAGGATTTTGTCAGAGAGTGAAGCTAGTAAGGGCATCAGTTCCTGCTGGAGCCTGTTCAAAAATACCCCTGCTTGCACGATACACCCTCTTTTTTTGTCCTTTTTTTTTTTTTTGACATTTGCAGCTCCAGAAAGCCTCCCTGCCGCCACCCAGGAGGAGAGGGCCACCTCTGCCCCCACCCAGCTGGAGGAGGAGTCTCTGAGCGCGGTTTGGTAAGTATTGTACAGTATAACACCAGGGCTCTCACCATCTGTACCGGAAAAGTATTTTTGAAACAGGCTCCAGCATGTACTGAGGCCCTTGTTCTTCTTCACTCTCTGACAAAATCCTTCTTGGATGGACAAACCCATGTGCACTGCAGGTGAGGCAGGTGTTACTGGACTTGCGCAGAGAGAATTACAGTATGTACTGTACAGTAGATTTGGGTGTGTCATTTTGCACTGCCTCGCCTGCTGTGCACATGGGTTTGTCCATCTACTGGGGGAGGATTTTGTCAGAGAGTGAAGCAGAGTAAGGGCATCAGTTCCTGCTGGAGCCTGTTCAAAAATACCCCTGCTTGCACGATACACCCTCTTTATTTTGTCCTTTTTTTTTTTGACATTTGCAGCTCCAGAAAGCCTCCCTGCCACCCAGCTGGAGGAGGAGTCTCTGAGCCCAGACAGCTCTGATAGTGGTAATCATTGTTATGGTCACTATTTTCTACTATTATTAACTGTATACTGTATGACGATACTTGATACGTACTCCATCTTTTACACACAGGACGCCTGGTGATTGATACCAGTGCGGAGGAGCAGGAGTTGCCCAGTGCAGATGGTAAGTACAGTATTGTACTGTACAACAGCACACAGCATGTACCGGATATTACAGTAATTGTGGGCCCAACATGTGTACTTAATCACATCTGTGGGCCCACCATGTGAACCCTCTAATACTGTACAGTACTGTACATACTGTACAGCAGGGGTGGCCAAACCTTTCCTCAAGATCTACAGTACCAACAGTTCATGTTTTTCAGGCAACCCGTGGATCTGTATAGTAGGAATGAATGCAGCAGGTTTGAAAATGTGACAGTTACTGTACTGTAGTAATGACTGCAGCTGTGCTCCAGCTTGGTGATATGGAAAACCTGGACCGTTGGTAGATCTTGAGGACCGGTTTGTCCGCCCCTGCTGTACAGCAAAGTACAGTACAGTACTTGTGGTGCCCACATGTGTGCCATATACTGCACAGTACTGTAACTGTGGGTCCACCTTGTGCAACGGAAAATACTGTATAGTACAGTACAGTATCTGTGGGACCGACATGTGTACTGTGTAACACCTGCTTCACTCTCTGGCAAAATCCTTCTTACTGTAGATGGACAAACCCATGTGCTCATCAGGGGCCAGATTCTATAAGCTTCAAAAGAGATAAGTTTCACAGTGATAAACAGCCAGCCAATCAGCTCCTGCCTGTTATTTTTCAAACACAGTCTGTGACATGGCAGGTACTGTAGGAGCTGATTGGCTGGCTGTTTATAACTGTGAAACTTATCACTTTTAAAGCTTATAGAATCTGGCCCCTGGTGAGGCAGTGTTACTATACAGTACTTGTGCAGTTAGATTTGGGTGTGTCATTTTGCACTGCCTCCCCTGCAGTGCACATGGGTTTGTCCATCTACTGTAGGAGGCAGAATAAGGGCATCAGTTCCTGCTGGAGCCTGTTGAAAAACACACCTGCTTGAGATTATACTGTACAGTGTCTTTATTTCGTCTTTTTTGTACATTTGCAGCATCTGAAAGCTTCCCCCCCCACCTCGAGGAGAGGGCCACCCTCGCCGCCACCCTGCCGGAGCCTAGTCCAAGCGCGGTCGGTAAGTACAGTATTGTAGGTACTGTACAGTACTGGTGTAATGCTGTATCTGCACGCCCGATATTATTGTAGGATTGTACTGTATGCCTTAATTTAAGGCATACAGTACAATCCGATTCAATGTGATTATCGCATCGCATCACATGCGCCCAAATTGTATGCGATGCGATTTTCCATACGATTCAACATACAGTAGAATTGTATGGGAAAAAGGGTCCATGTCATTGTGTGTACTGTACCTTATACGGTACCTACTGTACTGTATCTGGGGTCCAACCATGTGGCACATCTGGATGCCTCAGCCAAAATAGATTTTGGTGACCATAACACTGTACAGTAAATTACAATATGTTGCAAACTAACCTCTTTTTCTGTTCTTTTCTGCAGTCCCACCCATCCACATGACCCTCCGCCCCCGCCCCCACAGACCAACCGAACCATCCCACCCCAGGCCAGTGGCAGCTGGTAAGTACTGTACAGTACTGTACATTACTCTGATTTCATCTGGGACAGAGACAGCATGGAGTCACTGAAAAAGGGGCTACTGTACATGGATTATACTGTCCATACGACTTCCCCTCTCCTCCCAGCATGGCGACTAGGGTGGCCAATCCCGGGGCATTTTTTCAATCCCATGATTCGGGATTGAAAAATGCCAGATCCCGGGATTCCCGGGATTGGCTCCCCATTAAAAAAAAAAAAAAAAACTCCCCGGCCGCCCCGCATATCTACTGTACTTACAGTACTTTTTCAAACACAGTCTGTGACATGGCAGGTAGGAGCTGATTGGCTGGCTGTTTATCACTGTGAAACTTATCACTTTTAAAGCTTATAGAATCTGGCCCCTGGTGAGGCAGTGTTACTATACAGTACTTGTGCAGTTAGATTTGGGTGTGTCATTTTGCACTGCCTCCCCTGCAGTGCACATGGGTTTGTCCATCTACTGTAGGAGGCAGAATAAGGGTATCAGTTCCTGCTGGAGCCTGTTGAAAAACACCCCTGCTTGAGATTATACTGTACAGTGTCTTTATTTCGTCTTTTTTGTACATTTGCAGCATCTGAAAGCTTCCCCCCCCACCTCGAGGAGAGGGCCACCCTCGCCGCCACCCTGCCGGAGCCTAGTCCAAGCGCGGTCGGTAAGTACAGTATTGTAGGTACTGTACAGTACTGGTGTAATGCTGCATCTGCACGCCCGATATTATTGTACGATTGTACTGTATGCCTTAATTTAAGGCATACTGTACAGTACAATCCGATTCAATGTGATTATCGCATCGCATGCGCCCAAATTGTATGCGATGCGATTTTCCATACGATTCAACATACAGTACAGTAGAATTGTATGGGAAAAAGGGTCCATGTCATTGTGTGTACCTTATACGGTACCTACTGTACTGTATCTGGGGTCCAACCATGTGGCACATCTGGATGCCTCAGCCAAAATAGATTTTGGTGACCATAACACTGTACAGTAAATTACAATATGTTGCAAACTAACCTCTTTTTCTGTTCTTTTCTGCAGTCCCACCCATCCACATGACCCTCCGCCCCCGCCCCCGCAGACCAACCGAACCATCCCACCCCAGGCCAGTGGCAGCTGGTAAGTACTGTACAGTACTGTACATTACTCTGATTTCATCTGGGACAGAGACAGCATGGAGTCACTGAAAAAGGGGCTACTGTACATGGATTATACTGTCCATACGACTTCCCCTCTCCTCCCAGCATGGCGACTAGGGTGGCCAATCCCGGGGCATTTTTTCAATCCCATGATTCGGGATTGAAAAATGCCAGATCCCGGGATTCCCGGGATCCCGGGATTGGCTCCCCATTAAAAAAAAAAAAAAACTCCCCGGCCGCCCCGCATATCTACTGTACTTACTGTACTGTACATTGCGGTGCGGCCGGGGAGCCTGTCGGGGGGGGGCGGGCGGGCTGTGGCGGTGAGCGTCGGGAGGGATGTCCGGCGTCCTGCGGGGGGCGGGGGCGGCGTCCTTGGCTCTGCGCAGCGTGACCTCTGCAAACAAACCTACAGTTTTTCACTGTACTGTACTTTGCATTTTCACAGACAACCGTGAGAGGCTGCGGCTTCTCTGGCCACTTTTCCATAGGATGATTCGGTTTGTCTGCAGAGCTGTGGCAAACAGCCATCCTCTCCCCGAGGACCCAGTATCCAGAGGTAAATCATATTGCACTGTACTGTAGGTACAGTAGTAACTGGAATGCTGATTTTTGTGACCTCTAGATTTTAGTGACCTTAAATTTAGGCAGACACGATAATCTCGTCGATCACATCACATCCGACCAAATCGCATGTGATGCAACCAACGCGATCGTCCCTATTTTTACATAGGATGCAATGTTAAAATGGACTGAGTCCATTTTAACATACAGTACGTAGAATTTTATCGGAAAAAAGGGACCTGTTCATTTCCCTACTATCGAACTACGCACGGAGTTGGATATACTGTACTGTAAACCTGGCCAAGCCCGAAGCGTGGCGCCCCACGATAGAGCGTGGAATACTGTACTTTTTAACGAATCCGCGTGTGCTCGCCACGCTTCGGGTTTACAGTACAGTATATCCAACTCCATGTGTACTGTAATTGGATAGTTGTGAAATGAAAAGGTCCCTTTTTCCCCTATGTTTCTATACTGTACTGTAGTTACAGTACAGTACTGTACTGTATGTTTCTTAAAGTACAGTAGTTTTTTGCTTACTGTATCGTACAGTAATACTACAGTATCCTTTTTATTCCCCAACAGAAAACTTCCATCGCACCATGGCCAACATAGAAGCCACCATGCACCAGCTCGTGGACCATGCTTTTACGGTGGCCTTCCAACGGCTGTAATTTTTTATTTTTAATTTACAGTATGCTGTACATAAAAGGGTTTACTGTATGTTCACTACTGTAGTATTGTCTCTTTATTGACAGCACATGTGCGACAAGGGATATACTGTACAGTACAGTAGTCCAATCAGTGGGGAAAAGGTTACAAGGGCCCTTATTCTGATTGACGCGGACTTTACCGCGTACTTACGGATCGCGTCTTTACGGCGTCTGCGCATGCGTGGAGAACGCTACGCGCATGTGCCACGCCTTGACTCGGTACCAGTTCGGCCAAATCCCGTACAAAACTGTTCACCGCTATCAGTCGGGAAATAGGGGCGTATTATGGGCGTCATGCGGAATGACACATGGGCGTAGTTTCAAAGTGGGCAAAACGGGGCGGAAACATGGGCGGACACGGGGGAGTACACTTATGTTGGGGGGCGTACATTCGGAAACCACTCCGAATGCACGCGATCAAAAAGGGCAGAAATGTGCGGTGTCCACAAGTGTACTATTGCTTTGCGGACACCACTCGTTCATGCGGTAGGCGAACGTACGCCTAATGACTACAACCATTAACACCTGAACCCAATAGAATCTACTCCTTTACTCATTACTCACTAATAGGCCGCTTGTCAGTGCTTTAATTGAAACCATTGCTGCTTCAAGGAAACCTTAGTAATCCCCCACATATGCTGTACTTGTCCCACACTTAAAAACTGCTAACAATGGACATGACTGAATATTAATACTATCAATACACATGTGTATTAGACATGTATAATAAGTGGGTCATGTGATGTATTGCAGAAGATACTTCATAGTGGGTTGTTTGGCGTAAATACTCCGCTTACGGGCGGTAGCACCGCTTGGCTCCCGTTCGGATGCGGTATTTCCGAGCATACTCTGTAATACTCTGTAATACCGTGCAGAATCGGAGTGTTTCCCCCGCACACGCATGGTTTGTATGTCGTCCGTAAACACGCCCTGTTCTTAAAGAGTGAGTCCGTCCGAATGCGGAGGACCCGTGGGCGTTTCTACGGACGATGGCCGCATGCGGCAAAACACCGTGGCGTGCGGACCGCTCCGTAAGAATGCGGGAATATCCGCACCAACCAGAATAAGGGCCCAGGTGAGGAAGACACAAATTTTTTTTTTTGGAATTTTTTTATTTTTTTGGGATGGAGGGGGTTACCATTACTTTGGAACACTGACACACACAGAGGTACTGTACAGTAAGCCTGCTGAAGGAAAATATTGGATGCAGTGGGGAAAAAGGTAACCACGACACAGAACAAGAAAAACCATGTTAACAAAACACACAACTTTTTTTTTGCTTTTTGGAATTTTGTATTTTTTGGGTTTTTTTTTCCCTTTTTTGGAGGGATGGAGGGGGTTACCATTACTTTGGAACACTGACACACACCGAGGTACTATACAGTAAGCCTGCTGAAGGAAAATATCGGACGCAGTGGGGAAAAAGGTAACCACGACACAGAACGATGAAAACCATGATAACAAAACACACAACTTTTTTTTTTGCTTTTTGGAATTTTGTATTTTTTTTTTTTTTTTTTTTTCCTTTTTTTGGAGGGATGGAGGGGGTTACCATTACTTTGGAACACTGACACACACAGAGGTACTGTACAGTAAGCCTGCTGAAGGAAAATATTGGATGCAGTGGGGAAAAAGGTAACCACGACACAGAACAAGAAAAACCATGTTAACAAAACACACAACTTTTTTTTTGCTTTTTGGAATTTTGTATTTTTTGGGTTTTTTTTCCCTTTTTTGGAGGGATGGAGGGGGTTACCATTACTTTGGAACACTGACACACACCGAGGTACTATACAGTAAGCCTGCTGAAGGAAAATATCGGACGCAGTGGGGAAAAAGGTAACCACGACACAGAACGATGAAAACCATGATAACAAAACACACAACTTTTTTTTTGCTTTTTGGAATTTTGTATTTTTTGGGTTTTTTTTCCCTTTTTTGGAGGGATGGAGGGGGTTACCATTACTTTGGAACACTGACACACACCGAGGTACTATACAGTAAGCCTGCTGAAGGAAAATATCGGACGCAGTGGGGAAAAAGGTAACCACGACACAGAACGATGAAAACCATGATAACAAAACACACAACTTTTTTTTTTGCTTTTTGGAATTTTGTATTTTTTTTGTTTTTTTTTTTTCCTTTTTTTGGAGGGATGGAGGGGGTTACCATTACTTTGGAACACTGACACACACAGAGGTACTGTACAGTAAGCCTGCTGAAGGAAAATATTGGATGCAGTGGGGAAAAAGGTAACCACGACACAGAACAAGAAAAACCATGTTAACAAAACACACAACTTTTTTTTTTTTTTTTGGGAATTTTGTACAGGTATTTTTTTATTATTATTATTAATTTTTGTTTTGGGTAATTTTTTTTTTTAGATTTACTGTCTTTGGGGTGGGGTGTAGGAACAGCAGCACACACACTCGGAAAACCGACCGGTGAAGAGAAACACTTTGCAACTTTTTTTTTATTATTATTATTATTATTATTATTATTATTTTTTTTTTATTTTTTTTTTAATGATATCATGTTTTGTTGTTATTCCTGTATACAGTAGTAATGTATATTTGTACTGTACAGTATGTTTTGTTTTACTGTAGGTTTACTTTTGAAGGAACTGAGACAAACTCACGGAAAATTCAGTATTCGGTTAAAAGTACAGTACAGTAACACCACTGCTTCATCACCGAGTTGTGCACAAGGGAGGGCAAACTGTTGGCAACGGTGGTAACGGTTGCCTTACATGATCGAGGCGTCTCCATGCTGTTCTCCTCTTCATTCGTAGTAGTCCGTTGATGGTATTGATGATGGAAGTTTTATGGTGCTTCTGAAGTATAATCCGTTTGCCACATCTTCTCATGATGTCTTTTCTTACATTTTTTGGCAGTGCAGATTTCCCATTCTTCCCATTGTAATTCACATGGTTTGCCCATGACAAATAAAGATCATGTGGCACATGTTCTTGAAAAATAAATTGTGCATATCTGTTCAGTTGTTCATGTGCCTTTCCATAAAGCAGGTCGTCCGTTGCATCTGTGATGTCGCACAGTGGAATATTGGGCAGAACAGGTCCACAGTCTGTCTCGTTGTCTGGCTCTGCAGGGGTGCTGCACTGAGTGGGTGCTCGAGGAAGCTGCAGAGTCACTTCACCAAAGTCCATCACTTGGTGTGCTGTAGAAGGCAGTTCTACGTGTCTATTCACGACTATTGTGGTGTCCACTTCACTGGGTGCATTCACTTCGCCGCCAAAATCCACTTCACAGAGTGCACCCAGTTCGCTGAATGTAGACACTTCGCCCGGGCCATCCAATCCACCGAGTGCACCCAGTTCGCCAAATGAATTCACTTCACCCGGTTCATCCAATTCGCAGAGTGCATCTATTCTGCCAGGTCCATCTTCAATTCGACACATCTGCACAGCTACTTCATGGGTTTGTGGTGTTGCTTTTTTCACTGTGTTAACGATGATGTCTTCCATTGCGCAGATGATCCGGTCATTCACTGATGTTGTGATGGTGTGAGTCGCTGATTCGATGAGGGTATTGACTGATGTCATGATGGTATTACTTACCGATTTGATGAGGTCTTCTTTCACTGATTCAATGAGGACCTCCTTCATTGATTCAACGGTGTTCTTCAATGTATCTTTTAATACAGCATTTTCGATCTCCAGCCGATGTACCTTTTCTTGAAGCTCCTGTGCACCATGGTCGTCTTGCAGGTTGTCCATCAATTCTTTTGTTCCTGAAAGATTTCCAAAATCCAGCTTTCTTCTTGGTGAAGAATGTTCTTGTTGACCTGGGGTCGAAACAAAATCCAAAACAACAAACTCCTCATTTGGATCAATACTTACTGCCTGTACCAGTGTTTGATCAATGCTGACCACTGGTACAGGTACATCTTTAGCCAACACAGTCTCCAGCTTTCTTCTTGGTGAAGAATGTTCTTGTTGACCTGGGGTCGAAACAAAATCCAAAACAACAAACTCCTCATTTGGATCAATACTTACTGCCTGTACCAGTGTTTGATCAATGCTGACCACTGGTACAGGTACATCTTTAGCCAACACAGTCTCCTTGTATGAAGGACCAGCTTCAATATCTGTAATAGAGAAAGGGACGTTGTTATCGTTACCTACAATCTGCTCTAAAACACCATTCTTTGCCTTGGCATTTTTCCTTGGCTTTACTGTGACTGGAATGTTCTCTTTTTTGGCAGTAGTCTTCTTTGCCTTTTTGGGTGCATTCTGTGGAACCAATGCATCCAAGGCCAATTGTCTCTTGTTGGAACGTGCACTGCGTTTTCCATAGAATGTTGCACTTGATACATTCATTGTTGTTTGTCTACAAAAAAATAATTACACATGAAATTGTGTTCCACTATCCAGTAAAGCAGTTTTACAGTAGCACAATAATGTCCAGTAGATTACAGTACAGTACATGACTGTACAGTACTGTATGTACTGTACTGTCATGGCCGTAACTACTGTACCATACAGTAGGTGCAAGGGGTGCAGCTGCTATGGGGCCCAGAGCTGCAGGGGGCCCATCTTTACTGTTTAAGTACAGTAATATGTTAATAGAGTTACACAAAATGGCCGCCAAATGTCTAGGGGCCTCGTGGAAGCGGGGGGGGGTGAGGGAACACTGGGAGAGGTTTGGGAAAAGTTGGAAGCACGGCTGCACGTAGAAAAGACGGGGAAAGCAGGACCGAGCAACGGGGAGCGGATACCGTCGTTGCTGCTCGAGCGTCTCATTAGCTCGAGCGTCTCATTAGCTCGAGCGTCTCATTAGCTCGAGCGTCCCAGGCTCCGGGGAGGAGGGGTCGGTGTGCTATACGGGCAAGCGTCGGTCGCTCGATATACCGCCAAACGCCTAGGGGCCTCGTGGAAGCGGGGGGGGGGAGGTTTGGGAAAGGTTGGAAGCACAGAGAAAGGACGGGGAAACCAGGGCCGTGCGACGGGGAGCGGGCATACAGTAGCCCCGGGGAGGAGGGGCAGCGTCGCTCGAGGCAGTTTCGCTCGGATGCAGGGTTACACAAAATGGCCGCCAAATGTCTACGGGCCTCGTGGAAGCGGGGGGGAGGGAACACTGGGAGAGGTTTGGGAAAGGTTGGAAGCACAGAGAAAGGACGGGGAAACCAGGGCCGTGCGACGGGGAGCGGGCATACAGTAGCCCCGGGGAAGAGGGGCAGCGTCGCTCGAGAGCGCTCGAGGCAGTTTCGCTCGGAGGCAGGGTTACACAAAATGGCCGCCAAATGTCTACGGGCCTCGTGGAAGCGGGGGGGAGGGAACACTGGGAGAGGCTGGAAGCATGGCTGCACGGAGAAAAGACGGGGAAAGCAGGGCAGAGCGACGTGGAGCGGATACCGTCGTTGCTGCTCGAGCGTCTCATTAGCTCGAGCGTCCCATTAGCTCGAGCGTCCCATTAGCTCGAGCGTCCCAGGCTCCGGGGAGGAGGGGTCGGTGTGCTATACGGGCAAGCGTCGGTCGCTCGATATACCGCCAAACGCCTAGGGGCCTCGTGGAAGCGGGGGGGGAGGGAACACTGGGAGAGGTTTGGGAAAGGTTGGAAGCACAGAGAAAGGACGGGGAAACCAGGGCCGTGCGACGGGGAGCGGGCATACAGTAGCCCCGGGGAGGAGGGGCAGCGTCGCTCGAGGCAGTTTCGCTCGGAGGCAGGGTTACACAAAATGGCCGCCAAATGTCTACGGGCCTCGTGGAAGCGGGGGGGAGGGAACACTGGGAGAGGTTTGGGAAAGGTTGGAAGCACAGAGAAAGGACGGGGAAACCAGGGCCGTGCGACGGGGAGCGGGCATACAGTAGCCCCGGGGAGGAGGGGCAGCGTCGCTCGAGGCAGTTTCGCTCGGAGGCAGGGTTACACAAAATGGCCGCCAAATGTCTACGGGCCTCGTGGAAGCGGGGGGGAGGGAACACTGGGAGAGGTTTGGGAAAGGTTGGAAGCACAGAGAAAGGACGGGGAAACCAGGGCCGTGCGACGGGGAGCGGGCATACAGTAGCCCCGGGGAGGAGGGGCAGCGTCGCTCGAGAGCGCTCGAGGCAGTTTCGCTCGGAGGCAGGGTTACACAAAATGGCCGCCAAATGTCTACGGGCCTCGTGGAAGCGGGGGGGAGGGAACACTGGGAGAGGCTGGAAGCATGGCTGCACGGAGAAAAGACGGGGAAAGCAGGGCAGAGCGACGTGGAGCGGATACCGTCGTTGCTGCTCGAGCGTCTCATTAGCTCGAGCGTCCCATTAGCTCGAGCGTCCCATTAGCTCGAGCGTCCCAGGCTCCGGGGAGGAGGGGTCGGTGTGCTATACGGGCAAGCGTCGGTCGCTCGATATACCGCCAAACGCCTAGGGGCCTCGTGGAAGCGGGGGGGGGGGAGGGAACACTGGGTGCAATGAGCGTTTACATACAGAATACAGTTTAAAAATAAGGTATATTTATATCGAAATACTGATAGAAAAAGATTTACCGTTCAGGAACTTTTGCTAGTAGCACTTGAAACCAGCCGAGTTCCGTGAGGCCAGCAAAGATTTCAAATGCAAGCAGAAGTACAGGAACGGTATCAGGAAACTTCAAGAAGTCTTGAGAGGAGAGGAGCCGAACAGCAAGTCTGCTTACGAGGAAACAGGTTTGCCGAGTGGTAGCTGGAGTGCCTGGGGACGCCCTTTTTATGTGAAACAAACAAAAGGTTTTTTCCACGCCCAAAGCAGGTCCTGTGATTGGATTATGGAAATTGTTCACGCCCCAAACATATCTGCAGAGACCAATCTCAGGGTCTGGATCTTGGGCGGGAAAAACCTTTTGTTTGTTTCACATAAAAAGGGCGTCCCCAGGCACTCCAGCTACCACTCGGCAAACCTGTTTCCTCGTAAGCAGACTTGCTGTTCGGCTCCTCTCCTCTCAAGACTTCTTGAAGTTTCCTGATACCGTTCCTGTACTTCTGCTTGCATTTGAAATCTTTGCTGGCCTCACGGAACTCGGCTGGTTTCAAGTGCTACTAGCAAAAGTTCCTGAACGGTAAATCTTTTTCTATCAGTATTTCGATATAAATATACCTTATTTTTAAACTGTATTCTGTATGTAAACGCTCATTGCACCCAGTGTTCCCTCCCCCCCCCCCCCCGCTTCCACGAGGCCCCTAGGCGTTTGGCGGTATATCGAGCGACCGACGCTTGCCCGTATAGCACACCGACCCCTCCTCCCCGGAGCCTGGGACGCTCGAGCTAATGAGACGCTCGAGCTAATGAGACGCTCGAGCAGCAACGACGGTATCCGCTCCCCGTCGCTCGGCCCTGCTTTCCCCGTCTTTTCTCCGTGCAGCCATGCTTCCAACCTCTCCCAGTGTTCCCTCCCCCCCGCTTCCACGAGGCCCGTAGACATTTGGCGGCCATTTTGTGTAACCCTGCCTCCGAGCGAAACTGCCTCGAGCGCTCTCGAGCGACGCTGCCCCTCCTCCCCGGGGCTACTGTATGCCCGCTCCCCGTCGCACAGCCCTGGTTTCCCCGTCCTTTCTCTGTGCTTTCAACCTTTCCCAAACCTCTCCCAGTGTTCCCTCCCCCCGCTTCCACGAGGCCCCTAGGCGTTTGGCGGTATATGGAGCGACCGACGCTTGCCCGTATAGCACACCGACCCCTCCTCCCCGGAGCCTGGGACGCTCGAGCTAACGGGACGCTCGAGCTAATGAGACGCTCGAGCAGCAACGACGGTATCCCGACGGTATCCACTCCACGTCGCTCTGCCCTGCTTTCCCCGTCTTTTCTCCGTGCAGCCATGCTTCCAGCCTCTCCCAGTGTTCCCTCCCCCCCGCTTCCACGAGGCCCGTAGACATTTGGCGGCCATTTTGTGTAACCCTGCCTCCGAGCGAAACTGCCTCGAGCGCTCTCGAGCGACGCTGCCCCTCCTCCCCGGGGCTACTGTATGCCCGCTCCCCGTCGCACGGCCCTGGTTTCCCCGTCCTTTCTCTGTGCTTCCAACCTTTCCCAAACCTCTCCCAGTGTTCCCTCCCCCCGCTTCCACGAGGCCCCTAGGCGTTTGGCGGTATATCGAGCGACCGACGCTTGCCCGTATAGCACACCGACCCCTCCTCCCCGGAGCCTGGGACGCTCGAGCTAATGGGACGCTCGAGCTAATGGGACGCTCGAGCTAATGAGACGCTCGAGCAGCAACGACGGTATCCGCTCCACGTCGCTCTGCCCTGCTTTCCCCGTCTTTTCTCCGTGCAGCCATGCTTCCAGCCTCTCCCAGTGTTCCCTCCCCCCCGCTTCCACGAGGCCCGTAGACATTTGGCGGCCATTTTGTGTAACCCTGCCTCCGAGCGAAACTGCCTCGAGCGCTCTCGAGCGACGCTGCCCCTCCTCCCCGGGGCTACTGTATGCCCGCTCCCCGTCGCACGGCCCTGGTTTCCCCGTCCTTTCTCTGTGCTTCCAACCTTTCCCAAACCTCTCCCAGTGTTCCCTCCCCCCCCGCTTCCACGAGGCCCCTAGGCGTTTGGCGGTATATCGAGCGACCGACGCTTGCCCGTATAGCACACCGACCCCTCCTCCCCGGAGCCTGGGACGCTTGAGCTAATGAGACGCTCGAGCTAACGAGAAGTTGACGCATTAGCAACTGAGTGCTGTACAGTACATCATTGTCAATTATTACCACCAACGTTGTTTTTTTTTTTGGGGGGGGAGGGGGGGGGTAAAGGTACTGTAACATTTTTAAAAAAAAATGTTTAATGTACTATAGTAATTTGTATTGCGAAAAAGTCCATGTACTGTATTTCTAAATGTACTGTCTTCTCTTCATACAGGGAAGTCTCTAGTACAGCTGTCCAAAATGCCAGTTAAGATCAACAAGGCGATGAGCAAAATAATTGCAAACATGAAAAAAGAAAATAAAACTACCAAAGAGATCCAGGCTTGGCTGAGGGAAAGTGGGATTGTAGTCACTTTACAAACAGTGCGCTATCATGCTTTCGAGAGAACAACGGCCAGAAAGGAAATATTTGCTCCAAAGTGCTCTTGGTAAGATCAGTGTTGTGTAGTAAATTACCTGTAATGTACTGTACTGTATTGTTTGTTAAACTGGTACTGTATAAACTACTGTACTGTACAGTATGTCCAGTAGTATTAACCTTTGCTGTACTACAGTAATATAGAACATGAAACGTTTCAGTCATTGCCTTGTACTGTACTGTACATTAACTCTTATTTACTGTGTGCACTGTAGGAGAGCTGAAAAAATTGTGGAGAAAATAACTCGTGAGAATGATGAAATCTCTGCTCGACAAATTAAAAACATCTTCAAAACAGAGTATGATTTTGACATATCACTCACCAGCATTCGAAAAATGCGTCGGAAAATGGGATGGAAATATTGTGCTACAAGGTACAGTACAGTAAGAGTTTTGTATAGAGCAGTAATGCGCGCCATTTCACATTAACCCCTTGAGTGGTGGGTTTTGCTGTACAAACCTACAGTACCAGGGCAGCGGCGGCAGAGCTTGATGCTACTGTTCCTCATAGTGACAATGGCGTCATGATGAGGGATTTTCGTGGCAGCTCTGGAGGACTCGGCCTGAGCACTCGCCAGCCCCCACAAGCCGCACCAACCATACCCGGCAGTGGGGGAGGGGTGGGGGAATTGACTGGAGGTGCTGCACCAGTGGTGCACACAAGGACACCACTGGCGTACACCTACTGTATAGTGGCATGCCTTGAGATTTTCCGGGACAGCCCACTGCACCAGCACAGCTGAATCCGGAAAATCTCCAGGCATTCAGTACAGTACCACTCAAGTGGTTTATACCTACATTATTTGCATACAGTACTGCACGGTTGTTTAATGATGTCTATAATACAGTACTGTATTAAATTACCTGTATATTTTTGTGCTGTTGACAGGATAACTCCCATGGTTAGAGATGTCAACAAAGAGAAGAGAGTGGAACAGGCACGTCGTTGGATTGAGAGCGGTGAAACTTTTCAGGATGTCCTTTTCACCGATGAATCCTCAGTTGCACTCGAGAGGTTCTCGCGAATGTCATTCCGTAAGAAGGACCATATCTCATTGAAGCCACGGCCAAAGCATCCACTGAAAGTCCACGTATGGGGAGCCATATCACGATTGGGAGCTGGCCCATTGTTAATGTTCGAAGGTACAGTATAGTACAGTATACAGTACCATGCGTTGTCTGTGTTTGTAAGAAATAATGTACTATACTGTACACTACAATAATTAAAATTGAATGCAGTGGTTATTAATAAACAATACTGCTTTTTTCTCTAGGGATCATGGATAAACAATTCTTTCAAGAAAGAATAGTAGAGGGATGTATGGTGCCATATGTGCGGAAACGTTTCCCATCGCATCATAGACTATTCCAGGACAATGATCCTAAACACTCTGCCTCTGCAAAATTCATGGAAGAGAAAGGCATCAATTGGGAACGCACACCACCAGAGTGAGTATTGCTTTAATATTGTACTGTACTTTTATGGTTTTATCAAGATTGTATGCTTTTCTGTTCTAAAAGAAACATTATTGAAATACCTTTATTGTATCATACTGTTTACTTTAGATCCCCGGACATGAATCCAATTGAATTGGTATGGGCTCAAATGAAGTATTACATCAGGAACACTGCGAAGCCGACAACAAAACAGCAGCTGTTGGATGGGATCCGTAAATTTTGGCAAGAAGTGCTGACACCGGACATTTGTAATAATTGCATAAATCATCTATATAAAGTATTGCCTGTTATAGTCAAAATAAATGGACAACCCAGTGGTATGTAGTACTGTATTAAAATAGTATAGAAGTACTTAATCAGTCTGTTTTCTGTGTGTTTCTCTATGAACCCCCACCCCAAAATACTGTATAATAAAAATAAAAGTTGTGTGTGTGATGTTACAGTACTGTACAGCAGTGTTGCAAGCAAGGGGGTACGGTGTGGTACAGAGTACTGTACAGTACCTGTAAGAAATACAGTATGTTGCAGGTACGCAGTACCACTTACTCCCTGACCCACTGTCAATTCTATTTTTAATTTAAGTCTAAATATAATACATCCGCAGCCCGCCCACTCAGCGTTATGATTGGCGTAGCTACCGCTACTGCTGATTTAGCCTGTCACACTGACAGGCATCTGCAGTGGCGATAGCATGAAGAGCAGGCTCCACAATTGTAAGCACAATCTGCCCAGCTCTCCGCCAAGCAAGAGCCAACCGACCCCCAGTCATTTCCTGCTTCTCATTCCCTGTCTCCTGATGCCACGCCACTATTGTCATTTAGGGCCTTATTCGCATTCACTCTTTCTGTCACAATTCTTCTTAGATGGACAAAACTGCAGGTGGGGCAGATGTACAGTATAATGAGCAGAGAGAATTAGATTTGGGTGAGTTACAGTATTTTGTTTCTGTGCAGGAAAAATACTGACTGCTTTATTGTTACACTGCAATATAGAGCTTACTGTACTGTACTTTGAAGTACAGTACAGTAAAACCCCACCCAAATCTAATTCTCTCTGCAATAGTAAAATCTACCCCACCTGCAGTGCACATGGTTTTGTCCATCTAAGAAGAATTTTGTCAGAAAGAGTAAATTCGAATAAGGCCCTTAGTCACTCTTCTAGCTTTGTGTGACCACGAACACTCATGACACATGGCCACACCCATACAGTATTTGGTAGAGCCCATGAGTACTGTACCACCAAGAAAAAAATTCTACCTGCACCACTGCTGTACAGTACCTTTTGTTTATTATTCTGTCCTGCACCTTGCTACTGAACTGTACCTTGTCCCCTCTGATTGTACTGTATGCCATATTATCCATCTGTTGTCAATAAAAGTATTTTACTGTACTGTACATGTGGATAACAAGTAGAAAAATGTTGATTCGGTGCAATGTACTGTACTGTAGACAGTCTGTTTTACTGTATTTGTGTGTCTTGCTGAACCCCCACCCCAAACAAATAAAAAAAAAAAAATAATCTGTGTGTGATTTTTTTTTTTTTCTATTCTGTACTGTACTGTACCTTGCTACCTTTTCCCCACTGATTGTACTGTATGCCATATCATCCATCTGCTGTCAATAAAAGTGTTTACTACAGTATTCAGTATTTGCAGTAGCATACAATAAGTTACTGTACAGTATCGTCTCACGCTGGAAAAAAGACAAGGATACATTGGAGTAACAATAAAATATTTATAAATACAGTATGAAAAAAAAAGAAACAACGCCAGAATAACAATTAAATTAAACGAACTAAAAATTGGAAAATGAAATCAATGAACTGGTGCATCAGCACCCGCACCGCCTCAAGCGCCCTGAGCCGCTGAGCCCTCTGTTGTTGTTCTGTGGTGGGGAAGTAAAATGTTAACGTTACTATAGTGTACTGTACGGTAAGTACTGTACTGTACTGTATTATTATTCTACAAAAGCAATCCCAACCACTGACATACTGTACTGTAACTGTACCTCTATAATTGGGGCCGGGACCCGGGCCAGGCCCCTGCGAGTCTGATCCTGGCCTGTGCTGGCTTATCCGCAGTTGGTGTCTTGGGCCCCCATGGACGATTGGCACTGTAGTGGGAGAAAAAGTGAGCATTACAATACAGCATGTACAGAACCTGTTCCACTTAGTGGCCCTTCTTCACTTCAACGGTGGTGGTCGTACTGTACTGTACAGTATGCCATAAAATAAAGCATGCCATGCCAAAAGAAGAAGCTGGTGGGTGGGACAGGCTTTTCTATTGGAATTACTGTTCAGGACTGTGTCAGAGGCGGAACTCAGTTCCCTCTACCATTGGAAACCAGTTGCCCATCACTTTTACACCTCTGGTTACAGTGCAGTACTACAGTAATTCTTACCACTTTCATCGTCCTCCTCCTCATCTTCCTCCAGCTCCATGGCCTCCACCTCAATGATGTCTGAGTGGAGAAAGGAAAATACAGTAGTACAGGAAAAAAAACATCATTTGCCTACTTACAGGTACTGTACTGAACATGTACTGTACAGTACAACTCCATAGAAGAAGGTCCTAATGGTGTAGATTGAAATGTCTACACACCATCTCCAAGCGGGCACCACCCACCTACAGTAGTGTACTGTACAAACAGGCAAGGCCCAAAGTCTGCGTGACACCCAGCGCAGAGCCCCCCCAAAGTGAAGTCCTACACCAAAGGCATTGTCAGTTCCTCCAGAACCACCTGCACTTCCAACCACTTCAACAGCCAACCCCCACCTCCGCATCCCACAAAGCACCCCCTCCACCGGACCACTGTACTCACTGCCTGGCTCCTGGTCCTCCTGCTGCTCCACCTCCTCCTCCTGTTCCTTCTCGGTGTCGAGGAGAACCGCCTCTTCTACCCGGGTGTGGCCTAGTGATGCTGCATTAAAAATAAAAAAAAATAAAAACATTGTAAACGTACTGTACTGTAAAGTAAATTCCCTTCTACTTTTAGAACTCCATAGAACGGTTGTGTCAAAGTCATGGCCCTCCAATTGTTGTGGAAGTACTGTACACATCCCACCCAGCATGCCATGCCACAGTTTTAACAATCCATCATACTGTACTGTATACAAAAAGTGGCATGCTGGGATGTGTACATATGTACTGTACAACCAGCAAAGGCCCAAAGGCTGCGTGACACTCAATGCAGTGCACCCCAAAGTGAATGCCTTCGCTGAACGGCATCTTCAGTTCCTCCAGAACCACCTGCACTTCCAACCACTTCAACAGCCAACCCCCACCTCCGCATCCCACAAAGCACCCCCTCCACCGGACCACTGTACTCACTGCCTGGCTCCTGGTCCTCCTGCTGCTCCACCTCCTCCTCCTGTTCCTTCTCGGTGTCGAGGAGAACCGCCTCTTCTACCCGGGTGTGGCCTAGTGATGCTGCACTAAAAATAAAAAAAAATAAAAACATTGTAAACGTACTGTACTGTAAAGTAAATTCCCTTCTACTTTTAGAACTCCATAGAACGGTTGTGTCAAAGTCATGGCCCTCCAATTGTTGTGGAAGTACTGTACACATCCCACCCAGCATGCCATGCCACAGTTTTAACAATCCATCATACTGTACTGTATACAAAAAGTGGCATGCTGGGATGTGTACATATGTACTGTACAACCAGCAAAGGCCCAAAGGCTGCGTGACACTCAATGCAGTGCACCCCAAAGTGAATGCCTTCGCTGAACGGCATCTTCAGTTCCTCCAGAACCACCTGCACTTCCAACCACTTCAACAGCCAACCCCCACCTCCGCATCCCACAAAGCACCCCCTCCACCGGACCACTGTACTCACTGCCTGGCTCCTGGTCCTCCTGCTGCTCCACCTCATCCTCCTCTTCCTCCTCGGTGTCGAGGAGAACCGCCTCTTCTTCCCGGGTGTGGCCTAGTGATGCTGCATTAAAAAAAAAAAAAAAAACATTGTAAACGTACTGTACTGTACAGTAAATTCCCTTCTACTTTTAGAACTCCATAGAACGGTTGTGTCAAAGTCATGGCCCTCCAATTGTTGTGGAAGTACTGTACACATCCCACCCAGCATGCCATGCCACAGTTTTAACAATCCATCATACTGTACTGTATACAAAAAGTGGCATGCTGGGATGTGTACATATGTACTGTACAACCAGCAAAGGCCCAAAGGCTGCGTGACACTCAATGCAGTGCACCCCAAAGTGAATGCCTTCGCTGAACGGCATCTTCAGTTCCTCCAGAACCACCTGCACTTCCAACCACTTCAACAGCCAACCCCCACCTCCGCATCCCACAAAGCACCCCCTCCACCGGACCACTGTACTCACTGCCTGGCTCCTGGTCCTCCTGCTGCTCCACCTCATCCTCCTCTTCCTCCTCGGTGTCGAGGGGAACCGCCTCTTCTTCCCGGGTGTGGCCTAGTAATGCTGCATTAAAAAAAAAAAAAAAAAACATTGTAAACGTACTGTACTGTACAGTAAATTCCCTTCTACTTTTAGAACTCCATAGAACGGTTGTGTCAAAGTCATGGCCCTCCAATTGTTGTGGAAGTACTGTACACATCCCACCCAGCATGCCATGCCACAGTTTTAACAATCCATCATACTGTACTGTATACAAAAAGTGGCATGCTGGGATGTGTACATATGTACTGTACAACCAGCAAAGGCCCAAAGGCTGCGTGACACTCAATGCAGTGCACCCCAAAGTGAATGCCTTCGCTGAACGGCATCTTCAGTTCCTCCAGAACCACCTGCACTTCCAACCACTTCAACAGCCAACCCCCACCTCCGCATCCCACAAAGCACCCCCTCCACCGGACCACTGTACTCACTGCCTGGCTCCTGGTCCTCCTGCTGCTCCACCTCATCCTCCTCTTCCTTCCTACAGTACACCGCATTGTTGATCCCTATTCACACACAGCCCCAATTGTTTATGGTGTACTGTACAGTACATGTACTGTAGGGTGTGGATTGAAATGTCGAATGACATAATGTCGAATGTCAAAATGTCGACACCACAATGTCAAATGTGTAAAAATGTCGACATGGGTTAATGTCGACATTTCAAAAATGTCGACTGCCATAATGTTGACTGGGGTTATGTCGAATTGCTCTTTTGGGTTTTTTTTGGCCCGAAATGTCAACAGTGTCGACATGGACACTATTGACATAGTGAATCGGACCCTCGCATCGCTCGCTTCGCTCGCGATGCTTAGGGCATTTTTACACATTTGACATTGTGGTGTCGACATTTTTACATTCGACATTATGTCATTCGACATTATGACCGCATCCCGTACTGTGAAAGTGCGCCGTTGATATGGTCTGCTGCCCAGGGCCCACACAGACCATATCGACGGTGCTCTCTAGAGCCGCCAACCCCCCCTCCCTGTACCCCCCTCGGTACAGTACTGTGCTTACAGCGCCTGATGGCCTGAAGTCTCTCAGGATCCCTCCTGACCAGGTCACTCCAGCGCCGCTCTAAGGAGCGGATAGACCGCTGACGGCCAGTGTCCCTAAGGATAGCCCTGCGGGTCTTTCTGTAGGCCTTCATTTTCTCCTTGTTGCTGGAGAGAGTCCTGTCTCTCCAGCGCACAAGGTGCCTCAGCTCCCGGGTGCTGTACTGGCCCTCTCTGCGCTCCGCCATTGTACTGTACAATGCAGTGGTGCACAGCATACAGTACAATAAAGCACAGGTGACGCAAAATTTCGGCGCGGGGGTCCTAGACACATGACTTTCATCATGCGCCCAAAACTTTATTTAAAAGAGTTTGGAGATACTAAATCGCTAGGACATACTGTACTGTATAGTTTTATTAAATATCATTCTACAAAATACTGTACACACTGTATTCCAATAGAAAAAACCCTGAGGATGGCCCGCCAGCTCTGGAAGCACGTCTGGCACGGCCCGCCCCTTCGTGGATTCTTTGCTCTGCAGGAGATGTTGAAGTGTAATGACCTGTATTAGCCGACCCCCTCCACCCCTGGGGGGAGGGGAGGAGGCGCTTGACTTCATTACTCCTTGCAAGAGACAATACAGTATTGCAGCGTGTGAAATAGGGCTTTCTTAAACCAGTCACCCCCGGCAAACCTCGCACTGGACGCTTCAACTCATACTGTAACTCTTGGTCCTCGCGGAGGTTCAGTCGCATTAGCGGCTAAATCTCCCGAGTGTACTATCTAGATTCGGCCGCAGATGCGCCTGAACCTCCGTGAAGTCTGGTCTGTCAGGACTCGGCTTGTGAATCCTTCAGTACACATTTAGTGGTCTACGCTAGCTTTATTGATTACTGTGCATTTATAAATAAATAAATGAATGAATGAATAAATAAATAAACATTAAAATTATCTTACAACCCCCTCCCCTCCGTAATCGAACTCGGGCCTCCTGCTTGGATTGCCGCGCAGCTAACCACTAGACTACTGCACGGTCATGTAAACCGTGGCAGGAGGAGGAGGAGCAGCAGTTGTGATGGCAAAACCAGTACCCCTGCAGCCTCTGAGACGCCCCCCAGGCGAGAACCCCGAGGACGGCACGGCCCGCCCCTTCGTGGATTCTTTGCTCTGCAGGAGATGTTGAAGTGTAATGACCTGTATTAGCCGACCCCCTCCACCCCTGGGGGGAGGGGAGGAGGCGCTTGACTTCATTACTCCTTGCAAGAGACAATACAGTATTGCAGCGTGTGAAATAGGGCTTTCTTAAACCAGTCACCCCCGGCAAACCTCGCACTGGACGCTTCAACTCATACTGTAACTCTTGGTCCTCGCGGAGGTTCAGTCGCATTAGCGGCTAAATCTCCCGAGTGTACTATCTAGATTCGGCCGCAGATGCGCCTGAACCTCCGTGAAGTCTGGTCTGTCAGGACTCGGCTTGTGAATCCTTCAGTACACATTTAGTGGTCTACGCTAGCTTTATTGATTACTGTGCATTTATAAATAAATAAATGAATGAATGAATAAATAAATAAACATCAAAATTATCTTACAACCCCCTCCCCTCCGTAATCGAACTCGGGCCTCCTGCTTGGATTGCCGCGCAGCTAACCACTAGACTACTGCACGGTCATGTAAACCGTGGCAGGAGGAGGAGGAGCAGCAGTTGTGATGGCAAAACCAGTACCCCTGCAGCCTCTGAGACGCCCCCCTGGCGAGAACCCCGAGGACGGCACGGCCCGCCCCTTCGTGGATTCTTTGCTCTGCAGGAGATGTTGAAGTGTAATGACCTGTATTAGCCGACCCCCTCCACCCCTGGGGGGAGGGGAGGAGGCGCTTGACTTCATTACTCCTTGCAAGAGACAATACAGTATTGCAGCGTGTGAAATAGGGCTTTCTTAAACCAGTCACCCCCGGCAAACCTCGCACTGGACGCTTCAACTCATACTGTAACTCTTGGTCCTCGCGGAGGTTCAGTCGCATTAGCGGCTAAATCTCCCGAGTGTACTATCTAGATTCGGCCGCAGATGCGCCTGAACCTCCGTGAAGTCTGGTCTGTCAGGACTCGGCTTGTGAATCCTTCAGTACACATTTAGTGGTCTACGCTAGCTTTATTGATTACTGTGCATTTATAAATAAATAAATAAATAAATAAATAAATGAATGAATAAATGAATAAATAAATAAATAAACATCAAAATTATCTTACAACCCCCTCCCCTCCGTAATCGAACTCGGGCCTCCTGCTTGGTTTGCCGCGCAGCTAACCACTAGACTACTGTACTGTCATGTAATCCGTGGCAGGATGTGATGGCAAAACCAGTACCCCTGCAGCCTCTGAGACGCCCCCCTTGCGAGAACCCCGAGGACGGCCCGCCAGCGTCTGATACCTGTAGTTCTTTCATGGATTGTCTGAGTTTGTCCTTTCATAGATTAGTGCTGTCATGTACTGTAGTACTGTACTTTATTTTAGCGCAAGTCGATACCGTCCAACTCTGGAAAGGCAGGAGGCACTTTGACTTCAGCGCCTCCTCCATTTGCTCACTTGTACTGTATTGTACGTTCACTAGTGTCTCATTTTAATTTACTTTACTGTACTGTACTGTACTTTATCATTTCCCACGAGCACCTCATCGTGCATGAGCGTCTAATCGCGCACGAGCTTCTCATACAGTATAGTAATACGGCGAATGGAGGAATCACTCCGACTGTATCTTGATGGAGCATTAGCCACCCAGTGGTGGCAGATTGTATTACATGGCGAGCAACCATGTCGCTTGGCGGACGCCAGCGCCATAAAAATATCGATGCGCCAGAACCTCCGCCATGGCGTCCAGGCGGCAATAATAAGGCCGGCGCCATCTGTATGTATTATCTGGACTCCCATGTTAAAAGCACCCCATTTTTTCATACCCCTACTATCCAACTACGCATGGAGTTGATTTTATATAGTGTGGCGAGCGCAGCGAGCCACCGTGCCCGAAGCGTGGTGAGCGCAGCGAGCCTCGCGAGGGGACGCGGTCTCATAAGAAAAACGGGAGTCCAGATATTACATAAGTACCAAAAAAACACCTTAATTTTATTTTCATTAAAAAAAGGGCAGCTCCCTGGTCTGATATGGGACACATGGGGCACCCCTGGAATTATACGGCACACATGCGGGCACCCCAGGACTGATACAGGACACATGGGGGCACCCCTGGACAAATACAGCACACATGTGGGCACCCCTGGATGTATACAGCACACATATGGGCACCCCTGGACTGATAGTACTGGTAGCCAGTGGAAACAGCAGATTGGAATTATATACTGCAATAAATACTGGTAGCCAGTGGCAACAGACTGGAATTATATACTGCGATAAATACTGGTAGCCAGTGGAAACAGCAGACTGGATTTTTATATACTGTGATAAATAATACTGGTAGCCAGCGGCAACAGCAGACTGGAATTATATACTGCGATAAATACTGGTAGCCAGTGGAAACAGCAGACTGGATTTATATACTGTGATAAATAATACTGGTAGCCAGCGGCAACAGTAGACTGGAATTATATACTGCGATAAATACTGGTAGCCAGTGGCAACAGCAGACTAGAATTATATACTGCAATAAATAAAATACTGGTAGCCACTGCCAGTGGCAACAGCAAACTGGAATTATATACTGTGATAGGTACTGATAGCCAGGGGCAACAGCACACTGGAATTATATACTGCAATAGGTACTGGTAGGCACTAGCCAGTGGCAACAGCAGAGAGCAGACTGCAGCAGACACTAGGCAGTGCAGGGCAGGCAGTGGCACTAGCAGCACCAGTGGACTATCACACTGTGACTGACTATACAGGAGCAGACTCAGCAGAGGCAGGCCCCAGCACAAAGGAGAGACAGAACACAGCACCAGTCATCCTTGCAATGGTGATGTCTTGATCACTGAGCAGAGACACAGTACACAGCAGCATGGGCCCCAGCAGAGACCACACACAACAGCAGCACACCCTTCCCTTCTCCGAGATTGGAGTGAAGATGGCGGCGCGAGGTTGCGGAATTTAAGGGTTCCGTGATCTCGCGAGAATCCGACGCCGGGCGATGACGTTTTGCCCGTGCGCCCGGATTCGAGTAAGGCGGGAAGCGCCGAGCGCTGTTCGTATCCGGGCCCGGATTGATGACGTCCGTGCTGGCTCGGATCTGAGGAATCCGAGCCCGCACATCTCTAATACACATACATGCATATGCGCAAAACATCGCTCACCATTGCAAATTCACAACGGTGAGTAAGAACCAGAATGACTTCCATAATTCCCATCCATATTTTCTTCCCAGTCTCAGAATGCCAGGTGACGTGACAACATGATTGTCACTTTAAAAAAATGTCTGAGTTCATCCGGCACCTCCTGCGAACCCGGACACTATTTTATACAGTATGTCCCTTTATGTCTGTTCTTCAGGTTTTTCCAGCTGCGTGTATTTTTACTGTGCATAGAACAATGTATACACATCCTCTATGTACACTGCACAGTACCTGGGGAAACTATCAGTCTTATTCACGTAGTCAAGTGAACGCTATCTATACCCAGTGTTCTGCAGAAAAAGGAATACCCAGCAGCAGTGGAATAATAAAAATAGTTTCTAATTTCCCAGAGACTGCGCACAATATAAATATGGGGAAAAGCCTCTGATACCGCAGGAGATTGTTATATTCCTTAAACAACATGAGACCATATTTATTTATTTACAGTTTCTTATATAGCGCAGCAGATTCCGTTGCGCTTTACATATGCCTAATAGGGTTTTACTCAAGGAGTTTTTAGCTTCAATTTTTATTGGGAATAGTTAATGAATTTGTATGTTGTTCATGTGAATTTGATTCCATATGTTGATATACAGTATCATAAGAATTTATACATAAACTAGCTAAAGTTTCCCGGGATTTTAAGACTGTTTGTTTACAAAAATCAATGCAAATATAAGAGCTCCATACTGTACATTTATTCCCATTAAAACCGCTGGTCGAAAAAACCCTGCCTCAAACTTATCAAAAGCCACCAAAGGGACAATAGTGACCAAGCTCTGTAGCAGCTGCAAATCGATGGGCCTGTGCCAGTCCGGACAGGAAGGAGCTACCCTTGCCCAGCCCTTAAGGGCCTTTGCCAAGATGAAAGACCTAGTGGGGTCTGGCAAACCACACAACCTACAGAAAAAGGAAATCCCTGCAAGCGACAAAGTTATGGAAGCTTCACAAAACCTTCCCTAAACGAAAGCCAACAAACATTCCTGTTCTGAAGCACTAAAAACTTCACAATTACGCCAGGCCGCAATGTCTGATCTTAACGTGGAAGGAGCCAGGGATCTCAACGCCAATGCTTCTAAACCGGCCTGATAACCTGCCACACAAATGAAAAGCAAGGTAAGCCCACAGCAGATGCCCCAGGCACCAAAGCCCAAAAACTAGCAAAGTCAAAACGCGAAAGGCCATCAGCAATCTCATTGCCAACACCATACACATGTCGTGCAAAATGGTATGTTACGTTTCAGGCATCCCAAGCATCAAGAGCTGCAAAGCCAAAGGTGAAGACGCTCTCTGGCTGTTCACTGCATGAACAACGCCCCAGTTATCACACAAAAATTTGCACCATATGTTTATTGCTGAGCGAATCAGCCCAAAGCTCAACTGCAACAATAATGGGGAAAAGCTCTAGGAGGACCAAATTAACTGTTTGGCCCTCCCTAACCCAGGTGGTCAGCCATGGAGAGGAGCACCATTCGACCATCCCCGGCCTCCACCGGAAGCTCACATCACATGTGAAGTAGAATACACATCTTAGTAATATTCCCCCTTATTTGCTTACCATCAGGCTGATGGCACCTCTGGAGGGAAGAGCACTGACCACAGACTATGGAATGGGTCTGTGGAGGCGAGAGGAACAGGGGCAACTAATTAACCAATCAGAGTGCCAATTGAATTTGTCAAAATGGGTGTGAAAACATTTACAAGCAAACATTTTATTCATCATAATGACCTGTAATAGTTACCTTATATAGGAAATATAATATTTTTTTTTACACATTTTTTATTTGAATTTATTTAACAAATGTGAGCGATGCTAACATTTTTAGCGGATATTTTGCACATCTCTCATAGAGATGTTGGAATTCAAAGGGTTAAGTATACACCCACAGCCTCCCTCTTCCATCCCCATGACCCTCTGCCTAACCATCCCATTACCAGACACTTCATTTGTTTTGTGCTGCTGCAATGCTACTGTGTATGTGCAGCATGCTGACCATAGGCCATTCTGCAGTAACTTGCTGGGGTCCTGTAATACTTATTGTCTGACAGTGTGCCAGAGCAAAATATTTTGAGAACCCTTGAGCTATAGCATGTACCCCCCCACCCCCCCCCCCCCACCCCCGGCTTTTGACACTGGAGCTTCTTGGAAGGCAGGTGGAGAATGCTTAAGCATTCCTTACTTGCCTCCAAACTGTCAGTCAGTGACTGGCAGTAAACTTGATTGGTAGAGGGTTAGATGGTGCAGGACCTCAGAAAGGGTGAAAGTTGTCATGATTATTCATTTTTATTTATTTATTCTCTTGAATGGGTGGGTCCAGCCCCACTGCATTACTTTGCCAAATGCCTTCACTGCTGTTAAGAAGCTTTGGCATGCAAGTTACCCCCATGAACACATTTACACCACTGAGCTGGAGCAGGAGTATTGCCTGAGCACAATAAGGTTAAATATTGCTTTCAGTAAGTATATTGTATATGGTTTTTATTTTTTTTGAGGGGGGTACTCAACTTCCTTATTGTTCTGTGGCACAATGCTTATGGTGTAAGCATTGTTCAACCGTCAGGACTTGCTTTCAGTCATGTTCCCTGTCTTCCTTTATCTTTATTACCACACCACAGGCATGGGATTTCTAAACAACGCACCCAGACCTTGCCTTATATTATGTAAAACCACTCATCAGAATGTGCTTCCCTTTAGTGTTGCTGCAACTCTGCATCTACAGTATGTACAGGGAAACTCATCATGTTAATCATGTTAATTTTATCACTGACACTGAGACCCATGTGTATAAATATAAATGAGATTTATTCTGAGTAAAGATTAAAAATGACAAAAATATCAAGAGCAATTCACCTCAGAGACTAAGTAATAAAACATAATAAAAACTAACAAAACTAACAGTATCAGCTAGAAAGATGGAAATATGGTATCAGCTAGAAAGATGTAAATAATAAAAAAAAAAATAGCGGACAAATAAGAATTGAAAACAAACATATACAGCTCACCCGTGCTGGCGTCCAAGGGGACCATGCACCCTTCCGGGTCACACAATGTGATGATGTCACCCCGCTGCATGGACCATAGTAACTAGTGATACACGGTATATACAAAGCATATACAGTAATACACAAATTAATTACATACAATAAAAACAGGTTAAAAATAGGAAGGCACAAAAATCTAATACACCAATAACTGCATGTACTAATGGTAAATCTTCAAACTATTAGATTATTTATTTAATTTAATTAATTAATAAG
This sequence comes from Crinia signifera, assembly GCF_055691185.1. Taxonomy (NCBI): domain Eukaryota; kingdom Metazoa; phylum Chordata; class Amphibia; order Anura; family Myobatrachidae; genus Crinia; species Crinia signifera. The sequence goes on from NC_139218.1 coordinate 65,287,392, forward strand.
CGCTGATAGGACTGTATGTTAATTAAGGCCATAAGGTGCTACGGTGCCAAGACGTTGAATCCAACGTGCTTTGCACCGCAAGAGTTGTAAACCGCAATCACCCCCTTCAACGAAAATTAGTAGTGGAACCACTATGGCTAAATGTAAATTTAATAGGACCATTAAGGTTATTATGAATATTGATGTAATCACATAAATCATTAGTATCACCCTTCCATATTATTAGGAGATCATCTATGTATCTGAAATAATGTAAAATTCTCCCGGCCACCAACTCATTGCTAAAGAAAATGTCCTGTTCAAACTGAAACATAAAATTTTTGCATATGAGGGCGCTACCGCCGCCCCCATTACACAACCAGATGTCTGGATATAAAACATATTGCTATATAGAAAAAAAATTCTAGTAAGAATTAACTCCAATAATTTCAACAACAGATTAATGTCCAGACCATCGTAATCAGGTTGTTGTAATAAGAAATGCCATACTGCAGATAATCCCAATGTATGCAGGATTGCTGTGTACAGGCTGACTACGGCGATTGAAAATAAACAAACATCATCATCAAACAAAGGCAAATTCTGCAATTTTATCAGCAATGACGTGGTGTCTAGTAAATACCGTTCGTGTCTCTGTATAAACGGCTGTAATGGACAATCCAGATACACAGATGAATTTTGCATTAAAGACCCTCGGGCCGCTATGATGGGCCTGCCGGGGGATTAACTAGGGATTTATGAATTTTGGGGGTACAATATAAAATTGGAACTAGCGGATGTAATGGTAATAATGCATTCTTTACTTTAACAGAAATAAAACCAGAATCAACAGCCTGTTGTAATACCGAGCCCATTTTTTAAAAAATATTAGCAGATGATCTCCCTGTAGTACAAGGGGGAAGAAAAAGGAAATCAGTTTGACTAGAATGCACTCCTCATCCACATTGTCCCATAGGACATAAAAGTTAATTAACGTTTAATGATATCTTTATTAATATGCAATTAAAGGTAAAAGGCCATCATTTGTTATTTTTATTGGTCAATTGTATTAATTGTCTATGACCTGATATACACTGTATTAGGTCCCTGTATCAGGGATATTGATGGCGAAATATTAAAAACAAAGTAATGAATATAGAGTAGAAAAGGAAATAAGAAGATTAAAATCTGTAAACTGTTGTTTTAATCAGGTTTACTCTGATACTTCTTTGATAAGTGTCAGTGGTTTTGTACCAGTGAATGCTTTAATAGTCAGTGGTGTAGAGCCGCTGAGTGTGCTATGTTGGGCAGTATTCAATGTGAATACTGGCGACGTGCAGCGAATCCTGTTTAGGATTCGCTGCACATTCGCCACTGCTCGCTGCGTTCCGGAGCCTCGCCGGCTCCGGTATTCAACGAGTCAGGGGCTCGCTGCCCCTGACCGGCAAATTTGAGCTCCTGCGGCGGATGCCGCAGGGAGCCTGAGGACGGTGGCAGGCAGGGAGATGGAAGTCTCCCTGCCTGCCCCAGAACGTTTGTGGGGGGGAGGTGGGCTCCACCCGGGAGCCAGGCAGCACAGGCTGCCCCCCGGGGGTGCCAGCAGGGGACCGGGTATATTCACTACACCCGATCATGCATATGTAATGATCGGGTGAAGTGAATATATGAATATCTAATGAGCGGCTCGGCTCCGGCCCCCTGCTGGCTGGTCTGTGTAAAAAAAAATTAAAAAAAAATTATTTAATTAAATATATATTCATGTGCTTACAGCACATGAATAAAAGTAGCATGCCCCTCCTCAGAATAAAATTCCAGATTTTTTGACACCAATTGTAAAAAACAAAACACTTTATTTTAAAAGTTCACCTTCCACTTCACCATAAAAAGATAGCGATTGCTACTCGGTGAATCATGGCGAAAAAAACCTTGAAATGTATTCGCCATCTGGTCATTGAATAGGGTGATTCACCGTTTTAGTCAGAAATTCGCCTTACAGCACAAAATCGCCATAAAAACCTGGCGAATCAGCTGGCGTAACAGTTGGTGTATTGGCCTGAGTACAGCTCAGTCCGAGTATTTATTCAGGCAGTATTGTCTCATGTTCCGTCAGGGGTATTACTGATACAAGAAGGGGCTGTGATTGATGTGTGCCAACTTAATTTGTACATATGTTTCACCACCGTGACGGGTAATATTGTCACTGAAATTGGCAGAGGAACCTCCGCTGCTGATACTTCAGACAGTGTCCCCAATACACATGCAACAGATATGAGTAGAGCCGCTGAGTGTGCTATATTGTATGCAACTTCAAACATTAATTTTGCTGGTATAGCTTTTTTAACTGAATTTCGTTAGATTTCGTTAGATTCCGTTAACACCTCGTCGTTAATTTACTGTGTGAAAGTCTTTATAGAAGCATTAAAGGACTGAGGGTTGAGTTTGAAGCCAGGAAGCATTTTACGCTTTCTGTGGACTATTAGTGCTAGAAGTGATTGATAGTGGATTAATTTTTAGGTTTTGAAAAATACTCTTTCAGTCGTAATTGACGTGATAATTTAAAGTGTTCCACCTCCCACTTGTCCTTGGAAAATGTAGTTGAGGGAATAAAAGAAAGGCCCTTAGATGGAACTTTCAATTCCACAGTAGACAATTCGGGATACGGTCATAATGTCTACAGCATTTAGGTCTACACCACTAGGTCGACCTGCATTAAGGTCGACCTGCATTTAGGTAGACATGCATTTAGGTCGACATGACTGAAGGTCGACAGGGTCATTAGGTCGACAGGGTCATTAGGTCAACTTTATAAGGTCGACAGGGTCATTAGGTCGACATGGGGAAGGTTGACAGGCAAAAGGTCGACATGGGGTCATTTGACTGTTTTATGAGTCAACATGTGCCGACAGGCGGTATTTCATGCCCTACCATCCACTAGGGCGTGGTGGGAGAATAAAATAGTGTGCCGAGCATAGCGGACGCAGCGAGCTATGCGAGGGGACACGGTGCTATGTTGACTGTGTCGAAGCTTGAAAAAAAAAAATGTCGACTTTTTCACTGTCGACCTAATGACCCTGTCGACCTTATACCTGTCGACCTAATGACCCTGTCGACCTAACACCTGTCGACCTAACACATGTCAACCTAATGACCCTGTTGACCTAATGACCCTGTCGGCCTAATCCATGTCGACCTTCAGTCAGGTCGACCTAAATGCAAGTCGACCTAATAGTGTAGACCTACTGCTTGTAAACCTAAATGCAGTCTGACGAATGATCCCATTCGACAATTCGTATGATGACCTCTGGTGGTTTTTTTTGCCCACCTCTTCAGGTGCAGGTACGTGTCCTCCTGTGCGCGCTCGTGTAGCTGCCCCTAAAGGGATACTTGGGGTGATATTGTCGTTGTTAGCTGATGCATCACTTTCAGAACTCTGTGGAAGAACCACGAGAGGGCTGCTTTTGCGGTCTGTGTCTGCAAAAAAAAAGTTTTTTTTTAAGCTTTTTCCTTGCGGGGTGGTTTATTGGTACACCGAGTGTGTCTCATAGTCCATGTCGACATTTGATTTTTGCTTCTTTTTTGAATTTTATAAGGTCTCTTTTATAGATTTGTAATTGCCAGAATATGCGCCCAATGTGGTCTTATGTACTTTCTCAAAGTCAGTGATTTTCTGCTTCACTAAATCGACTTCTTTTGTTGAATGTTCAATTATCAACAGCATAAGATCGAAAGCACATTTGTTGACAATCTATACCCATTTTCTACAGAATATGGGATCATGTTTCCCGATTATAGGAGCATTCTTTAATCGGAATCTTCTGCGTATTTTCTTGGATCTGTATTATTCGCTCAGAGAGAGACTGTGATATTGATAGTCTATCTCACAGCATTTTAATTTAAGTAGGTCACGATATAAATCATCCAGGGGGGTGGCTTCAGCCAATTAGTCTAAGTTTCTCCCGCATAGGATCGATTCCGCCTCAGCATCTGTGTAGCTAAAGACGTCGCTTATAGCATTAAGAGTAGGATTGTAGGCAGCTGTCGATGTGTCCACACCAATATCAGCCTCCATTAGAATTCAAGCAGATAAAAGCCTTCCAACAATTTGTGTCTTTTAAACAAAGGTCACGGCAAAAACTCCATTCAGGAGATAACCAGCATGATGAAATCGAGTAGCAGGGGTGCCCAGGACAGGAGATCAAGCAAACCAATCCTTGAAGTCCAATATACAATATTCAGCAATGTCCGGCACAGCCTCTTTGAAACAATACTGCTGCAGGTGTCCGTTTCAGTTTCATACAATCCCAAGTAATAACGGCACTCCATGTATCAATGCTTAAATGTTCTTTAATAGCAACGTTTCAATACCGAAGTATTGTCATCAGGTAACACAAATAAGAAATGCAAACAAACATATATATCTCACCCGTGACCTCCTCCAACAGGACCATGCACCCGTCTGGGCCGCACAATGCGATGACGTCCCCCCGCTGCACAGACAGGTTTTTTGGGGTTTGACCTTGCGCTTATCGCTGCCTAGGATTTTGTCAGGTCGTATGAATCACCTTACATACAAAAACGTAACCGCAGTACAAAAAATACCGACAATTCCTTGGCGCTGATATTGCTTTTTCATTTGCTTTCATTTGGTAAGTACCCAAAAAGTTAAAAGATTGAAAACCACAATAGTGTATTATAATTTTTACAGACAGTAAAATAGCATTAATTCTGTGGCTAATCTGAAATGAATGGGACCCGTACCCTTTACGGTGGTCTACTTTTTAGGGTAGACGTAGTTCACTTATTTAGGGAACGGTAACGTCACCTTTGAATCACCACTGTTTCAGATTCCACTTGTAGTGCATGAAAAAGAAATGAAGCTGGTGTGGTGTAATACTGCTTTTTATTCCAACAGACAATTAAAAACAAGGGTGTATAACATCAGACTCTCACCAAGTGTTGTGGTCCACATAAAAAATGTAGACAAACAGGCAGATGGTATAATGCAACCAGGCGTCCCTGCAGCCTCTCCCAGTTTGGTCCAATGTCCTCCACCCTCTTTATCCACGGCCTTGGAGAAAGAGGATGGAGGACATTGGTTGCATCTGCCTGTTTGTCTACATCCTGAGGGCGGGGGTGCTATCCCCCGAAAGCGCTTGATGATGTATTGCCCAATACACTTGATGTTGCAATGAAATTGGAGTTTGTGTGCCTCTGTTATTGGAGAGATATGTTTTGCTGATTGGAGTGCACCAACAAAGTTGTCTTGAATATAACTGGAGTGCCTGCATAAATGGAATATATATATATATATATATATATACATATATATATATATAGCCAACCTCGAGTACTGTGTGCACTCCCACGGACTCCCGCAATGAAGACTCAGACACAGGGCATAAAGTGCTGACGTTTCGGGATTTAATTCCCGTTTTCAAAGCAAACAATCGGTGCAAGACAAATAAGAAGGTGAACACACTCACCTATATAGCTGTAAGAGGAGTCACCCGGTTTTCCAGACGCCGTCTATCGCCGCCCCCAGATCCCGCTCAGGTAACCCGGAAGTGCGTCACTGCGTAGACCCGTCTCTCGGCGTCGTCGCGGCAGCGTCCTTAGCAACCTGGACGTCATCCCGGCTGGTTTCCTGGGTACGGCGCATAGTCCCGGCGTCCTGTGTCTGAGTCTTCATTGCGGGAGTCCGTGGGAGTGCACACAGTACTCGAGGTTGGCTGTATGCTTTTTTACCTGTGAGCACCCCGGCAGTTGGTCTTGGGAGATTTCGGAGTGCCGGTCCCTGGAGAAGCTATATATATATATATATATATATATATATATATATATATATATACACTAAACATCGGCACTCACTTTTCCTAGTTTTGGGGTGCCCTATGGCTTGTGACCACATGTTTAAATAGAAATTGTAGGGGCTCTGCACACACTAAATTAACTGATATTAATAAATAGTGGAGATTTGGTTCATGAATTGATCATTGCATTTAAGCCTGCAGCCCCCTTCACGGGACCCCACTTTTCTGCAGGTCCTAACACTATTGCTCAAAATGGCTACAATACACATAGCTATCACATCAATGCTTGATTCCAGGCATGCTATCTGGTCTAAAGCTTAAATGCATTGATCAATTCATGAACCAAATCAACACTATTTATTAATATCAGTTAATTTAGTGAGTGCAGAGCCCCTACAATTATATATATATATATATATATATATATATATATATGTATATATGCCGCCAACAATATATATATAGATAGAATGCTATGTTCTTGAAAGGTCAACATGACCATAACGTTGAATTAACAGTCTGAGGGCGGGATGTTCTAACATCCGCAGCCCTGTTTCGCCCCCCTTCGCCGGCCACCGCATTCTTAACGATCGCATATGCTCTAACATATGGGATCATTAATGCAAGGGACAGATCTTGCTATTAGAGCTGTCCTTTGCGATCCGGTGCCGGTGCTGGACTTCCGGGTCTGAGACCCTGGAGTCCATCTGCGCATGTGCAGAGCATGGCGGAGGGGGGACAGAGCATATACATATACCATTTTTATACTGTACATGCTATTATCCTGTTGGCCTTAGTGGCTGCACTATGACACTGAGCGCTGCACCCCAGTTTTTTTTGTCGATTTGGACTCCTTGGTCCTTTTATAATTCTGATTTGCCCAAATCTATCCTGTTTAGTTTATTAGTTGCACCCTGGTTATGTCTCCCAGAGGTATAACCTTACATTTATCAATCAACATTGAACCTCATTTTCCATTTATCTGCCCACTCATGTAGTTTATTTAAATCTCTATGTAGTGTGGAGACATCCTGGACCGCTCTAATCACCCTACACAGTTTTATGTCATTGGCAAAGATGACATCATAACATGATATAAACACATATTTTATTAACAGTAACAAAACTTCGAGATGCTATTTATGGAATATACAGTATAAGTTAAACTGCAATTACATAGATATTCATAAAGATCAACAAAAGGCTGACCGACAATAGCAATAAGTCTACGGTTTAATAGTCATCCTTTAATTGATCAACAGCTATCAACGTGTAATGATCGACCGCTTATTGATCAACAGATATAAGGTCGATGGTGTAATAGTCATCCGCTAATTGATCAACAGGTTTATGCTAGACAGCTATTTGGTTGACGTTGTAATGATCGACCGCTATTTGATCAACAATTTAATGTTGAGTTTAATGTTAGATATATATCAGGTTGACAGGTATTAGGTCCAGCACCCCCTAGTGACCACAGGTTTCCAGCCACTGGTATAAACTGACTGAGGCTGAGGAAGCCGCCGACTTCACGAGCAGGCGGAGAAACGCGTTTTTGAGCCCTACTCTCTGCCGGTCCTGCACATACCTTGCAAGCGCACTTTATTTGTGGATTACAAATCTCACCTAGCTGGCTGGTCCAGCAGGAGAAGGTTCCAACACAGCTTCTTCCGGAGTACATCTCTGGTAATATACCAGTTGGAGAGACTGACCTTGGTTATCCACTATTCAAGTTCATGCAGGACTGGTAATTATGAGAATTTATCACTGCCTCTATTAATGAAGTCTTAAGCCTCTTATTTCATTCTCAACTGAGTGACTTTATCAATTACCTAGCAAACGGCAATCCCAGCAAGTCCAGCTTTTATTGTATGTTATATGTTGTTTGTCATGTCTGTATGTTAAATTGTGCACAATTGATTATTTTTCATATCTTCTGTGTGGATTGTTTCCACTTTATATACTTTTGTTATTTATTCAATGTTATGCCAAGTTTTGTCTCCCTGTATTGTTCCTTTGTACGGCGCTGCGAAACACTTGTGGCGCCTTATAAATAAAATTATAATAATAATTAGAATAATATGCTTTTAATAAATTGATTTATATATTGCTAAAATTGCAAGGACATTCATTTTTTCTGAGCAGGATTGCGCTTCTTAAAGTGCCAGATACCTAGGTATCTGACACTACTTTCCTATCACTGGTATAAATGTAGACACACAGTTACCCTTAACCCCTGGTTGGCTATTTAAATGTGATACTAGATGTACCACACTGGCATCACACCTTTCCCCACTCTGGTAGCACTGCTCCCTGCAGAAGCTCCCCAGCCATAGCTGGCATCACTCACAGGGCACCCTCCTTCCCCACACATTATATGCTGAACCCCTAAGCACCCTGATAGCTGTCTACACCTGATCTACACCTATGCAACACCGACACCCTAGTCACCCCGTTATTCCCTGTCTAAGTCAAGATGGACAGCTACCCCCCAGCCCCTGTTAATAGCGGACTGCCCAACTTAATTTTTCGGTACTTATGTAATATCTGGGCACCCGATTTTTTCATCGCATTGCATGCAATATAGTGGCATACAATTCATGCGATGCGATTTTTCATTGTAAAGACCAAATTTTTAATTGTATAGTCACCCATGGGTGATTTCATACCCCCACTATCCAAGTACGCATGGAGTCGACTTTATATAGTGTGGCGAGCGCAGCGAGCCCCGCGAGGGGTCGCAGAATACATGTAAAGTAATCCGCGTCCCCTCGCGGGGCTCGCTGCGCCCGCCACGCTTGAGGCTCCATGCGTAGTTGGAAAGTGGGGGTATGAAATCACCCATGGGTGACTATACAATTAAAAATCGGGTCTTTACAATGAAAAATTGCATCGCATCGCATGCCTTAAGTAGTGGCATGCAAAGAAAAAATCGGGCGCCCAGATAATACATAAGTACCAATTTTTCAAATGTAGCACTACAAGTACCATGCTGTTCTTGCACATATCCCCACTCTGGTAGCACTACTGACCCCAGCAGCTCCCTAACCATGACTGTCATCACCCCCAGGGCATTCTCCTTCTAAGCATCCTAAGGTACCGCCACGTGAATAGAGGGGTCATGTTCACCATTGATTAGGAGAAACAATATCACTATGGACATATGGGGGTTAATTTTAGAGACATTAATGAGTGCTTAATGTATCATACAGTATGCAGATTTTAAAAACATCTGCCCCGTGTCACGAGAGACAAAGGACTGTGGTGACAGGTGTATGGGACATGCTTTGTTTGGGGTAACAGTTAACAGGATTAATAGACAATGATTTAGAATCAGATTTGTATAGCATGGCGCCAGAGTTCTATGGACCAAGGCTGGGCAGTGGAGCCTTGTGAAGTGAGATTAGGACATATAGAATGTTTAGTGGCAGAGGCGTACCTAGATATTCACAGGCCCCATAGCAAAAGTTTGTAAGGGCCCCCTATTTAGCAACTGATGGTGATAAATATGTATAAAACATATTACTTAAACAGCAAAGATGGGGCCCCTGCAGCTCTGGGCCCCATAGCAGCTTCACCCCTTGCACCAATGGTAGTTACGCCTTTGTTTAGTGGGATGATGAATGGATGATACATGTGTTCTGCTGAAGAGACAATGGGTGAAAGTAGAGACAGGGGGTGCCATGAGGAGCTGCTGGGGGGAGTAGTGCTACCAGATTGGGAAAAAATGTGATGGCAGTGTAGGGCCAAGTTTATAGTCGAGTCAGGCGGTCCACTTAACGTGGGTTCAGGGTAGCTGCACCAGGATTTATACAGGTAGCGGGAATACTGGGGGGGACTAGGGAGTGCTGGACCTATCACCTGTCAACCTAATATCTGTCTAACATTAATCTAAACATTAAACCGTTGATCAATTAGCAGTCAATCATTACAATGCCGACCTAATAGCTGTCCATCATTAAGCTGTCGATCAATTAGCACTGTTGATTAACTAGCTCCGCATTCGGAAGGACTCACTCTTTAAGAAGAGGGCGTGTTTACGGACTATATTCAAACCTTGCGTGTGCGGTGGTCACACACAGATTCTGCACGGTCTTACAGCGTCAGAACGGACGAGAAGCTGGCCGTACGCACCGATGCAGTGTATTTCCGCAAAACTCACGACTATTCTCTGAACTCATAAATCTGTCACATGCCACACTGTTACTGTTATGTTTTCCCTAACTGTAATACATTTTTCATTTGATCCCCAAATGTGTGCTGTTATTGCTGAATGTAAAAGTGACATGTATATTTATATTAGTGATACCAAGTTCTGTCCATTGCTTGCAGTGTAAATGTTTGTAAAAAATGCAGCCGTGCTTTCAGCATATATTTGTGTGTTTTGTAATGGTCCATTTAAGCTGCAATGGTTCCAATTGAAGCAATGAAAAGAGTGTAATTAATGAGTAATGAGTAGAGGAGTGGATTGTATTGTGTTCAGCTGACATTGGTTCAGGTGCGGCCGTACTAATTGGGCGATCCGAATGCCTAGCACATGACCGAGTGGTGTCCGCAAAGCAATACTTGCTTATGAAGACCGCATATTTCCTGCCTTTTGGTTCGTTTGCAGTCAGTGTTCTGTCCGAATGCACGCCTACCAGAATTAGTGCACTCCCTCGTGTACGCCCATGTTTACGCCCAGTTTAGCACACTGTGAAATTACGCCCCTGTGTAGTTCCGAATGACGCCCATATTACGCCCATATTTCCCGCGTGAATGCGGTGCACATTTCTGTACGGTATTAGTGAGAACGAGTACGGAGACCGTGCGTGGCACATGCGCATAGCGTTGCCCACGCATGCGCAGACGGCTAAAAAACGCCATCCGAAAGAATTCAGAAATTTACGCCTCGACCAGAATAAGGCCCTATATGTCTTCCTTCTTTAATTCTCTCCAATGTTTAATACTTATCCCTGCATGTAAAGGTAGAAGCTGATTGTTGGTTTTTATCTCTTTTTGCTTTATATCTCTCCAGCATTGGTTAATCTCCCCCATAATTATTAATTAATTATAAAAAGATCTTAACATAGAAAAATAGAATGTTTTTCCTCTGCCACATCACATCACATCACATCAATTGCTTACTGAAACTGATTCAGTAAATCAAAATGGTGCCAACTGCAGGGAAGCAACTGTTTTAACTGAGGTATTGGCAAATTCAATGATGAATGTCCCCAATTCTCCCCTTAAATAAAAAAAAGATTGACATGACTTTGACATACCTATTGTGGAGTTTGATTTGGGCTCCTATCTAAATAAAGCTGGGTACACACTGAAGCAACAAGCGTTCGTTCCGACATTAGAATTCATGGTCGTCAGCAGGCGGAGGCATAGGCAAACACAGGTGGGGGGGGGGGGGGTGTTCTGGTTGCCCGGAAACCCCCTCCTCTTGGCAAGTGCCTTAAATTATGACAACAATATCACTGGTATATAATATGAATATCAATAGAGCTGCCACCACATCATGCAGTGTAAGGGACAGATCAGAGCTGCTGCACATGCCTAGTGTTCCAGCTTCTTATACCAGATTACTGTATATGTGGATCTGAGCCCTCAAACATCGCAATAGACCAGAAGAGATAGGAACCTTACCATGTAGTGGGAGATTGTGAGCTTCGAAAGTGCAGTACTGGTTCTATTATGTTTGTGTATTTATTTATTTATTTATTTATTTATTATGATATGTTTAACCTTTTCCTGGACACTTATCTTATTTAAATGGTTGAAACAGCCTATACTTTAAAACCATATGTACTGTTAAATGTTAATGCTGTATTCCATACAGTATCCAGTGTATAGAAAGACCAATTTTCTCCGCTGTTACCGCTCCTACAGCCTCCCGTACAGAGTGGGAGATTTTGGATAACATTTGGAACCCCCAGTGGCAAACGCAGGATTTTCAGAAGGGGGTTTCCAGAGGGATGGAGCAAAGCACGGAGGTGGACACTTAGGTGACCCAGTATATGCCGGGTCAGTTAAAGTATTATAGATAGACCAAATGTTTATAAATAATAATAATAATAAAATATATATATATATATATATATATACATACATACATACATACATATACATACATACTGTACATACATACAGGGGTGTCAACAGCAGTGTAGACCCCTGGGCATAGCAATGTATTGGGGCCCCTACCGATCCTCCAATGGTAGAGGTGGGGGAAGCTTTGATGTCCTGCGGGTGGTAGGGAGTATTATATCAACCGCTCTGCATGGAGGGCCTGGATCAGTAATTTCCACTAATTACCCCTTTACTGCACAGATGGTGGGAGATGGGGTGGGAGAAGGGGGCATTGGGCTGAATGAAGGGGCCCTGATACATAACTTCCAGGGTGGTAGAGGATGTTTAATACGCAGAGGGGTGTATAGTGGAGTGGGCTCATTATACATAATTTTTTGGTGGGGGGACAGCTTGCTTGACTGCAGATATCTCCAGTTCCCGGAATTAAATTTCTTAGATTTTACTGGAATTAAAACCAGAGAATCCCACCTACCAAATGGTATTGGGGACTAGGGGATCAGATTTCAGGAGGCAGAGCAATCTGCCAACGAGTATATAGAACTACATACCAGGTGTGTGGAGCTGGAGCAGTAACCAGCTGCTGGAAGGCTGATATCTCTGGTAGTGGTCAAGGTAGAGACAAGCTACTAGTGTCCATCAATGGGGGAGAGTCCCAGCTTATGGAATATACCCTCAGAAAAACTCTAAGCCAGAAATAACCTGAAATATCTGACTGGGAAGAGCAATTAACAGGCTTGGATGGGGACCACTGCTTTGAAGTCAGATATCTCCGGTTCCCAAGGGCCGATTTCTACAATTCTTGTACCTATGGAAAGTGGGGACCCTCAGCTTTGAGCTGAGGGCCATTAGACTCCTGGGGGGGTTTCTGGGTACTCAGAAACCCCCCCTGCGTGCGCTACTGGGAACCCCCCCTCTAAAAATCCTGCGTTTGCCACTGGGAAGGGGGTGTACATACTGGCATAATGTTAATGAAGGATGGGACAGTGATGTTCTATCCTTAATTAGCATACAATGGGATATTGCTTGGTTTGATGTGCATCACACTAAACCCAGCGCCTATGGCTAGTGATCATGGGAGCGCGTAATCCATGGTACACAATGAGTGATGTAGGCTATAATGTCATTACAATACGGCATATTGTGCCGACATCAGTCCAGTGTGTACTCAGCTTAACTTTATATACACAAAGGGGGTTATTCTGGTTGATTCACAAGGCTGCGAATTCGCAGTCTTGCGAGTCCACCCAACCCCGCCTTGCAAATGGTGGTACGCTGGCCCAGCATTTGCAGGGCGCGTATGTTCGCATGGCATGCGAATGGATGTTTCACATAAGCATAAATTCGCATGTAAGTGGGAACCTCCTACATCTTTTACTGGTCACCGACCATCAAAAGATATGGAAGGTGCACCCATGCTCTGAGCAACCTTACATATGGGTGGACGTTCAGGAGGAAGCGGGTGGGCAGCTGACAGCCGGTGGTGTCAGCTGTCTGCCGCCCCGCATGTCCGTCACGGCCGCATTAGCCCATGAAACGCTGGGCGTTCCCGCCCGCCTCGCCCTCCGCCTGCAAGGATGGGTGCATGCACCCTGCAAACAGTTTGTTCACCGTGGGCGTAAGCACCCAGCATAAAGTACGCATACGCAAAGTAAAAACATTGGCCGTGCAAATGGATGAGAATAATTGAAACACTGAAATGCAGAATTGTGACACATTGAATAAAGACAGAACATATGAGGAACTGGAAAGGTGTGTATTGAGAGAAAGAAAGATGGGTGCAGTTTAGGATTGGGTATAGCCATTTAAAAAATAAATAGATAAATTATATATATATATATATATATATATATATATATATATATATATATACATAGTCCTGGGACGGCAATCCCCCAAAGGTAATGCAGGCGAGTTCTCCCTCCTAGGGAGTAGATACAAAGCCGTTGCCCTCTGTGCTGGCTGTAAAGCCAGAAGTATATGCAGATGCTGTGGCGGCGGCACTCAAAATAATCACACAGCAGGCAGGTATGCCAACGTTTCGAGACCACTAGGTCCCTTTATCAAGGTGCATGCACCTTGATAAAGGGACCTAGTGGTCTCGAAACGTTGGTATACCTGCCTGCTGTGTGATTATTTTGAGTGCCGCCGCCACCCCATCTGGATATATATATATATATATATATATATATATATATATATATATATCATGTACAGCTGCCTATACCTGGATTGTAAAATATGCCCACAGCTTCATTATTCAATCAGGCCTCACACCTTACAAAACCATCACTTTTATTTTGCCTCACAAATAATTTCTTGTTAAGCAAATGACCAGACGTTTCCTGTGTCACAACCCCACTGGCCTTACAGTTACAAATCCATTACTGTGGTTATTATGTAAAGCCTTCTTCTTCCACAATAGTATAAATATAATGAGCCAATTGTCTCCCTCCAGAAGAGGAGCCACAAGGTAAGTGGTGCTCGTGTCCTCTCGGTCACTCATTTTTCTGATGAATATGTCATTTCATTTTCTCTCTTTTGTTTATTGTTACAGAATGGCTTTTCTAAAATCAGTTATTTGGACCGTGCTGCTATGCGGATTAGTTAAGACCAGTACATCGTCTTACTATGGTAACTATTGTTATTTTATTTATTCTCTGCAATAATTTATATATTATATATAAATAACTATATATAATCTGCACACTAAAGGAGGCTTTTAATCAAAGGTTGGAGAAAAAATGTGAGCGATAAAGTACCAGTCAACAAGCTCCTAAATGTAATTGATCAAATACAGAATGTAAATTTGAAGCTGATTGGCTAGTACTTTATCTCTCACATGTTTATCTCTCACATATTTATCTCTCCGAGATGTACTAAGGCTTGAAAAGTGATAAAATGGAGAGTGATAAACCACCAATCAATCAGCTCCTCCCTGTCATTTTTCAAGAACATTCTGTAACATGGCAGTTAGAAGATGATTGGCTGTTCGTTTATCACTCTCCATGTTATCACTTTTTAAGCTTAGTACATCTGGCCCTGAGCTTTGATAAATAAGTACCCTCTTTAATGGGCCTATGCATTAAGCTACTTTCCATACAATTTTGAAGAAACTGGTTTATGCATAATGTTATAGTTTATGGCTTTGTACTAATAGCCTAATGCGGGTGATTACACAGAAATCTACTGCAGAATAATAATTAACACTACAGATTGTAGTCCCCAATATTATCAATGGGGACTGCAATCTACTAAACCCTGAAAAGCAAACGCACGGGGGGTGATGTTTTGCATCTGCACATGTGCAGACATTGGGGGCAAACAAACAGCAACAAACTGTTTGCTGGGTGCAGGAACCCAACCTTGCGGACGGGGGCGGCGGGCTGGGGGACTCACCCATAGGAACGCCCAGCATCGGTGCCCATCCAATGATTTTTCACCTGTACGTCCGCCAGCGAATGGATGTGTCAGCGTACACACCCATTTGCATACCAGCATGGGCATTCGGTCGGGTAAAGGGGGGCGGGCGTTTGGTCCCCCGGAGGGTGGCATTCACCCACTCGCAAAGCATGTATTTTAGCTCTTCCCTTGTAAAATCTGTTCAGCAATGTATTATAAGTTTCCGTCTGTAACTGTCCACAGATGGAGTTGAGGAGCTAAATAATGACTTTATCGTAAACTGTGTCAAGGAAGCCAAACGCTTGGTGGATACCGCTTATAAAAACACGCGTGACACGTAAGTAAGACATCAAATATATAAAAATACTTGACAGTGGTGATAAAACGGTATATTGTTTATGTTTTTTAATGAAATAAACTGAATATAGCTTTTCTCATTAGGGCTGGAGTACTCAAGGGAAAATGCGGGTTTTGGACGCATTTCCCATATGTAATAAGCCTGGCTATCACTGGCTTTATTCTATAGTAGCCTATAGGCTATTTCCACCCCTATCTAAATTGATGTGACCATCTGCAGCATAGGTCCGGCGCCTGAGAAAGTTATGGAGCATTGGTACTTTGAGGCATGCGCCTCTATTGCACCAGGATCTGAATCAGGCCCACTATATAAAATATTGTTTCTACACCTGATGAACAATTTATCTTTATGTGCATCAGAGTCATTCACAGACAAATAACGTCATCCTTGCAGCATGGCAGATGCCAATATACATGGAATATATAACTATACTGTTTGTACTGGCAAACAGAACACCTAAATACCAGGGTTGCCGACCTTCCCGGAATTCCCGGGAGTCTCCCGAAAATCGGGTCCCCCTCCCGCCCCCTCTATGGAAATCAGTCATTTCTCATATTTCCCAGAATGGGGGTGGGGCTTAATGACATCACAGTCAAGACCCGCCCCCTGATCAAGTAAGGAAAGTCTTCTCTCCGGGCTTCTCCCGGAGAGGAGCATTTAAAAGTCGGCAACCCTGCTAAATACTAAAAACCTTTTCACACCCATTGGGCCCCATTTACACATGCTTTTGAAACAGGGGCATCCCGGGTTGGCATCTTTCATAACTAACCTGGGAGGACCCTGCATTTTAATGAGAATGTCATTAGAAATTGACTTTTTTTAGGCCCACAAAGATTAGGCAGGCCTTTGCAGGCTTTCAGGTGTTAAATAACAATGCTGGGGTCTGTTGTGCTACAGAGCTTGCACAGTGTCTTCCTGCACTCAGGCCCTTATTCTGATCTGTGCGGATATTCCCGCATTCTTACGGAGCGGTCCGCACGCCACGGTGTTTTGCCGCATGCGGCCATCGTCCGTAGAAACGCCCACGTGTCCTCCGCATTCGGACGGACTCACTCTTTAAGAACAGGGCGTGTTTACGGACGACATACAAACCATGCGTGTGCGGGAGAAACACTCCGATTATGCACGGTATTACAGAGTATTACAGAGTATGCTCGGGAATACCGCATCCGAACGGGAGCCAAGCGGTGCTACCGCACGTAAGCGGAGGATTTACGCCAAACAACCCACTATGAAGTATCTTCTGCAAGACATCACATGACCCACTTATTCAATTACCTATCCTCATAAAAAACTGCTTATTTGGAATTGGAATCAATTAGATTCCAATATATCCTTACAAGCATGCCTAACACATGCATAGCACACATTAACCCTTACAGCAATTGAAGTGCAATGGTTTCAATTAAAGCACTGACAAGCGTCCTATTAGTGAGTAATGAGTAAAGGAGTAGATTGTTATTGGGTTCAGGTGTTAATGGTTGTAGTCATTAGGCGTACGTTCGCCTACCGCATGAACGAGTGGTGTCCGCAAAGCAATAGTACACTTGTGGACACCGCACATTTCTGCCCTTTTTGCTCGCGTGCATTCGGAGTGGTTTCCGAATGTACGCCCCTCAACATAAGTGTACTCCCCCGTGTCCGCCCATGTTTCCGCCCCGTTTTGCCCACTTTGAAACTACGCCCATGTGTCATTCCGCATGACGCCCATAATACGCCCCTATTTCCCGACTGATTGCGGTGACCAGTTTTGGACGGGCTTTGTCCGAACTGGTACCGAGTCAAGGCGTGGCACATGCGCGTAGCGTTCTCCACGCATGCGCAGACGCCGTAAAGACGCGATCCGTAAGAACGCGGTAAAGTCCGCATCAATCAGAATAAGGGCCTCAGTGTGATGCCTCAAAGCCAAAATCATACTTACCTACTTTTGAAAACTAGTTTCAGGGAGATTATAATTGGTAATAGAATTTTGCACTGCTCCCCATAGAGTGTCATGCTCCACCCAAAGGGCGTGTCTAGTTCCATATATGGAGAGATTGTGAAAAGAGATGGTGAACGTGGCACCTAGAAGCGTGGGTGTGTACTGCCACATCTGAGAGGAATCTTTTAAAATGACTTATATCCAAATGTAGATGAGCCCCAAAGCAGTTAGTAAGAGCTACTATACTTGCTAAAGTGCAGGGAAATGGTGCTGATGGTTCAATGTGAATGTATCTATCTCCCATCTCCCCCCCCCCCCCCCCCCCCCCAAAAAAAAAAGAAGTAACAGTGTAATGTTTGCTAGGCTAATGAGGGAGAGAGGGAGATTGCTGTTATTTCAGGGAGTCTCCTGCAGAATGCAGGAGGGTAAGCAACTATGCTCTAAGCATCTCTGGAAATCCCCAACAACAGGACGTTGCCCTGCATAGCCAATCAGGATGAGCAGAGGCAATACTAGAAGGAGGGACATGTTCCTGCACCTTTCATACCAGCCAGTAACCCTGGAAGGTCACTGGACCAATCCTGGTAGCTAGCAGGGTTGAAATCCCGGGGCTTCAGTCCCTAGACCCTAGACCCTTTCACACCAGCACTAGTCCATAGATGTTCCAGGGACCAACCTGGGAATTTTATCTGGTGTGAAAGCTTGTAAAGTGATAAAATGGAGAGTGACAAACTACCAGCTAATTATTTCCTAACTATCATGTTACAGGCTGTTTTTGAAAAATGACAGTTAAGATCTAATTGGCTGGTGGTTTATCACTCTCCATTTTATCAAGGCTAATCATCTCGCCCATTATGTCCGCAGTTACATCAAAGCTGGATGGGCAAATTTAAATGCCTGCCCAGTTGTGTTGTGTCATAAACACTGTTTGCACTTAGGTTGTATTAAGGGCCCCATACATCAGCAATTAATTGTGACAATTTTCAGATATGGAGATGATTTCCACAATTAATTTTAGATGTGTGGGCTCCCCCTTTTGGCAATCCCAATCAAAATCGCCAATCGATTGCTTAATCAGGTTTTTAAACATGTTTAATAATCTGGTATTATCTGCAGATCTTTTTTATATGTGTGGGCATTCCCAATTCGTCTTCTTCATCTATTTACATTATAAACAGCTGAAATGACAATCGATTGGGCAATTTCCAGATATGAAGATGCAATCTTTAGATGGAAAAATCTGCTGATCACTGAAATAAATCTGTAATGTGTGGGCAAAGTCAGATAGATTGTAAAATCCATTTATCTGGCCAAAAAATCCCTGTACCTGGAAATCCATAAATTGTGATTGCTGATGTATGGGGCCCATTACCCACACATTACAGATCTATTTCAGTGATCGGCAGATTTTTCCATTTTAAGATTGCATCTTCATATCTGGAAATTGCCCAATCGATTGCCATTTCAGCTGTAAAAAAGATAAACACACATATAAAAAAGATCCGCAGATAATACCAGATTATTAAGCATGTTTAAAAATCTGATTAAGCAATCGATTGGCGATCCCTACTAATTTTTGATTGGGATTGCCAAAAGGGGGAGCCCACACATCTAAAATTAATTGTGGCAATGATCTCCAGATCTCAGGATTGTCACAATTAATTGCTGATGTATGGGGCCCATTAGACCCAAATGACTAAAAACTGCTGTGTACAGTAAATATACTCACGAAGTTCATTAACCCTTAATGACCTCTAACAAGGATCATTCAGATGTTGACAGTGGTTCATGGAAAATTATTTGGGATGATATCTGATCTTCAGAGTCATCTGGCAACTAAATTAGCCCTATCCTATACTTTTGTCTGTACATGTATATTGACCAGAGCCAAATCATGCCCAGGACCCAGTGAGAGCTGAAGGGCCTGATATATATCTTTGAGCCCATGGGGTCTTAAGGAGATACTCAGTTCCAGAAGCCTGATATGCATGTCTATTAACATTTTGTATTTATTATTGCTCCACTGGTTACAATGCCCAATCATTAATTAGTTATATAGTATGTAAAGAGCAAAACAGAGGACTTGTGTTCCTTATAGCTTCAAATCTAAAGGTTATTTATTTCTAATATTTGTCAATGGTAACAGTAATGTAACCTAGTGTATCGTTGGCCATAGAATCACTGCTGTGTCAGTAATGTGTTGTGTTACCATTGCCCAGTTTGAAGGAACGCTTGAGGATGAAGACAGCGGGTCCCCGTGATCTCATGGCTTACTTCAAGCAGCCCGTTGCCGGGAGCAGGAACGCCATCCGAGCAGCGGATTACATGGGTACCACTCTCCAACTCATGTCAGAGAAAGTCAAATACTTTTCTGAAGGACCCTTCAATATTACAGGT
Organism: Crinia signifera; assembly: GCF_055691185.1. NCBI lineage: Eukaryota > Metazoa > Chordata > Amphibia > Anura > Myobatrachidae > Crinia > Crinia signifera. Next base: position 65,307,334 of record NC_139218.1, read on the forward strand.
ACAGTTGTCAAATGTTTCGTTTGTTTTCTATACAATGTTGAATCATTACTTGATCACTTTCTGCAGGATTACTTGAAGATATGGGTACATTCTATAAACTAATATTTCTGAATAGAAAAGCTTTTAAATTAGTTTAAACTCTTAGTTGTTTTAATATCAACATCATGCACTGCTTTTCAGTATTCAGTGCCAATATTTAAAAACATATATTTCTTTGGGGCTGATGCAAAGGTAGATATAAAGTCAGTTTTGAGTTGCTTGCTTTTACACTAGAGACCAGCGCACGCACCTACAGATCATTCACAATGGTTTGCATGGGTTTGCAGGCTAGGCACAGTTATATGTTTGTGAACATCCGCTTGCTTTCATGTAGATGTCTTCCTCTAAAGGCTCCCATGCACTCAGGGTGTAAGGCTTCTCAGCACCATAGGCAAAACTTCAACTTAATTTCCCCCCCGCCCTTATCCCAAAAGCAAAAGGTCCTCCTAGCCCCCCCCCCCCCCCGGGAAGGAGGGCAAGTCCCCTGCTTTCCCTGGAGGCCCTCCCCTTTGCCACCCACAACAGAGTACAAGGAGAAGGTGGCAACAAAGTAGGGAAGTATGTCTCAAGGGAATGTATGGAGGTGAGGTCTTAGAAGTTCCACAGCAGCCACCTGCATTAAGTACAACAATGATCCTCATAGACACCCTTGATTTTTTGATTTGCAGACTTGGTGGCGCACCCCCAGATCCCGGCGCACTAGGCAGCTGCCTAAAGATGCCTAATGGTAGAGCTGGCCCTGCATGCACTCGTCTGATATAACCCGATCCCAATGGATTTCGGAGAGAAATCGGCCAAATTTGGATGTTTGACATCTAATCCGATGCTCAGTCCTGTCAAAGCCGTTTCCGACCTCCAATTCGGACCACCCCTCCCGGGGTTACATGCGATACATCGCATATGGAAGGACTGTCATACACTGCTGTGATCAGGGCCGGTGTCACCTCTAGGCCGGCCACTGGAGGGCGGCAGTTCGCCCCTCGCCCCCCGTGCAAAGGGGGTACCTGCTGCGCCGTCTGGGGAGCAGGCAGGGGGGTCCATGCTGGCGTCTGACAGGAGCCTGCAGTGGTGTCCTTGCCGCGCGGGTTCCTGTGGCGCTGTGTATAAAGCTGGCGGCGGTAGGGGTTCCCTGCAGTGAATAAGAAATAACTAGCGCTATCCACCGGGCTATGCGGCGGCGTGGGAAGTGCTGCCGGGTTTGAAAACACTGGCCGCACGCTAATTGACTGAGATTCAGCCAATCACCGTGCAGCCAGTGTTTTCAAAACAGAAGGGCTTCCCGCGCCGCCGCATAGTGCTAGTTATTTCTTATTTACTACAGGGACCCCCCTCCACCGCCAGCTTTATACACAGCGCCGCAGGTACTCGCACGGCAAGGACACCACTGCAGGCTCCTGTCAGATGCCAGCATGGACCCCCCTGCCCACTCCCCAGATGGCACAACAGGTACCCTTTGCCCCCGGCACCGGGGCGCCCCACTCCGACTCACCTGGGTCACTCCGGTGTCTTGCACCGGCCCTGGCTGTGATACATACCAGTATTGTATGGCCAGCTTTAGGATAGGGTTGGTGCATATAGGCACTGATAATGATGGAGGTTATGATGAAACAAATGTATGAAAAGCGATGAGGAGGTCAGGGATAATAATACAAAAAGCATATTTCTAACTTATAAACATATTCTTTCATGGCCTGAAGCTCCATGGAAAAGCAGAGAGAGACATGAGGTGAGGATGGTGCCACATCAAGATGCTGGGACACTGAGCATCGCTCTGCCCCTTCAACCTACGAAGCCCAACCCCCAGTCTGTGATTGGCCCACAGGCGTTGGGTGGGCACTATCGGTGAAGTCTTGCAGCCATTGCAAGTCATAATATGGTGGCCCAGTGCCTGCCTTCGCAGTTATGCTGCGCAAGCAGAGGGTTATAATTGTGTGAGTGTTTGCTATTCTTCAAACCAGTTCACAACGAGTGGAGTGGCACGGCACGCGGGTGGCTCTCCCCATGCTCGGTGGCCCTCCAACATGTCCGAAACACCAGGTGTAGTTTTTTCTAAAAAAGCTGAATTAGGCTCAATGTACAGAATAATTTTACAACACCAACTGGGGATAATTTACAAATAATATGAAAGTTGATACGGGCCAAGCTTAAATTTAGTACAGTTATCTGAATTTCTTTCTTCATTAAATGAATTGATACCTGACTAATCATGTTCTAGTCCTCTCCAGTATAATGTAACATATTTATAATGTATAACAGTCCTGAGCCCTAGAGGAGGGGATGGGCCTTCGGGCAGTGGGGCCCACTGGGGGTTTCCCATCCCCTGTATCTCTGTGGGCCAGTCCATCCCTGCCTACAGAAATTTTAGGCATATTATTGAGGTCTATATATAATAGAAGATGCTCAATTTGTTTAGTGATATCACTCAGGTGCGTGAAAGGGAGGGGTAATTATTGAGGTCTGTAACACGTAGATTTTATATCAATTAATAGCTTTCTAAGATTGTTCTTATTGGCAAAACTTTATTTTTTAGATCTGTTAACAAAGAACCAGTTGGACACTATTTACAATATTGCAGGCTGTACATCCCAGCACCTGCCTAAGGTTTGTCAGGACAGCCCATACCGCACCATAACTGGAGAGTGCAATAACAGGTGAGAGATTACAGCATTGTTGGAATGGTGTATGAAGGGCCCACCAGGAATGCAGTTGTTGGAGAGTCCCCAATGTTCTGGTTTATTACATATAGGAGGTCATTCTGGTTGGCGTGCTGCTCCGAGAACTGGGCGAGCAGCTGACGTCCGGTTATGTCAGCCACCCGCCCCCGGAAGCCAGGTGCCTTCCCACGCTCGCATGGGGACGCCCAGCTTTTCCTGGGTACACCCAGCGTTTTCATGGGTACGCCCAGGAAACGCAGGGCCCGCACGCCTCCTCCACACCCCATGGCCCTGCGAGCACCACAGAGACTATACAAGTCTCCGAAGGCGCCCTGAAGCCCTGCACAAGCGAATATGTGCATGCGCAGAGCTTCAACATCGAACCCCCGTTGGAACTTATGGGTGCGTTTGTAAATCAGAATGACCTCCATAGGGCGGTTTGGATTTGGAGGTAGTGTGAGATGACGGCCGAACTCTGAAGTTTTTTAAAGGAGCAATCACTTGGTTTTCCCTTGTAAGTGATTGCCCCTTTATAAAAACGTCTGAGTACGGCTGTCATCCTGCACTGCAATACATTCCGCCCATTATACTAGATCAGTAGTAGTAATGACACGGATATGATATTTGCAAGAATAGTACACAATGATGTGTCACTACAGTACAGTTTCGTCTCAAGGGGCGGTGCGAGCCACACCTGGTATCACCCGCTGAGGGATGACACCAAAGTGCAGACTCCTGGGTGCTGCACTGCAACATTACATGCAGCATCAGGCTTGTGTCACAGTGTAGGAGCCGGCACTGTACAAAGACTGGTTCCCAGGGACAGACAGTATTTCCTGGAATCCCCAAGTGACAAAGAAAATGGGGTCCGGGGTGTGAGGCCATGCCCCCTACTTGTGAGCTCACACCCCTTATTCTTGACGCCACGATCCGTTTCGCTGAGCATCATGTGAAGCCACCTCAGGCGCCACCAGCAGTAGGAATGCCACTGCTACAGTACTCACTTATTTTTTATTTAGAGTCCTTTTCTGTGGCCATTGATGTTGACACTCATTTTAGAAAGTGCAAAATGTGCTTCCCATGGGTACAGAGGGTGCTGTTGCAATAGGGTCCGGAAATCCTACATGGTCGCACCTCCTTGCACCTAATGCAGAACATTGGGGCTAATTCATAAAGTAAAGAAACAGCTAAAATTGAAATCTGCAGGAGTCATGTGCTGAAAGTAGTTGTCTGTAGGAGATAGTGTTCTGTAGAAGATAGTTGCCTCCTGTTCCCATTAGCGGAGATACAAGTGCTGCGTACAAGTACTATCACCATTGCGACATGGCCTCATTTTGAAGAATCTTGCCAAGTGCTGCATCTGCTCCACTAACTATTGGTTTAGCATACAAATATGAATCAGGCCCATTGTGTGGTCAGCGGTCACCTATTGATCTATAAGCTGTAAGGAAGCTTGATGTTGTCATTGAATATTTTTCAATTGTATGATTATATATTTACAGGAGAAATCCAAGTCTTGGCGCTTCTAATACTGGGTTCACACGTTTGTTACAAGCTCAGTATGAGGATGGTATTTCCCTTCCTCGTGGCTGGACTGAAAACCGTCGCATCAATGGGTTCCCTCTGCCCTTGGTAAGAAGGAACACATGTTAATTATTCCAATGCTCTTGCATCAATTATTTCAAAATAAAGCATTTTAACCTAAATACAAGGTCACATCACCAGGTGTAAGGGAAAATATTATCACGTGTCTATCAATTGCTGAAATGTCAACAAATTACACTGTGTTACCTTAATCTAATAATATTAAGACATGGGAACGTCAGCAAGTATTGGGACTACTCTTGGAACCAGAAGAAGAAATTGTATATGAAGAACATCTACAGAGGAAAGATGGAGTAGTTGCCCATAGCAACCAATAAGCTTCTAGCTAACATTTTTAGAATGTGCTTGATAAATAATAGCTACAGTACAAACTGATTGACTGTAATCTACGGTATACTGTAGATGGCTTGATACAGATCCCCATTAGAGTTAACAGTGTTGAACTTAACAAATATTGTGTTTCTCATTTTTTTAAATGTCTGTACCATCTCTTGTTGTTAGGCACGTGACGTATCCAATAGGATTGTGCGATTTCCCACTGAAAATATTACTCTGGACAATGGCCGAGCACTTATCTTCATGCAGTGGGGACAATGGACAGACCATGACCTCGACCTCTCCCCTGAAACTCCCGCCCATTCTACGTTCCTTGAGGGTGTGAACTGTGATGAGAGCTGTGCCCGGGAGCCGCCATGCTTTCCTCTCAGGGTAAACAAGTGTTTTCAGTATATTTTTTCAGTAGAATTCTTTTTTTAATATGTGGACTATCGCTTTAAGTGGGTATACAATCTCCTGCCGATATTCCTGATGGGGGAAAAAGCGGTGGGGCCCTATTCAGTGCTGTCTTTTCTGACAGCATTGAACAGGGATCTCGGCAGATTAGGCCTGACTTTACAAGCAGTCGGCCCCGTTTTGCTGAGAACGGCCGGTAACTGTTGAGTTTCCGGCCGCAGCTCGACGATTTCCAGCAATTTGTCACAGCCATGACCCGTTTTCGTTGCTCGGCAGGCGGTATATTGAATACCGTCTGCGGAATCACCATCGAGCGAGCTGAGAACGGGAGAGTGTCACGACTGTCGGGCCATCCCGACAGTCGTGACCCAGGATAGAATATCCCCCTGAATGTCAATGTTATTGAAGAAAACATAGGGAAAAAGCTCATCATGTAGTACAGCACACTTAAGCCTCCATACTCAGATTTTACCTGTTTTTATCCGATTTAATCGGGTCAGGCTGATACATCGGATGAAAATAGGCCAAATCGGATGTGTTTGACATCCGATCTGATGCATTTTCCCATGTGCATCGAATCGGAGCCTACAGATCATATGTGCAGCATGGATCAAATGCATCAGTAACACATCGCAGGTGTTTTTTAGCACCCGCGATGTGTCACATCCGATCCACAGGTGTGTCCCAGCGGCCTACAGCTTACAGAGCAGGAGAGCGCCCTCCCCACTCTGCGCCTCCGAGACCTCAGGAGCTTCCAGGAACTCCTTTACATTAAAAATGCCACATCAAGTGCCAAATTGCATGTAACCCTCCCATGGAGCTGCCGGTAGAGTTGACGGAAAATAAGGTCCAACTTGTCCCTCGAACAAGTCGGACCTGTGTATGAGGACCTTTACAATTAAAACATGGTACTTTGTCAATAACAATATAACATGTGTCAAAGGAAAGCTTCAGATGTATGTCCAGAACATCTCAAAATATCATTATTTATATAAAATGTACTCCCAGAAGACAGAAATGAACAGCATATATAACATTATTGCTGTTACTATGTCCTATTCTTGAGTCATTTTTATTTTTAAAACTTATTTATATATATTTATATATATATTGCTATTATTTATATTGACACAGAAACAGTTTATCTATTGGCAAGTATATGCATTAAAGATGTTTTGCTTTGCAAATGTTGGGGGTATGAATGATGTAAATGGTCTGCATGGGGGTTCCTAGTTGGTAGAGGATCGAGAACCACTGATTTATAATATGGGTTTGTGTTAGCTATGGGAAGTCTTTGCCCATTAGAGGTAAAAGTAATCATCATACTGTATTTAGTAAACTGAGCAATGCTTTGTCTCGGGTGTGGTATGATTTACCGACAGTCGGGATCCCGAAGTCATTATCCTGACGTCGGGATCCCGACTGCCTGGTCTCAGACAGCGTGGCCAGCGCAACAAAGCCCCTTGCGGGCTCGCTGCGCTCACCATGCTGCGGGCATGGTGGCGAGCTATGCTCGCCACCTATTCTATTCTCCCTCTATGGGGGTCGTGGACCCCCACGAGGGAAAATAGCCGACGGCCGTCGGGAACCCGGCCGTCGGTGTTTTAACAGTCGGGATCCCGACGTCGGGTTAATGACTGTTGGGATCCCGACTGTCGTGATCCCGTCCGGCACCCCTTTGTCTCTCCCCCACTAGTCCACAACAGATTCATGTCCTCCTAAGTAATTACTCATTTTCTTAGCTGATTTATATTTTTTGTGAGTGTTGACCCCTGTAAAATAGTAGTCAGGATCCACCATTACTTTATATGTATTTACCTTTATATGAAGATGACAGCCATTTTTTGCATCATTTTTCACTATTGCGGACGTTTGGGATAAATGCAATATCTCAGCTCTGAAAAGTCATATGAAGCTGGGAGAAAGACCATTATTTTGAGCACATTTCAAGCTGTCAATTAACTAGTTCCCTACCTCACCTCCTTATGACTGAGATATAAGCCCAAATTTAACTAACAGGTAAAAAAAAAGTCTATTGTTTTGGCTTGTTTTTCAGTAGGAAGGAATACAATTTGAGAGCTGTAATGTTTTGGGGTATTAGCTATATAATGAAAGATTTGTTGAACTTCTGCAGCTTTATCTTTCACCTTTTTAATATTACAAATATATTCTTAAATTATGACCTTTTCTGACTTTTTTTTAAATTTGTAGATTCCAGCCAATGATCCTCGGTTTACAAATCGCAGCGACTGTATCCCAATGTTCCGCTCCTCTCCTGTATGTACCCCAGGATCACCAATCAGAGAGCAGATAAATATACTTACCTCATTTATTGATGGAAGCCAAGTGTACGGCAGTGATTTTGCACTGGGTACTAAGTTACGTAATAACACAAACCAGCTGGGCCTAATGGCTATTAATCAAAACTTCACAGACAATGGACTTCCATTCCTGCCCTTTGAAGAAGCAGAAGAGGACTTTTGTGAGCTCACCAATAGGTCATCTGGGATCCCCTGTTTCTTGGGAGGTAGGTTGGCCTGATTCATAGGTCTCTTTAGTGGGTTCTCAGCCTCAAAGTCAATCATTTGTTGTGACATTTTTGAGAATATCATGCATATAACTTACGATATATAAAATTGTGTTCATATACATGGTCCATGGACAAATAAAACTAAAATTATAGCAAGGTTTATAACCTACATAGATCACTATAGGTGCAAGATGGATTTATGTGGTAGTCCTTTTGCTGAATTTATAAAACGCAAATTCTTTCATATAAAAGTAGTTAAAATATTAAGAACAAATAATAATAGATGTTTTGTAAACATAATGTATATATAAAACATAAATGGTAACTTGTTAGAAACCTTTATGCGTGTTAAGATCTGTAGCCATAATTTATACTGGGTTGTGTATGGGAAACCAATACTTAGGAAGCAGGTGGTCAGTATACCAATTCCGGCATGCACACTGCCACAATCCCTACAGAAAGGAGCAACTAAACTAACTACCCCGTCCTAACCATTCCCCTAAATATCCCTTCCCGCAGCCTAAAGGTGCCAATACAGGGTACAATGATTGTATACAATTTGGACTAGATCGCATCGCATACATTTTCCAATGCAATGAGATACAATGAGATGCAATCTAGTACAAAAAGTATGTGCAGCTCATACTTTTTGTGCTGTGCGATGGGATGTGTGCAAGAGCGGGCATCTCATCTCACCCAGCATTGGTGCTGTGTATGGGCACCTTTACTCCTACACTAACCAGACAGTCTAAAGGTGCCCACACACGCACCGATCCCGGATGAGATGCACGCTCCCGTCACACATCTCATTGCACAGCTCAACAGTATAGTGCTGTACATACTTTTTGTACTAGATCTCATTGCATTGCAAAATCTATGCGATGAGATGAGATCCAGTCCAAATTGTATACAATCATCGCACCGTATATGGGCACCCTAAACCTCATCCCGCAGCCGTCTGTAAAACTCCCCGGAACACTTATGCTGAGGATTCCAGCTGGCGTCATTCCGACAGGTGTTGGGACTCCAGAGCCGGTCTTCTGACTGCCGGCATTTTGTCCAGATCTACATCCCATTTATACACTTTCGGGGGTGCTGTGGATAAATAGATATTATAGAGCCCTTAGCAACCATTACCCATCGTACAAGGAACACAATACGAAAAGATTGAGAAATTCTCATTTCATCTAATTTACTAGAGAACACATAGGGATGAGAATAACTTGTCTCTTCTAGCAGCTCAGAGAGCCTGTCATATATAGGGTTGTGCAGTAAGTTTCTGGATGCACAAAAACTAAAGTATTACATTTACAAACAAATGTTATATATTTTTTCACGTACTTGTGAGATGAGTTGCCAAGACACCCTCTGCTGGGCCACACTGCACTCAAATTGTAACGTCTGTAGTGGCGCACCTCCATCTGGGGTCCACTGGGCTGACTGTTATTTGGTCTTGGGGTCAAAACTATAGATCCAAGATTCAGTGCCACTGATGATCTCCCAAACCTTGCCTATCTCCTTCCTAACTGAGCCACAGTCAACTTGATGTCCAGCTTATCTATGGCCCGCATGGCCACAAGGCTGTCCTTGGGGATGAAGGACACAGATCGGCTGCAGACCTCCTCAGGGACTGTTTCCCAGACCAAACTTCTGCAAACCACTCGTATTATGCCTTAGAACTCTCAATGAATGTATCATATAAATTGGTAAACCTGGTTTTCATTGATTGCAGGAGACCCTCGTGTCAGTGAGCAACCTGGTCTTACTGCTTTCCACACACTTTTTGTTCGAGAGCACAACCGTATAGCAACTGAGCTGCGAAGGATAAACCCCAGATGGTCTGGAGAGACATTGTATCAAGAAGCTAGGAAGATTGTAGGAGGAATCTTGCAGGTGCTATATTATTCTCTGATTGCTCGTGTGATATTTACTGTTTATTCTCCACCAATCAATTTAACATGGCTTTCTTCCCTTTGGCAGAAAATAACATACAGCGATTGGCTGCCTTTGCTGCTAGGATCAGAGTTGCCTCGGGTACTCCCAAGATACAATGGCTATAATGAGTCTGTGGACCCAAGAGTGGCCAATGTCTTCACCGTTGTGTTCCGCATGGGCCATACTATGATACAGCCAGTCATCTACCGCCTTGCAAGTGGTTATCGTCCCTTAACACCAGAACCACAAGTCCCTCTACACATGACCTTCTTCAATAGCTGGCGTGTGGTGAGAGAAGGTAATAAGCATTTAAAATCAATACAGTATGTGTAACATGCAAATAATTTTACATTTCAGTGCTGTCCATTCTTAATTCTGGTTTGGGATGTATACGTGGTGTTTTTCTTCTCTCCTTATATTATCCTGAAATGGAAGCATTTTCAGAAAAGCTTCTGTGACTCGTTCTCCCCATACTACTGTAGAGGGAAGTGATATCTACACTGATCATGGGCCAGATGGGGAAATCTGACCTTTCTCCACCATACACACTGGGCGACTATGCCCAGTGTGTATGGACAGCGATGATGTCAATCATTGCTGCGGGGAAAGCCGTTCAGTACATACACACTGGCTTTCCCGCTACCCGGCGCCGACAGAGGGGGGAGGACGGCGTTGCATAGTGCAGAGCTATGCAAAGCCGTCCTCAACGCCGCTCATCTGCTGGCTTTCCTGGCGATGATGCGGGAGCGCGCAGCAGTGCTTACCGCTCATCGCTGAGGCATACACACTGGGCGGCTTTGAGCTGAAAGCCGCTCAAACAGGCTGTTTTGAGCGGCTTTCAGCTCAAAGTCGCCCAGTGCGTATGGGCCTTCTGTAAATAAGACCAAGTAGTGAAACAATGATAACGGCATAGACCCCTTGGTGTTATACACCACAACGGCATTTAGCAGAATAACCTCCTTGTTGCATAATCTAAGAAACTCATTTGGTCTCTATAAGCCTACACTTTAAAAATGTTTAGAATAGAAGTTCATTTGGACCAAAAGAATGAATGAAAACTCCCCTCCGTTTACCCCCTGTCAAAGCACAATGCACATCAGCCTAGTGCTTATTAGCTTTGTCTCACTGCCCAGCCAGCTCAATTGGCATGCATGAGATGTTGTGTGTCATGCAAGATCTCCTGTGCAGCCGGTAGTGGTGTAAACCGCAGCCAGGGGTAGCATTGTCCCTGCTGTTGTGTGTGGGCAATGACACCTGCAACTGTCGATATCAAAGGCTGCAAATGTCATAACGGTTAGAGCTGCTACATTGTCCCTTGGTGTCAGCAGCTCTGATAATGCCGATAATGATGCAAAGCCCACTTTTCTTCCTATATACATCAGTATCCACACAGATATCACTTCTCCCCCACACCACCGCTTCTTCCATTTAACTTAAGTTTGAAAACCACTGTTCTACAGCATTTCAAGCACACGCCGACACATTTTACTTAGGGTGCCAATCCTGGGGCATTTTTTCAATCCTAGGACTCCTGGGATCAGCATATCTAAAAGAAACCTAATCCACACATGAACTTACTTGGGGAAGCTGGGCATGCAGCAGCGGTGAGGCAGGTGGAGGCCGTCACCGGGTGTGGTGCCGAGTGGCGGAGCTGCTGTAGTGGAGCAGGGAGCGGGCGGCCAGACAGTACCAGCGATGAGGTGCAGCAGTGCGGCCTGCGCAGCGTGACCTATGACCTAGTCACGCTGCGCAGGCTGCATGTTGGGGATGGGAACAGCCGGGCAGCGGCTGAGTGGTTGTTCAAATGCTGCCTGGAATTTGATTGCGCTTGCGGTCTAATCCCAGAATTTAAATCATGGATATTTTGGGGCCACATGCAGGATCCCTCCGATCCCGATCCCAGGATTGGCCACTCTAATTTCACTCTACTTTTGAGATTTATGACAAACAGGTGAAGGTCCTTTCAGTTGCTTATTACGATATACAGAATACAAAACATAAATTAATTAAATTACAAATTAAGTTCTTGTTATACATTCAGTTTTTATAAAACCTAAAACAGCCAATCGTATGCCCACCAGCGGGACAGTCCGCTAACATTCCAGCATTGTTCATTTCTTCTACAGTCTTAGAAGTCAACAGCAAATCATGTAGTGACATATGTTGTGGTCATTTATATTGTTCTTTAAAAATGATTGCATTTCATTTTGCCAAATTTATGTGACATCTTTAATGTCAATTTATTTTACTTAAATCACAGTGTTTGCACTTTTTTATGCAGGAGGAATAGACCCTCTTCTCCGTGGACTCATGGCAAATAGAGCTAAACTTAACCGTCAGAACCAACTGGTCGTGGATGAGTTAAGGGAGCGTCTCTTCAAGCTCTTTAAAAGGACTGGCCTTGACTTACCAGCACTCAATATGCAAAGAGGCCGTGAGCATGGATTGCCAGGTAGATTTTTAGGAGTATATTTTCTAAAGTGCGGGTTTCCAGAAGTGTAATTTTTCAGACACAGCCTGTAACAAGTCAGTTAGCAGCTGATTGGCTGGCTGTTTATCACTCGGTTGGTGCATGTGGCCGATTGTCTGAAGAGATAAGTAATAGCCTAATGGATCACAGAATAATCACTTTTTATTGAATATAAGTATGTGTAAGAATAATTAACTTTACTTTAGCATTCTGAATTTCTTATTAATTGGCTTGTGAAAGCTTTATCATTATAATGTTTCTCACACTCAGGGTACGGTGCATGGAGACGGTTCTGCGGCCTCCCCGCTCCCCGCAACCTGAATGAATTAGCTAATGTGCTGAATAATAGAGAATTAGCCCAAACATTCATAAACTTATATGGCACACCCGAAAATATTGACATCTGGGTTGGAGGTGTTGCTGAGCCTCTAGTCCGCAATGGCAGGATCGGAATGGTGCTCAGCTGTCTGATTGGGAACCAGTTCCGTAGGGCACGAGATGGAGACCGGTAAGTAGACATGGAAAAGACAAAAATTATTTACACAAGGGTAGAATAGTTCACTATCGGAGAATGTACATTTATTAGGTGACAAGTCCATATGTAAGAAAATCATAAAAGCATACAGTACTACCAAGATGCATACTTGCTTGCTTTTGAAAACTAGTTTCAGGGAGATTATTTATTTATGTATTAACAGTTTCTTATATAGCGCACACATATTCCGCAGCGCTTTACAGAGAATGTTTGAACATTCACATCAGTCCCTGCCCCAGTGGAGCTTACAATCTATGGGCCTTATTCTGGTTGGTGCGGCTGGGCCGTACGCGTACGTTCTGGGGTTTTTAATGATCTGCGCATGCGTACCATCTCCAATGCGCAGGCGCGAACACTCCACAATGCTTACGGACGGGTCTCTCCGTGCGAAAAAACCTGTACGCGAGAGTACGGTCATTGGGGGCGGCATAGGGGCGTGTTGAGGGGAGCGGCCGAAATAATGAGGGAAAATGGGCGTAAACATGGGCGTACACGGGGGTGTGCACCAAAAATGAACGGTGCTACTACCGCTCGATCGGCTAAAGCACCGTTCGTTTCGGACACAAAACAGGCGGCCGCCAACCGCCACCTCAGACCACCCCTACAGATACCGCATGACAGCGGACGCCTGGGTTTGCTAATTTACGCTGATTACTACTCAAACACATACACCTGAATGTAATAAGCAATGCTGCAGTCTATTAAGTCCAAACCATTATTTCACTACCTGCAAGCCACACACAGCACTGAAACACCTTGGAAGCTTATCTTTCTATACTTCTCGCCATTTAAATGTTTGTTTAATTTAAGGTAAGAATCTTTTTAAGACCTGCTTATATATGCTAAGGTAGGTATTTGTTAAACAGTTATACACATTCACTACGTGCTTTCATAGACTTTACACAGTAGCACACTCAATCTACACAAGTCGACATGTGTCAACGTTTTCACTGTAACATCAACATAAGTTGATCTAAAAGTAACAGCAATGTGGGGACACATAGATAGTGATTAAAATGCAACATTAGAACATAATAAATATACATGTAAGGAGGGTTACAATGTATTTTTATTAGGGTGTTCATTAAGGTAGACAATTGAGGTAATAGAAAACAATAATTGAATAACAATTAGAATAATTCATTTAATTGCCTTAATCATAGTTGAAAGGCTAGATTTGCAGGTCCATATATGTGAAGGGTATGCCAGCGTGCACGGACGTACGCTCACTCTCATGAGCGGTGACATACGCTGAGTTTTCCATTGAAAACAATAGAGACCCATCCGTGCACGGTGGCGTACGCTCAGATAGCCGCAAGAAGTCGGTGGGAAGACGGACGAGAGACGTCCGTAAACGGTGGCGTACGCTCTGTTGTACGCCAGTTGTCGGAGTCTAAGGGCTGATCCGTCCGTGTACGTTGGCGTACGCTCAATTGTACGGCACTCCCCTTCGACGTTGTTTCTGGCCGTACGTATGCGGCTGATTTGTGGGTGGACTTAACCTCAACGGCCGCGTACGGAGAGCGTACGTTAATATGGAACGTACGCACGTTTGGCCGCACCAACCAGAATAACCCCCTATATTCCCTACCACATGTACACGCACACACAGACATTCTAGAGTTAATTTTGTTGGGAGCCAATTAGCCTACCAGTATATTTTTGGATTGTGGGAGGAAACCGGAGTACCCGGAGGAAACCCACGCAAGTACGGGGAGAATATACAAACCCTGCATAGTTAGGGCCATGGTGAGAATTGAACCCATGAACTCTGTACTGTGAGGCAGTAATGCTAACCAGTAATGCTAACCATTACACCATCCGTACTGCCTAGATTATAGTTGGTAATAGAATTTTGCAAGGTGCCCCATTGAGGGGGCATGTCCAGCTCCATCCAAAGGGCGTGTCTAGTTCCATATATGGAGAGATTGTGAAAAGAGATTGTGAATGTGGCACCTAGAAGCATGGGTGTGTACTGCTACATCTGAGAGGAATCTTTTAAACCGATTTCTATCCAAATGTGGATAAGCCCCAAAGCAGTTAGTAAGAACGACTATACTTACTAAAGTGCTGGGAAATGGCTTCATGTAATGATTCAATGTAAATGTATCTGTCTCTCATTCCTTTTTCCCCAAAAATGTAACAGTGTAATGTGAGCTAGGTGACATTAGGGAGATTGCTAGACTAATGAGGGAGAGAGGGAGATTGCTGCTATTTCAGAGAGTCTCCTGTGGAATGCAGGAGGGTAGGCAACTATGTCAAGATGGGTACTTGTGAGTTATCTGGACGCCCGATTTTTTGATTGTATGCCTTAAGTTAAGGCATACAATCAGATGCGATGCGATGCGATATCGCATCGCATCGCATCGCATCGCATGCGACCATCGGATGCGATGACCCGATTTTTCCATAGGAATCAATGTTAAAATGATTCCTATGGAAAAAGGGGTCCTTTTCATACCCCTACTATCCAAGTGGGCATGGAGTTGGATATAAAACTGTGGCGAGCGAAGCGAGCCCCGCGAGGGGACGGTATTCCGTGTCCCCTCGCGGGGCTCGCTACGCTCGCCACGCTTCGGGCTCGGTGGCTCGCTACGCTCGCCACAGGTTTATATCCAACTCCATGCCCACTTGGATAGTAGGGGTATGAAAAGGACCCCTTTTTCCCATTGAATTCCATGTTAAAATGGACTCAGTCCATTTTAACATTGATTCCTATGGTAAAATCGGGTCATCGCATCGCATCGCATCGCATCCGATGGTCGCATGCGATGCGATGCGATGTGCCCGATCCGACCCGATTTAGAAATCGGGCGTCCGGATAACTCACAAGTACCTCAAGATGTTTCTATTTGGCAGTGGTTGTTGGTCAGACATTCAACTTATGGAAAGATTTATATTTTCTCTTTAGAAAAAAAAACAAAAAAACAAAACACTTTATTTAATAGACAATAGTTATAACAAATGTCAATATATAGACAATGAGGAAATTTTACTAGATGGGAGTTCAATTTCACATGAGATGTTGCTATGGGCAACCAATCAGATACTATCTATTATCTTCGAGAAGGTGCTAAAAAATAAGACGTACAGTACAGTTGGTTCTGAGTGGTTGCCAAAGCAACATCCCATGTGAATTAGAATTCCCATTTTAGTAAATTCCCCACAATCTGTACATATTAAGTCAGGAAGAATACATTAATCTTTACAATGTAATGATAATGAGCGATATAGCTATTGATTGTAGTGTGTATGTCTGCGACTGCAGTGCTGCTGATTTGTGGCCATCTTACAGCTGCCATCTTACCGATTCTGGATGGCTGCACTGGGTTCTGACAGGCTCCACCTGTTGCATTGGTAACCCAGCAACAGCCCTGCTGATCTGGAAGACTTTACAGAAGCTGACAGGGCTGTTGCTGGGTCCCTACTACAACAATGGGACAATATTGCTGACACCATTTATGGATGACATAAGCAGAGACAAGCAACAAATAGCTAAGCTTACTAATGTGTTGCTACATATAGAATGGAAGACATATCCCCTAGATAGCCTAGGAACTGTGTAATGTGACTAGAGCAACCTTAAATAAAAAAGAACCTACAAATGAGAAGTATAACACAGGTCTACGTACACATACCTGCCAACATTTGGAATGTGCCAGGTGGGACCGCTGCATGTGGCTTAGGCAC
This sequence comes from Crinia signifera, assembly GCF_055691185.1. NCBI lineage: Eukaryota > Metazoa > Chordata > Amphibia > Anura > Myobatrachidae > Crinia > Crinia signifera. The sequence continues at coordinate 65,323,524 of NC_139218.1, forward strand.
ACAACGAAAATCTTGGGGTGTGCCCTAGCGACCAGGGGGTATGGCCTACAAATTGTGTCACTCTAACAGGGCCGCACCCTGTTTTTGCCACTGTGGTGGCATTGCCAATGTTCTATGAGGTCTTCGCGCAACTTCTGGCGCTGACATTACGGCCATGTTGTTCCATCTGGTAACTAGTTTTTTAATAAAACTGAATTTCTTCAGTATACAACTATCCTTATATGAGCATACCACCCAACTTTTCTATACCTTAAAGTGGGTCCTGCCATGCCAGGTTCCGAAAAGAGCGTAGGGCCTCTAGTGGGGTATGATGTTGGGCAGAGGGGGCGTCACCTAGTGCAGCAGATACTCCATTTTCATCATATTGGGGTCATGTCAAGCTCTCCCTGAGCGCCCCCCCCCAGCAGGACACTGCAACAGTCTCTGATTAGCGGGACTGACCCCCTGTAATGGGGATAGTTGGGAGATATGGTTGAAACTAAAGGTCCAAACACACTGGGCAATTTTGCACAGCGTCTATGGACAGTGATGATCAGTGTCATCGCTGAGGGGGAAAGCCGCTCAGTGCATACACACTGAGCCGCTTTCATCCCTGCCCGCCACTGTCAGCGGGGGGGGGGATGGTTTTGCATAGCGCATTGCTATGGAAAGCCGTCCTTAAAGCCGCTGATCTGCTGGTAATACCAGTAGATGAGCGGCTTTCCCGCTGGAGCACGCATCGCTGCTCACCACTCATTGCCGGGTTTGAGCGGCCTTCAGCTCAAAATCGCCCAGTGTGTATGGGCCTTTACTATAAGGCTTTAAAAAATGGATTTATTCTATTGTTACACTTATTATCACTTGAGAGTAGAGTAGCACAGGCACTTTGCACACGGAACCCTACTTATGAAATATAAAAAATTATGACTGTACTGTAGTACAAAATAGTAGACACTGGGCGATTTTGAGCTAAAACCAGCTCACTTTTGGTGATGTCAGCTAAAAAAACACCTGTATGGCCCGGCAATGAGCGATGACGCGCGTTCCCGCATAATCGCCGGCCACCACTAGTCATCTGCTCATATTACCAGCCGAGTGGATGGCTTTCCATAGTGTCCTGCCATGGAAAGCCTTCCACCCCTGCAAAAAATCACTTGGATGGGCCAAAATCGCTCTGTGTGTATGCACCTTAAGCCAGATATCCAAGTGGAGAGTATAAGCATACTTGTTTAGTTTTACCAAGTAATAATTGTCTGGCTTTGAGGACATCTCAGTTTTGCTTGCTAGAGACACTTTGACAAAAGTTTATTGATTTTAAAAGTAATATCCCAGTGTAGCATTTAAATGAGGGATTTATGTGATGACTGCGTTATGCAGCTGACCATGTTCTGAGAGGTATTTCCTTGAAACTGGATCTGCTGACAGAAAGGATCTTCTAAGAACCATTAGTTATGTTTTTACTTTATTTGTAGGTTTTTTTATGAGAATCGAAATGTGTTCACCTCGGCTCAGAAGAACGCAATACAAAGAGTGACTCTGGCTCGTGTCATCTGTGAAAACACCAGGATCACTGAAGTCCCTCGAAATGTCTTTATGGGTAATCAGTATCCTCGAGATTTTGTACAATGTTCCAACATTCCAGCATTGGATCTAAGTCCATGGAGACAAAATTAATGTTGATATGGTAAGTAGCTCTATAGCTGCCATGTTCTGTCCCCCAATGTAGTGCAACACATGCTGCAATGTCCTGTCCCCCATTGCAGTGCACCACACTCTGCAATATCCTGACCCCCAATGCAGTGCTCTACATTCTGCAATGACCTGTCTCCCAATGCAGTACACCACACTCTGCAATGTCCTGTCTGCCAATGCAGTGCACCACACTCTGCAATGTCCTGTCCCCCAATGCAGTGCACTACATTCTGCAATGACCTGTCCCCCAATGCAGTACACCACACTCTGCAATGTCCTGTCTGCCAATGCAGTGCACCACACTCTGCAATGTCCTGTCCCCCAATGCAGTGCACTACATTCTGCAATGACCTGTCCCCCAAAGCAGTACACCACACTCTGCAATGTCCTGTCCCCAATGCAGTGCACCACACTGCAATGTCCTGTCCCCAATGCAGTACACCACACTCTGCAATGTCCTGTCCCCAATGCAGTGCACCACACTCTGCAATGTCCTGTCCCCAATGCAGTGCACCACACTCTGCAATGTCCTGTTCCCCAATGCAGTACACCACACTCTGCAAGGTCCTGTCCCCAATGCAGTGAATTACATTCTGCAATGACCTGTTCCCCCAATGCAGTACACCACACTCTGCAATGTCCTGTCCAACAATGCAGTACACCACACTCTGCAATGTCCTGTCCCCAATGTAGTGCACCACACTCTGCAATGTCCTGTCCAAGAATGCAGTACATCACAATCAGCAATCCACCAATGCAGTGCAGTATACTCTGCTATGTTCTGTCCCCTGATGAAGTGCACCACACTCTGCAACAATGGGATACGTTCAGCAGGTCAACGATAATGAGGTCGACAGTCAATAGGTCAAACACTATTGGTCGTCAGGCCATAGGTTGACACATGGAAAAGGTAGACATACCTTAGATCCTCATGGTCAAAAGGTTTACATGAGTTTTTTTCACTTTTTTTTACAAAAATTTGATTTTTCATACTTTTTCATACGAGTGGACATAGATTAAGTTTATAATAGTGTGGCCGAAGCATGGTGAGCGTAGCAAGCCATGCGAGGGTACGCCCTACACTTATATAGTGTCCATTGCCACATTATATGGTGTCCATTGCCACATTATATGGTGTCCACTGCCACATTATATGGTGTCCACTGCCACATTATATGGTGTCCACTGCCACATTATATGGTGTCCATTGCCACATTATATGATGTCTATTGCCACATTATATGGTGTCCACTGCCACATTATATGGTGTCCACTGCCACATTATATGGTGTCCACTGCCACATTATATGGTGTCCATTGCCACATTATATGGTGTCTATTGCCACATTATATGGTGTCCACTGCCACATTATATGGTGTCCACTGCCACATTATATGGTGTCCACTGCCACATTATATGGTGTCCACTGCCACATTATATGGTGTCCACTGCCACATTATATGGTGTCCATTGCCACATTAAATATAAAGTTTTAATCAATGCTACAGACTAACAAATACACATGAAACTTTTTTTTTTTTAAATCAATAAAGTCACATTATGCCTTCATTTTGTGTGCTGTTTGCATGAAACCAGCTATACTATATGATTCCATCTCTAGTTGTCAATCCTGTTCAGGGACTCGTGGGGAGACGTAACCATGGACAGCAATATGGTGTGGCCACACCTACAAGCATCTGTCACAGCAGATCAAAGCTCCTTCCAATGGCACCTGAGGGAACATAATCAATCGGGAAATTCTGAGCTCTTGAACTTCCCTGATCCTTTTACTGTATATAACTGGTTTACTTGATTGAGTCTGAAGACCAGGAAAGTCAGAAGATTACTAGTAGAAAAAGCTTGGATTTACGTGGAACTTCTATAATGTATTTCTAGGCATTTATTGTAGTCACATGAGTTTGAGTACTATGTTATATATAAACTGTTTAAGCTTGTATTACATGCTAAAGACAAGCAGCCATATTTGATCTCCAATACTATGAAAGTAACAGCAGTTTACATACTCATAGTAATAAAACAAAAACAAATGTTTTTGTTTTGTTATTTTTATATTATGTGTGTCTAATATGTATCTTTTGTGTAATAAAATAGTGATGTGGTCAGTAAATACTTCTCAATATGTGGACAATTTCTTCATTGGAATAATATATAATAAATAAGATAAATATTTTAGAGGACATTAAATTTCAATATGTGTATGTGTGATGAGAGAGAAAGAGAGAGAGAGAGAGACAGAGAGAGACAGACAGACAGACACACACACACACACACACACACCAAAGGTATTGTCACTCATCCAAACTGGGCATAACTTTAGCTGGTGGCCTGTGAGTGATGGTGTTTATGGTCAGCGCAGGCTTTCCAGTTTTGCACAAGTCAGACAGCGGCATTCAGCAATGAAATAAGAGGCAGAAGCCTGTTATACAATCTTTACATCATTTATGTTCCCAAGTACAGTATATCAGGGATTTTATAATAATAGTAATACTTACAGGGATTCCAAATGCTTCATTTATGGAGAGGTTTCCACAGCACTCTGAAAGAATTACTTTGTATCTGTGCCAGATATTTTTCCCTTCAGGGTATTCTTTCATTACAGTGTAACAATAAATTGCTACATACTGTACTGTCAGTATTTTAATGTCTAGGGAAAATACCTATTCTTTATACTAATACTTATTTTACACCGCCGCAAAAACCTGGGTCAACGGCGGGACAGCGGCGGTATAAATGGGTCATGCAGTGGCGTAACTATAGATTTCGCTCCCCCCTGCAGAAAAACTTTCTGGCGCCCCCCCTCCCCCTTCATAATGCACACTAAACTATATGTGGCTCCATACTATACTGCCCTGCTGCCGCTCGGCTCACCCTGTCACTAGCACAGCAGGGAGCCAGGAGCGCAGAGCAGTGCTGCAGATCAGATCTCTCTTATGGATCCGATCTGCAGCATTGCACATCCCGCTCCCTGCTGTGCTAGTGACAGCTGAGCCTGAGCCGGAGCTGCGTGAGTGCAGGGGGAGACGAACGGCAGCAGGGGGGCCCTTAATACGGCTCGAGGGTATGGAGCCACCTGTGACTGACTTCTTCTAGGAGGAAGGGGAGGAAGGTCCCGGGCAGAGGAGGGGGACACAACAAGTACTCACAGGCTACAGACCTCACAGAGACACAGAGCGGATGTGAGAGGCGGAGTGCAGGGGTCGTGGAGTTCCTTCTGCCAGCGCCGCTGACAGCTTGGGACAGCACCTCCGAGTCCCTGCACCGTAGGTTTTTTGCCTGGCAGCGCGCACCCTGCAGAGCCCACGGGGTATGTGGGTGCCGGCGCCCCCGCTGCTGCCCGCTCCCCCAAGCGGCAGCGGGGGCTGCCTTACGATAGCTACGCCACTGGGGTCATGCCATGTCCCTTTACACAGGACTTCTACCCAGACCTGACCTGGGCAGGGGGAAATCCACTCATCCGTGATCATCGCTGTCCAAACACTCTGGCAAAATCCCTCAGCTTATATGGGCCTTTAGTCAAAATTGCATAGCACACATTTTATAGGCTCAAATCGCACCAAGCACACATCTCTCAGTGTGTGTGGGCACCACTAGTCCCAGCACAGCCATGTAATTCTCTGATTGCTGGAACACACAATAAATAAAAAATTGTTTTGCTCAGATATACGAAAATATAACTTTGCTCTCCAAATGACTTAATTTGGAGCAGCAGGTCCAATAGATGTTTCAAGATACATGTATCAACGCCAAGAAATAAATGATGTCTGTTCTGCTGCTAGAATAAATTTGATCCACGTGACAGCGTGATCCGAGATGGAGATCAGTCCAATACCAGTATCTTCCACCTTTGGTAATACTGTGCTGGATATCAGGACATAGTCTATCATGAACAATTACCGGTGGTGGCCGACAAACAGGTGAATTCTCTGTCAGTGGGGTGCAGAGCTCTCCATATGTCTAAAAGATGCAGTCTCAAGGCCAGTGCCATTATACCAAATTTGGGTTGCTTTTGTTTATAGGTATTTTGGATTTATTTGTCAAGTATTGGGTAGGCAAGGAGATTAAAATCACCACCAATATAGGCAAGTGTGAAAAAGGTGACAACAAGGACACAATTTTGCAGAAAAATGGCTTAGAATAAACATTCGGTGAATAAATATTAATACATACCTAGGGAGTCTTATCATAGGAAATATGACATAACAGGTAGCGTCCCTCTGGATCAGGGACTATGTTGGAAACAGTCATACAGACAGGGCCGGCGCAAGGCACTGGAGTGCCCCAGGCGAGTCGGGTGGGGGCGCCCCGGTGCGGGGGGGGGGGGTGTGTGTGTGGGGGGGGTGTACCTGTCCTGCTGCGGCGCTGTGTATTTAAATCTGGTGGCGGAGGCAGCACGCTGATTGGCTGAGATCAGCGTGCGCCGTGCTGCCAGAGTTTTCACACTAGAAGCGCTTCCGCATAGCCCGGCGGATAGCGCTCGTGATTTCTAATGGACTGCAGGGACCCCCGCTGCCTCCGCCGCCAGATTTAAATACACAGCGCCGTAGGACAGGTACCCGGGCGGCACAAAATGCCGCAATCCAGTGGCCGGCGCCCTAGGCAAATGCCTAGATTTGCCTAGTGGTGGCGCCGGCCCTGCATACAGATACAGTTGATTTGATCAAAATCACTAGGCCTCTCTCCCTGGAGGTGTACAGGGCAGATGCCACAACTTTCCACCATAAGGCAGAAAGTTTCAGCGACTCTGGGGCTGTAAGGTGAGGAAAGGAAAACACATACTTAGAATTTCTAAAGCATTAAAAAGAGCTGTACAGTATTTCCCATGAGTGCTCTGGTGGGTATAGGAGGGAGGTAGGAGTGGCAAAGAGGGAAAGAGAAAAAGAGAGAAAAGGGGGAAACAAACAAGAATAACAAAACATAACAACATAACTTCCGTATCATAAGTACAAAAGGGAGCACACATAGTGCAACAGTGCGTAGCGGAGTCTAGCTCCTAAGGCTCTTGTGCCCTATTGTGTGGGGTGAGAAATGAACATCGCTTTCTAGTTACATCAGGGCTCTGGTACTCAGTAAGGCAAACATAGTAAACATTGTAGAGGTCCTGTGTATATAGGAGGGGTTGGGAGGGGGGGAGGTTTGCCGACCAAGGTGTGAGCAATATGTAGCAGCAGGTGGTGTATAGAAGTCATCAGGGTGTCATTGTGGAATGACATTAATCTCACGTCCAGTGGCGTCACTAGGGGGGTGCGGACCGCACCTAGGTGTCACCCTTCAGTGGTCATGCCAGCGCAGGATCTCACTGAGAAGAGAAGGTACAGACAGAGCAGGCCAGGCTTCTCTCACCCCTCTTCAGTGCATCTGCCATGCGTCTGCCGACTGCTAGCCAATCAGAGCTTGCGTACCGGCAGCAGCAGGGATTGGCTGTCAAGCCCACAAACCAGCGCCATATGAAATGGGTAAAGAGGGGCCAGTGGCGGCGGCGGAATGTGTTAGTCCTACTGAGTACTGAGAGATGTGCAGTGCAGGGTGACAGGCCGTTGCCAGCATGTGATGCTACTGAATGGGGGCCGCATCTCTGGCAGACACTCCAGCATGGAGGAACAATGCACAAACGTGGCTCCACTCCCTACCCTGTCTATGCTGCTCTCTTCCCCTGACTGCATTCCCTGCTTTCAATGGGGGATGTGTCACACCTGCCCTGACCCCAGGAGTCCCCTCACTCTCTAATGTGTGGGGCAGTATGCAGCTTTCTTATATGCTGTGCCAGCCTACTTCCTCCTGACCCCAGCTCTGTCCAGTGCCGATTAGGTTCTGGCATTCCACTAATACACTGCTCTCCTCCTCCTAATCCAATACAAGCCTATTCCTCCTTTCCCCAGCTCCACCATGCCTACTCTTGTTCCCAACTTTCTACCATCCCTGATATGTTACCCAGCCTCTCCTCCTCCTCCTATCTTAGCCTACTGTACCTGTGTCCCCTCCGCATCCCTCCTCCAATCCCAATCTACTCCTCCTATGTCTGCTCTGCATCCCTCCTTCTATCCCAGCCTACTCCTCCTATATCCCCCCCAGCATCCCTCCTCCTATCTCAGCCTACTCCTCCTATGTCCCCTCTGCATCCCTACTTCTATCCCAGCCTACTCCTTCTATGTCCTCTCTGCATCCCACCTCAGAGGAGTAGGCTGGGATAGGAGGAGGGATGCGGAGGGGACACAGGAGGAGTAGGCTGGGATAGGAGGAGGCTCCTCCTATCCCAGCCTACTCCTCCTGTGTCCCCTCCGCATCCCTCCTCCTATCCCAGCCTATTCCTCTTGTGTCCCCTCCGCATCCCTCCTCCTATCCCAGCCTACTCCTCCTGTGTCCCCTCAGCATCCCTCCTCCGATCCCAGCATACTACTCCTATGTCCCCTCTGCATCCCTCCTCCTATCCCAGCCTACTCCTCCTGTGTCCCCTCCGCATCCCTCCTCCGATCCCAACCTACTACTCCTATGTCCCCTCTGCATCCCTCCTCCTATCCCAGCCTACTCCTCCTGTGTCCCCTCCGCATCCCTCCTCCTATCCCAGCCTATTCCTCCTGTGTCCCCTCCGCATCCCTCTTCCTATCCCAGCCTACTCCTCCTGTGTCCCCTCCGCATCCCTCCTCCTATCCCAGCCTATTCCTCCTGTGTCCCCTCCGCATCCCTCCTCCTATCCCAGCCTATTCCTCCTGTGTCCCCTCCGCATCCCTCCTCCTATCCCAGCCTACTCTTGTCCTTGACTCTGCCTTCTGCAGATAATGAAGATGTGGAGCCATAAGGATCTGTATCCAGAGGCAGAGGACAGCTGCCCTATCCAGTATACACACAATACGATTACATCCAGTTTACACAGATTAGTGTAAGATAAAGGTAAGAGAAAAAATCCATATATTCTAACTCACACCTCTCTTATATACATAGAGCTTAGAAGAATATCTTCCACACACTTCCCAGCGCATACTGTACATCCCCGATTCCCCTCTATAACAAAGCTGCACCACATTGGGCATTATGCATGTAAGTGGTACTAGAGGGGCATTATGTGTATACATGGCACTACAGGGGGCATTATGCGTATTAGCGGCACTACATGGGGCATTATGTGTTTAAGCAGCACTACAGGGAACATTATGTAAGCTGCACTACAGGGGGTATTATGTGTGTAAGCGGCATGAGTGGGGTAATTATGTGTGTAAGCAGCACTAATGGGGGCATTATTTCACTCCTGATGTTTTAGCAGGGGTAATAAGATGCACTCCTTAGGGCCTGATTCAGACTCAGACACACGGCTGTGATTTTACAATTATCGAACAACCGCGTATGCACACGGTATGCTGTGTGCATGTGCGAACCATCTGTGTATGGGCAGCCATCGCTGGCTGCTCGCAGAGTGATTGACACCCTGCGGCTGTTTGGGGGCGGTAACACAGCATTTTCTGTGAGTGTCCAAGAAAACGCAGACGTTCCCCAGCCATTGGAAGGGAGGGGGGCTGAGGGGAAAACCATTCGATGTTGAGTGGATTTGAATGGTTTTCCCCTCATGTTCATGCACATGGATGGGGGGAACGCGGGCGGGCGGCGTTTACCTGATCTCTGGGCTCAGAAACCTTGCAGGCCAGTGATCAGGTCTGAATCGGGCCCTTAATCTGTGCATATTATAGTGTAATTTAAAGGTATAATGTTAATTTTTTTAATCTGTTTATATTACTACTATTGCCATTGCATTCAGTGATTTACAGTACAGGTTTTATCATTTACAAGTAAAACAATAACAATCTGGGGGGGGGGGGGGGGGGGGGCAATCTTGAAAGAGAAGGATTTTATGTCCTTCCCAGGAAATATTTCTGTGTCTGCGGAGATAATTCATGGTTTTGAATACTGCAACCCGGGGTCTGGCTCCCTCTTGTGGGTGTTGAGGGCATAACCTTTCAGTGACGAGATCTTCACATCCATGTTGCACTTGCAGAAGTGTAGGTAGATCCTTATAAAATCATAAAGCTCTTGATTATTACGTATAGACCTGTTCTGAAGGTCCTGTAATTTGCTGTGTATCTGGTATAGTTATTTAGTGTGCCTCTGTGAGTTAAGTTTCAGATCAGCTACATCAGTGAAGTTTTCTCCGACTCTGTGTTCTGTGAGAGGCAGCCTCTGGTGCAGTTGTGCTATCTCCTTTGTGATATCTGCAGTTGGGTGTGGTATGGGACCCAGTCAGTCGGGATCCTGACAGTCATTATCCCGACGTCAGGATCCCGACTGGCCAGAGTCAGACAGCATGGCAAGTGCAAAAAAGCCCCTTGCGGGGTCGCTGCGCTCGCCACGCTGCGGGCACGGTGGCTCGCTACGCGAGCCACCTATTCTATTCTCCCTCTATGGGGGTCGTGGACCCCCACGAGGGAAAATAGCGGGTGGCCGTCGGGCACCCGGCTGTCGGCGTTTTAACAGTGGGGATCCCGACATCGGGTAAATGATTGTCGGGATCGCGACTGTCGGGAACCTGTCCGGCACCCCTGCAGTTTGCTCCTTTAAGAGGGGACTGATACCAGCCCTGATAGCCTGCACCCATATGTCACAGGGTCTGAGGGGGCCTTTGTTGCTTGGGCTGGAGATTCAGAGACAGTCTATGTGTCCCTGTGAGGAGTCCTTGTCGGAGGAGACACTGTTGGAAGGAGAAAGTGGAGGGTACACTCTCTTAGTGATGGTGGGCGCCATCTTGGTTTCCCAGTATTTCACGGTCCCACTGAGCACGGTTTTTGGAGCTGGGCATTGCGGTGCAATATTTTTTCCATGCGGCAGGTAGCTTCCCTGGGGCGGCAGGGTACAGGTGGGGCAATGTGGGGAGAAAGCGGCTACATCTGTACATGCACTCATACATACATACATCAGGGCTGCCAACCCTCCCGGACTGGCCGGGAGGGTCCCGGAAATCGGGTCCCCCTCCCGGCCCCCCGGAAAGGGGGGCAACCCTCCCGCATATCCCCCCATCACCCGCGAACCCCCACCCGGGGGGGGTGGGTGTCCGCGGGTCAAATGACGCGATAGCGTCATTTTAGCCCCGCCCCCCACAGTGCAATGACTGAAATACCGACATTGCACTGCGGGGGCGGGGCTAAAATGACGTGTTTGCCATAGCCACACCCCTGATAGAGCAGCCCGCACGTGGCTCCACCACCGAACCGCCCTTTCCCCTCCCGGTGATGACCCCGCCCCCTACTTCAGTGAGCTGACTGGCTGCCCTGTGGGGGCGCCGGGGGGCTGCGGTGCTATAGTAATGCCCCTGCCCCCCATCCCCCGCAGGCTTACCTGTCTGCGCGTCCCGGCTCCCCTCCTGGTTTCAATCAATTCTATGGAGACGGACCACAATAAAATGGCCGCCCCATAAAGCAGACAGTTCTCTGAACAGTTCTCTGAAACTGTCTGCGGTATGGGGGCGGCCATTTTATCGTGATCCGTCTGCATAGAATTATTAATTGAAGCCAGGAGGGGTGCCGGTACGTGCAGACAGGTAAGCCTGCAGCCACTGGCACTGATACACTCATACATACTGTACATGCACTGACACTCTCATGCATACACTCTCATACATACATACTGTATATGCACACTGACACTCATACATACACTGACACTCTCATACATACATACATACATACATACTGTACATACATACATGCACTGACACTCATGCATACACTCTCATACATACATACATACATACTGTATATGCACACTGACAATCTCATACATACATACATATTACATACATACTGTACATACATGCACCGACACTCTCTAACATACAATGACACTCTTATACATACATAGATACATACATGCACTGACAGTCTTATTTATACAAATATATACTGACACTCATTCACACAAACTTACATACATTAATGCTCTCATGCATACATGCACTGACACACTCATATGTACACACACACAGGTGTACTCATACATACATACATAGACACTCTTATTTATATATACATACACTGATTCCATCCATACTGTATATGCATTTCGTCCTCGCCCGGCACACTAAGCGCACCTTCCCCCAGTGACTGTAGGCAGCCACTACTGGGGGCACCAACTGATAAGGGCATCTTACCACTGGTCCTGCTGTTGCTAGCTCATGGAACCCCTTGTTTGGGCTGCTTCTGCTGGTTCGTTGATCCGCTGGCATGCCATGGTCTCCTGCTGCCGCTGGTGTGTGCCTATGCCTAGGCACAGCTGCTGTCAGGGGGCGAAGGAGGGCTGATTACCTTTGGTCACGCACTGCTGCGGGAAGCTACTCTCATAAGCTGGCACCCACTGTTGCACCGCCTGCCAGCGCTCAAACCCCTGCCTGCTCTCTTTCTCTGCCCACCCGGATGCCTGAGTTACGCTGTGCTGTAAGTATATACTGTAAGTACACAACAACAGATAAACTTGTCATTAATGTGACATAGTTTTTATATAAGGTTACATGTGCAGCTTGATTTCAAACATTTACTGAAGACGGTTGGTAGAGATGACTGATGCTTTCAAAACAGCTTCTTCACTAATAATACTGAAGCCAGAGCTGCCTACCTTTTGGGTCTTCTTACTGGGAGCAGAACCTGCTTGCACCACCGGGGGGCTCCCCACATTGCAGACCTGGGGCGAAATGTAATAGGGTGCGATTTTTTAGACATGTGCGATTTTTGGTCAAAAACGGCCGAAATCGCACATTTTCCGAAAATCGCACATTTAATAGGTTGAAAATCGCGGTAAAAAATCACACTTTTTACCGCGAAATCGCACTTTTAGAAGTGCGATTTTTAGTCACATTTCAATTTGCATCCAGATGTTTTCCCATTATAAAGTATACAACTCGCAAATGTAATAGGGTGTGATTTTTGGTAAATGTTACCAAAAATCGCAAAAAAAATAGACCAGGTTCTGACAGGCGAATTTGACAGAACCATGCACAGATCATTGAGATCTGTGCATGGTCCTGTTAATAAAAATGTGTAAAAGTGTAAAAAAAAAAACGGCGTGGGGTCCCCCCTCCTAAGCATAACCAGCCCCGGGCTCATTGAGCCGGACCTGGTTCCAAAAATACGGGGGGGGGGGGGGGGACAAAAAGCATAGGGGTCCCCCGTATTTCTGAAACCAGCCCCAGACTCTTGGACCGGTCCTGGTTCCAAAAATACGGGGGACAAAAAATCTGGGGGTCCCCCGTATTTTGAAACCAGCACCGGGCTCCAACAGCCCACGGTGTCATGCCACAGCCGGGGGACACTTTTTATACAAGGTCCCCCGGCCAAAACATGAGCACCGTGGCTGGTCAGCCTTGGACGGGGTACCTGGAGGAGTGGGGACCCCCCCAATAAAGGGGTCCCCCCCCCAGGCTTCACCCGTCCAAGGCTGAAGCCCGGGGCTGTCACCGGCGTCCGTGGCCAGTGAACGCCGGCCTGATAGGGTTAAATCGATCATACATATCATTACATTGCTTTATACCGGAGAACTACAAGTGCCAGCAGACCTCCCCCGCATGCTGGGACTTGGAGAACCACAAGTCCCAGCATGCGGGGCATTAATGGGCCCGCTGGGACTTGTAGTCCACCTGTAAAAAGAATGTTTATAAAAAACACACACAGAGAGAAGTAAAAGTTTATTACACACACACACCTCACTTTTACACCAGCGTTACTTACCATTCCTGGATCCAGCGCTGGTCTGGCTGCTTTACAGCCGGCTCCCCCCGCACTGACAGGCAGCGGGGAGAACCGGCTTTCTCCGTTGCCTCTAACAGCTTCTGTAGCGCTGTTCCAGCGCTACAGAGGCTGAGAGCGCGATTGGCCGATACGTCTGCATGGAGACGCATAGCTCAGTCCTGATTGGCTGAGCTATGCGTCTCCATGGAGACGCATAGCTCAGCCAATCCCGCTCTCAGCCTCTGTAGCACTCGGACAGCGCTACAGAAGCTGTTAGAGGCAACGGAGAAAGCCGGTTCTCCCCGCTGCCTGTCAGTGCGGGGGGAGCCGGCTGTGAAGCAGCCAGACCAGCGCTGGATCCAGGAATGGTAAGTAACGCTGGTGTAAAAGTGAGGTGTGTGTGTGTAATAAACTTTTACTTCTCTCTGTGTGTGTTTTTTATAAACATTCTTTTTACAGGTGGACTACAAGTCCCAGCGGGCCCATTAATGCCCCGCATGCTGGGACTTGTGGTTCTCCAAGTCCCAGCATGCGGGGGAGGTCTGCTGGCACTTGTAGTTCTCCGGTATAAAGCAATGTAATGATATGTATGATCGATTTAACCCTATCAGGCCGGCGTCCACTGGCCACGGACGCCGGTGACAGCCCCGGGCTTCAGCCCTGGACGGGTGAAGCCTGGGGGGGGACCCCTTTATTGGGGGGGTCCCCACTCCTCCAGGTACCCCGTCCAAGGCTGACCAGCCACGGTGCTCATGTTTTGGCCGGGGGACCTTGTATAAAAAGTGTCCCCCGGCTGTGGCATGACACCGTGGGCTGTTGGAGCCCGGTGCTGGTTTCAAAATACGGGGGACCCCCAGATTTTTTGTCCCCCGTATTTTTGGAACCAGGACCGGTCCAAGAGTCCGGGGCTGGTTTCAGAAATACGGGGGACCCCTATGCTTTTTGTCCCCCCGTATTTTTGGAACCAGGTCCGGCTCAATGAGCCCGGGGCTGGTTATGCTTAGGAGGGGGGACCCCACGCCGTTTTTTTTTTAACTTTTTTTTTTTTGCACAAAATCGCATTTATGAAAATGCGCACATTTTCATGACTGAAAATGCGCACATTTTCATGACTAAAAATCGCCCGAAATCGCGGCAAATCGCATTTTTTGCCGCTAATTCGCATCTCATTACATATGCGAATTCGCGGCAAAAAACGCGATTTTTAAAGGTGCGATTTCTGGCGAGTTTGGAACTCGTCCAAAAATCACACCCTATTACATTTCGCCCCTGAAGTTCCTGGAAATATCTCCTCATCCTGCGTCACCAGGAAGCCTGCGGAATCTGAGAGATTTGGCCACTCCTCTGTATAGATCAGCTCACAGGCTATAACATTCTGCCCTTTAAGGTAAAATGATGAAAATAAAAAAATGAATTTTGGTTGTAAAATGAATAGAACATGAACATGGAATGCTTGTACATGAACACTCTAGTACAGAAAATCTTTTCATAAACAATACTTAAAAATACTTAAGGAATTAAGGAAATGCTTGAGTAAACAGGAAAGTCTTGAGTCTGTTTTTGAAAGATTCTAGAGTGGGGGCTTCTCGAACTGTGTGGTGAAGTGAGTTACATAGAGTCAGAGCCGCATGACTAAAAGCTCGACCCTCAGATGAATTACGGGGCATCCTAGGTACTGCGAAAAGTCCTTCATCTACAGATCGCAGTAATCGGATGGGACAGTATGGAATCAGAAGCTGCTTCAGGTACCTTGGGCCTTGGTCATGTAGGGCTTTGAAACTCACTAAGTTAATCTTGAAAATGATTTGCTATTTTATTGGCAGCCACTGAAAGGAGTAGAGAAGTAGCCTGGCAGCTGTGTTTTGTACCAGCTGTAATTGGTGAAGTTCTTTTGCTAGGAGACCAAGGTAGAGGGCATTGCAGTACAGCGGTGTAGCTACGTGCCACGGTGCCCGGAGCATGGGCATGTTTCACGCCCCCCCCCCCATATTTATTTATACATGTACCTGCGTATATTAATATAATATATATATATATATATATATTATATGCAGGTGCACGTACAAATATGGGGGGGGGGGGGTGAAGCATGTGTTTCCAACGCCAGTATTGAGTACTGGTGTGTTTTTTTAATATGGTGTGTGTGTGTGTGTGTGTGTATATATATATATATATATATATATATATATATATATATATATATCATAATAAAAAAACACACTAGCACTCAATACTGGCGTTGGAAACACAATAATTAGCTCTGTAAACAAAGGCACACTATTTTAACATGACAACATGACAATTTAGTGGCACTTACTGTTAATAGAAGGGATGCAAACAGTTAAGTGTCTGCTCCCGACACATTCCTTTCTCCGTGCAGCAGCAGCAGCATGAAGAGGGAGAAACACACTTTTGACAGCCTGTGTGGACGGACTCCTCCGGAGTTTCAGGCTGTCGGTGTGAGCAGGAATGAACTGCTGGGAAGGAGGGAGGGACGGGACTGTAGCTTCACGGTGCCGGCTTTAACACAGGCAGTGCAGGCACAGCTGTGTTGATGTCCTCCCTGCGCTGAGTACCTACGAGCGGCAGCTGTGTAAAAGCGTCCCTGCCCTGGCCACTGCTGCGCTTCTGTACAGGAAAGTCTCCTGTGTGACGCGCCAGCAAGTGTCCTGTGCCCGGGCCGGAAGTGACAATAGAGTGTGTGTGGGGATCCCGGGATCCGGCGCACAAGGAGTGTGTCCTGTGCCCCGGGGTCGGAAGTGGTGGCGGGGGTCGCCCTGTGTTCCTGCGCCGGGAACTTGGAGCAGCAAGAAATAAAGTGTCGGGGCGGGGGAGCCGGCGAGCAGGGCTGGGGAGCCGGTGGCAGAGTGCACTGCTCCGGCGCCAGGTGACATCTCTGCGCCCGGAGCAGGTGCTCCACCGGCTCCACCCTAGCTACGCCTCTGTTGCAGTAATACAATGAAGATGATACAAATGCATGTATGACTTTTGCCAGATCTTCAGAGGGAATTAAGTGTTTGATTTTGGCTAAATTACTCAGATGAAAGAATGAGGATTTGATTGTAGCTGATATCTGATGTTTAAGTTTACTTTTCCTATCAGTAACTAAATCATTTGGAGATGGTCTCAGTATACTCAAACTAAATACTACCAATACAATGCTTAAGCTGGTAATAAAAAACTGCCATTTTTGCAGCAGTGTATGGCCATCCGATCCCACGTGAGCCACCTGAGACCTTCCCGGGTGGCAGGACTGCGATACATTGTATGCGATCCTTTCACATTTGATGTATCGCATGCGACCCCTGTGCCCCTGGACCCCAGAAGGGGGTCCGAGTTGGAGGTCTTACTAACTGCTTTGGGGCTCATCCACATTTGTATATAAGTTAATAAAAGATTCCTCTCAGAGGTAGCAGTGCACACCCACGCTTCTAGGTGCCACATCACAATTTATTTTCACAATCTCTCCATATATGGAACTAGACACGCCCTTTGGGTGGAGCATGACATGCTGTGTAAAATTCTACTACCAACTATAATCTCCCTGAGATTGTCAAAAGTAGACAAGTATGCTTGTATCTGGGCCAACCATTTATGCTTAAGTGTGAAGCATATTTTAAATAACCAAATTGTAATCCTCAAACTTACAATAGGAAATGAGAGGAGTCCAAATTGACAAAAAAAAAAAAAAAAAAATTGTAAAAAAGCCCCACAGTGAGCCCGGGTGTGGATCATTAGGTCAGCAGCAAGTATGTAGACAAGCATTAGGTCGACATGGCTTAAGGTCGACATGCAGAAAGGTCGACATGACTAAAGGTCGACATGGGTAAGGTCGACAGGGTCATTAGGTCAACATGGGTAAGGTCAACAGTGAAAAATTCAATATGTTTTTTTTCCACCCGAATGTCAACATAAACGCTAAAACGTAGCACCGCGTCCCCTCACATGGCTCGCTATGCTTGCTATGCTTTGGGTACGGTGCCTCGCTACGATCGGCACACTAGTTTATTCTCCCACCATGCCCTAGCGGATGGTAGGGCATGAAATGAAATCGTGTCGACATGGACACTGAAATGTACCACCTCTTCCCCTCGCATGGCTTGCTTCAGGCACAGTGCCTTGCTATGCTCGGCACACTATTTTATTCTCCCACCATGCCCTAGTATATGTGTGTGTCCCAGGGCCGGCGCCACCACCAGCTCTAGGCATTTGCCGGCCACTGGAGGGCTGGAGGGCAGGGGTTGGAGCTGGTGTCCCTCCGGATGGCATGGAGGTGAGCGTAAAATCCCCCCGCCACCGCCGCGTAGCCCATTCCCCCCCGCCCCCTGTGGAGTGACTCACCAGCAGCACGCCCGGATCCCCCCCAATGTCAGCAGGCCGGGCAGCCAGATCCACCGCACGAGTGCATCACCCCCCCGCCCCGTGGAGTCATTGCTGGACCCCCCCCCCCCCCCCCCGTGGACTCATCGACGGCCCCCCTCCTTGGAGCGCGTGGGCGCCGGGGCACACCTGTCAGTCAGAAAAAGCTGGACAAACTGCAGCCTTGGGAACATGGAGTCTCCAGCAGCAATATTTTGACAATCTGCTAATGCTGCAAGAACTGCAGTTCTCAGTTTCAATCCTGAGCCTGAATAAAAGTTCAAGGTGCCCCAGGCTAAGACACATGTAACTCCTATGGAAATGCTGCTAAACATGTGTATGGAAGCATAGAGGCCGGCCATTCGCATCCATTTGCAGGCCGTGCGAACGTGCACAGCGTGCTAATGGGGGGTGGGCGGCCTGCCATTTGTCAGACGGGTTCTGGTGCCCTATGGATTCTACAAAAGAAATGGAGTCACCTATGATGGACCCTAGAGGTAAGTATGTATGGACGATTGTAGTGTGTATTAAAGTTTTCTTTTTCAGGGTGTCTGATTTATTTAGCTATTGGTTATGTTGTAGAATCACAAGACCCAGTGGGCCCTTTAATGCTGGGAATATGTGGTTCATGCAGGGGGAGGCTTGCTGGGACTTGTGGTACCACAGCATAACCAAATATTTATTTATTCTTCTTTTTACACATTGTTATTAGCCTGGTGCCCACCGCCCTGTGGCACTAGGGCATCCCCAGGCTTCAGCCCAGGCTGGGTGTGCCATAGAGGGAGGGGGAGGTTCCAACTCCCCCAGTTTCCCTACCTTAGCTGGTTATAGAAATACAGGGGGACCCCTACTTATTTTCCCCTGTAACCTGGACCAGACTCAATGGGCACGGGGCTGGTATTTGTCAGGCAGGTCGGTTTATTTTAATTATTTATTTATTTATTTGACACAGAGAAGCCTATAATAAGCCTGGAAAATGAGTATTTCCAGGTGTATTTTCGGCACATTTGCTGTCTGTTTTTAGCATAAAAAGTACATTTATGATTCCCCATTCACGTGAATGGCGAAATCCTTTCAGATTCTTTCGATGGTATATTCATTTGTAATCAAAATAGGAATGAATATACCGTTCATAAAAGAATACAAACACACATATACTGGCCTTAGTAAATTCTAAATTTACATCCATATCCGTAATACGAATGGCGACCAATATGTCCATTCGTAGCCATTCCAGCTTAATAAATGTCCCCCATAGTATCACTCATATTACAGTTTGTGGGCAGTTTCTTGAATGGGTGCTGGTCAGTGGTGGGGTGGCCAATGGGTGCCAGGCAGCAGCAGGGGGCAGGAGAGTCAGGCAGTGGCGGGCAGGCGGCAGCTTGGCGGTGGGGTGGGAAGTGGCAGCAGAACTTAAAAAAAAAATACCTGTACTTGTTTAGTTTCATGGCGGCCGATATATTTCGCATGCAATATTTGGCTGATGCGATATTTCACCTGTTCATAACCCCACTATCCACTACGCATGGATATTTTTTTTTTAGTGTGGCGAGTGCAGTAATCTGCGTACGCTCGCCACACTATATATAATATCAACTCCATGCATAGCGGATAGTGGACAGGTTATGAACAGGTAAAAAATCACATCGGATCGGCCGATATATCGGCCAATATCGCATCCGATATATCGGCTGCCGTGAAACTAAACAAGTACCAAAATACCTTCAAAAGACTGGCCGGCCACTGACTGGCTGAGAGGGGAGCTCGAGGAGAAATGTCTCCGACTTGTCCTTAGGACTAATGTATGGGAGCCTTTAAGGACACATACTGTCTCAGTAATACGATTGTGTACATAGAAAGATAAATAGAGTAGATTAGTTTCTCATTATTACTTATGATAAGTCTATATTATGTTTCATGTTCTATTGCAAGCACAATCTTTTTTATTACTTCCCTTTGGGTAAGCAGTATGCAAATAAAGTCAGTTATGTTTAAAATTTCAGTTGACTATTACTGTACCTGTCATGGGAGTTTTAGCCTAGCGTGCCATTTATCGGCTACATCGCCTTCTGATAATGTAAATGGAATGTGTAGACTCAGAAATATGTTTCTATCCTTAATCTGTAGACATACTGTATTGCTGTTGTGTTCAACTATTTTGCTCTTCAGGTAACACTCTTATCACGTGTAAATTTTTGGTTGTATTCTGTGCAGTATGTCCAATATTAGGTAATGGACAGTATGGTTGGAATTATATGGTTTAAGGTCAGCTAGAATGTGATACCGGTAATGGTGCTGAACATCCTGCATCTTGGAATACAGTTTTCCCTGACAACCAAGGAAAATAAGGAAAGGAGGCTCCAACTGAACTTCAGCCAGTGCTCGCGAAGAGTTAATATCAAATAATGTTTAATGCTGTATAAATCTTAAAATATCTGAATGCTAAAAATTTAATGTTAATACAATTAAAAGTATAATTGAATTTGTTAAGACTATTGATCTTAATGAAAGCAAATGTAAAAATGGACTGGCTTCAGCTAAAACGGGTTCAGTATGGATTACCTACAGTCAAAATCTCGACAGTCAAAATCGCGACCACCATTGGCCGATGGTCAAAATACTGACATGGTAAAAATTGTGAATGCATCACAAATAGTAAAGTTTTTGCAGATCCGTTTGCAAAAATCTAAACATTGAACAGTTTTATGCATCTGAGTAAAAGTAGGGCTTCCACTAATCTTCTACAGGCTGGAAGTGGTCATTGCTGATGCCAGAGACCCACCCAAAAACACTTTGGCATGCCTGAGTTTTCACAAACCCATCCATAACATGCCATGTTTCCACCCCTAAATGCTGGCTTACCATCAATTAAACTGTGATTGCTCTGCGTCTACTATGTGTATGGATATTTATTCCCAATGGGAATAAATGGATTGTGGATTCTCTAAGCGAACCATACCCACTGTATGCAGTGCCGGTGCAAGGCGACGGGGCGCCCCAGCACTCACCCGCTCCACGGGTGGGGAGGAATACGGCCGATGCGCTGATCTGGGGGGCGGAGGGATACGCCACCGTGCTGTTCCCTCCAGTGCATATATAATTACTCACCCGGGTCTAGCTCATCGGGCGGGAGGGAGAGCTGGAGGTCTGGCTTAGCGGGCAGGAGGGAGGCCTCGCAGTTCAGTCCCAGCGCAGTGTGACTGACATCTTCCTCCACCCGCACCGTGTACAGCCGCTCAGCCGGGCAGCGCTGAGCACTTGGCTCACCCTCAGACGCTTCCCGGCTGAGCGTCTGTACGCGGTGCGGGTGGAGGAAGATGTCAGTTAACATGCACCAGGACTGAACTACAGCGCAGCGAGCCCTCCCTCCTGCCCACTAAGCCAGACCTCCAGCTCTCCCTCCTGCCCTGCTCCCAACTACCGCTCCCCAGTGGCCGTGACTGTATGGGTTATTTCCTTGTTTCAGTACCAAAAAAAAACTGCAGTAATCTTAGCCTACTGGCGTGTAGTTTACATCCCTTTAAAATGTAAGCTTTCACGAGCAGGGCCCTCTCTCCCCTCATGTGTTTCTCTTACAATATATCTCTGCCACCCTATGGAACTGTCTTTATTTACCATGTACTTGTCCTAATTTTCATTGTAATATAATTCGTTATTTTCTTGTTGTTTGCTCATCTATGTATTGTCAGGCCACCTTGTGGTGTCATATAAATAAACGATAATAATAATAGGTACTGTGTGTGTAAATATATATGTGTGTGTGTGTGTGTGAAAACAAAATCATCAGGGTACTCCACTAGCAATAAATATATCAAGTAATCCAAGGGCATAAGAGTTGGCCACTCAACAAGCAATTTGGAGCAAGGTCAAAAGTATAATTACTCCCGGGAGATACAAAAAGTCTGGTCTACTAATCGGGACATAACATGTTCATCACTTCCATGCCAGGTCAGCTAAAAATCAAAAAGTGCTTATGACACACTTCCGCTCAATGGAATACGTATGGAAATTCATGTTATTTATTTTAGTATTTATTACCAGTTATTTATATAGCGCACACATATTCAGCTGAGCTTTACAGATAATAATTGAACATTCACATCAGTCTCTGCCCCAGTGGATCTTACAATCTTTATCCCCTACCACATGAGAAACTTGGCTAACACTATCCCAAAAACCAGTGCACTAGTGTCTAAACTGCCACACATCTTATCATGTACAAGAATTATTCTTGGAACACAGGATTAACCTGCATTCCAGGCACCAGGACCAGAAGCAGAAGTTTCGGCAACCTCCTAGCGTACATACAGAAGCCAGACCCCGAAGTCCTGCTACCCAACATGCATTCCACGACACAAGCACCCTTCCTGGAAGCGGGTGTAAACTAGCAGGAAACACAACCATGATTAGCTTGCAGTGGTGCTCCAGTGAGGGGGGGCGGGGGAGGGAAGCATCTTTGTTCTCAACACAGGGGGTAGCAACCTTTAAACTCGTTTGCATACCTGCAGCCCGTCTGGGACTTCCTTGTATCATGTCTTCAGGTGCTGTTCATTGAGTCTCTTTCGCTGATGGACTGCCTTTTCATCTTGTGATGGCCTATAATAGCTGATGCAAGGGGGGTGCAGGGATGCAAAAAAGGTCCCTGCATATTGGGAAAATATCAAAGACGAATAGGATGGGTGGCACCCATGCAAGAGAACTTAAAGGTCGCCACCCACCAGGTGAAGAATGGAGAAGACATCTCTCTCTCTCTCTTGTGTCCAGGGCTGGCCAGACCCTTAAATCTGGCCCAGAATATATATATATCAGCGTTCCGGAAGCGCCACTTAGGTTTCATTTGAGCACCGTTCTGGCTCTATTCACAAACCCCTATACAAAGTAGCCGACACTGGCCGTAAGAGGTCATTCTAACGTAAAGAGGTTAGCGCTGATATGGCTACATGCATACACACTGACAACAGGCTAGCCGGAAGTTGTCACGAACCGGAAGTTGTCACTGAAACGCAAAGTGAAACGCACTAGCATTCCAGAAGCACCACTTAGGTTTAAAACAGCGCTCACATGGTCTCTCATTTAATAATATGATGTCCAGATCCACCTCTGTTATATAGCAATTATACACTCGTTTATCCAGCTTTTTTAGCAAATTTTTAGACTCTATATGATTCTGGCCCCCTTTTTTCCTGACAGGAAGTGAGGTCACGGTTAGAGAGGTATATTAAGGTGCCCTATCCAGCCATGAGTACACAGGCTCCTGGAGACTCCGTGATACTCGGTTGACACGTTTTCTAGGTAAGGTTACACTCCCTGAGACTCCTTATATAGGGGACTGTATTGGTCATTGCTTTTTGGTCTCATTAAATTCACATTTGGTTTATTAAGGTGCCCTATCCAGTTATTTGCTCATTAACTCCTGGAGACCCTGTGATACTTGGTCTACACGCTTTTAGGTAAGGTTGTGCTCCCTGAGACTCCATATATATATAGGTAACTTGATATGTCATTGTAACGTGTGATTTTGGTTACACCATAGAAATTGCATTTATTTGTGAACAGAGGGATACCCGATTTTCTTTTGTATTGGTGTCGAAGTCCTTCTGCCCACCCTAAAGGGTATGTTAATTTTGTGATTTACACATTTTGTTAGCTTATACCTATCCCAATATGTCATTGTAACGTTTGAATTTGGTTACATCATAGAAATTGCATCCTATTGTGAACGGAGGGATATCCTAATTTTTTTGTATATGTGATCCCATTGCTGGTGTTGAAATTCATCCATCCACCCTAAAGGGTATGTCAATTTGATTTTATATACACACTGTGGGCTTATATTTGTCCTCATGTGAGGAGCACTAGTAAGATGTCTATCTAATCTCACTTCAAAGGTTATAGACACACCCGCTAGAAATCTGAAGAAACCCATACTGTCATTTATGTATTGATCTATGCAAACCCTGCTCTTTAGATAGATAGTGTGGCGAGTGCAGTGAGCCACCGAGCCCGAAGCGTAGCGAGCCTCGCGTGGGGACGCGGATACCTTCACAGGTAAACGTGTCCCTTTGCGGGCTTCACAGGTATCCGCGTCCCCTCGCGGTGCTCGCTGCGCTCGCCACGCTTCGGGCTCGGTGGCTCGCTGCACTCACCACACTATCTATTCTCAACTCCACGCCGACGTGGATAGTGGGGGTATGAAAAGGTCGGAGGACGCGTACCGCCGCCCCTCGTGGGCTCGCTGCGCTAGCCAGTGGCGGATTCAGGGGGGGGCACCCGGGCACGTGCCCCCCCCCCCTGTCTCTTTGGTCAAAGAAGACCACATCCATTCCGGTATGTTATTTATACTCCTGACACTCTTCTATGTATTCTTATACTAAATTACATCGGTAGCTAAGAGGAGTTCTTCAACATAAGGCCCTTTTATTATAGAAGCGGTACTAAACCTCCCTTATTGGAACAGAGCTGTCCCAGCTGGAAGACCCTTATTCACTCTAATTGGTATGTTAATTGTTTCCACTACTGATGTGGTATTAACCATTTAGTATAATATCAAATATTAAATATATTTTTGTTTACCCCTATAGGTAATTTCAATCTAAGCCTTTTATAAAAAGAAATTTAAATCTCACCTACAAATAAAGTTGGTGATCTATCTTAATTAGGTATGTGACATTTATTACTATAAATGCTCAGCCCACCACTTTGTCCATCTCCTCCTCCTCACCCTTCTTGAACAATCTTCATTTCCTCCCCTACACCTCCTTGAAAGAACTGCGCCTCTCTCTAGACATATTTTATATATATTTTATATATATGTATGTTTTTTTATTTTTTATTTCTGTTTATGGATTATCATCTGTATGAACTTTATTATGTTTTTTATCTATATGTAACGGCATGTTTTACCACTTACATAGATTGACTCACTGCCCCTGATGAAGTCCTAAGGGACGAAACGCGTTGGGCCGCGGATTCACAGTGTATGTGGCACACTTCTGAAAAATTCTGAACAAATGAAAGATTCTTTTACTGTTGGATGAACCTATAATAAATTCTGTTCTGCTTTTATGAAAAATAAACTTATTGTATGTATAGCCACTAAGTGGTACATCAAGCGCACCCCTATTTCTTTTTCTATTTCTTTCCCCCCCGTACCTTCACTGACAGTAGGGTACTATAGAGGTGCTGCTCTCCTAAGCGCATTATAGGGGCCACTATTCTTTCTCTCTCTCTCTCTCTCTATATATATATATATATATATATATATATATATATATATATATATATATATATATATAAAAACAAGAGCACTGTCCGGCACTCCTAAGTGGAGTAAACAGGTAACTGACCTGAAACGTGTCGGATTGATGATTTGATAATAAATCGTTTTTTCGGTACTCTTTACCCGCATGTACATCGCATGCCATTTGTGATGCGACCAATGCGATGCCCGCGATTTTACATTGAAAACCATGTTAAAATGTAAATCGCGTCGGTCGCATCGCATGCGGTCAAAAAATCGCATGCGATGCGACCGACGCGATTACCGCGATTTTACATAGGGAACAATGTTATATGGGTCAATTGACCAGATTTAACATTGGGAACAATGTTAAATGGCCCACAGACCCCAAATAGCCACCCTGGGCCCCCCCAATTGTTAACGCCACCCGACGATCAACGTGAACCCGAAGCGTGACGAGCGCAGCGAGCCCGCGAGGGGCGGCGGTACGCGTCCTCCGACCTTCTCATACCCCCACTATCCACGTCGGCGTGGAGTTGAGAATAGATAGTGTGGCGAGTGCAGTGAGCCACCGAGCCCGAAGCGTAGCGAGCCCTGCGTGGGGACGCGGATACCTTCACAGGTAAACGTGTCCCTTTGCGGGCTTCACAGGTATCCGCGTCCCCTCGCGGTGCTCGCTGTGCTCGCCACGCTTCGGGCTCGGTGGCTCGCTGCACTCACCACACTATCTATTCTCAACTCCACGCCGACGTGGATAGTGGGGGTATGAAAAGGTCGGAGGACGCGTACCGCCGCCCCTCGTGGGCTCGCTGCGCTAGCCAGTGGCGGATTCAGGGGGGGGCACCCGGGCACGTGCCCCCCCCCTGTCATTGCCTTTTGTAGCTGAGGACCAGGGCTTTCCAATGAGCCCAGCCCTGTGTCTCTAGCCCCCCGGGAACCAGAGATATCGCCTGGCAAAGCTGTAACGTTTTTTTCCCATAGGATAATATGGGACCCGTCAATTCCGACCCCCACCCGGTTCCGACGGCTGCCAGTTCCCTCCCTGGCATCACAGAAGCTTGTGGTTGATCTCATTCAATTACAAATCGCTGGGCCTTCAATATGATACCAGGCTAGTCCATATCGGTGAATCGGTTCCAGAGATATTACGTGTAAACTAATTTTTTTATTTTTGAAATGTAATTTCATGGCTGTTCATGTTCTTTGAGGGCAGATTACTCTGGAACCAAACGTTCCAGTTTCACTGGACCAAAATCATTCAAAGCCCACTCAAAAGTTCTTCAATATGATACTTGTCTCATGTATATGGATCAGTTGGTTCCGAAGATATAGCCGGTTAAATAAGATAACTGGTTAAAGAGGGGGAGGGGTGGTTTTCTCTCCCCCTCACACCAGAAAATGCAGGGACTAGGCTGGTGTAAAAGGGGCCAACCTGGGAATGCATTTTATGGTGTGAAAGGGGTATTATTTCAAAAAGCCGGGACCTGCAGTGCTCTGAATACAGCCAGGCTCTGCCACTGTCAGTGGCTATCACTTCTGCCTGGTGGCTGTCCCCCATTTACCGCGAGCATGTATTCCTCTTGGCAATGAGCATGTAATCCCACATGGCAATGAGCATGGAACCTCTGGCACTGAGCATGGAACCCTTGGCAATGAGCATGTAGATAACCAGCACTTATGTAGCATAATTTTTAATAGGCATTATGGTGTTTGACATAATACATAATGGACATAATGGCGTGTAACTTAACGTGTAATGGACAATGAGTGTAAATGTTTAATGCGCGCCTTTGGTGGACAATGTTCCTGTTTATGAAACGTATTGTGAATTTTGGCTTAATCAGTGTGGCATTATGTGAATTTTGGCTCAATCCGTGTGGCATTATGTGAATTTTGTCACAATCCGTGTAGCATTATGTGAATTTTGGCTCAATCCGTGTGGCTTGATGTGATTTTTGACACAATCCATGTGGCATTATGTGAATTTTGGCTCATTCCATTTGGCATCATGTGTAAGGGGCAAGTATAATGGGGCGCACAACTACATCCTTCACTTTTGTTGCCATGGTGGGCCTGCGTACTTTAAATGCCAGGGCCTATTTCTAATCCCATTCCCACCCTCTCTCTGCTGCTCTCTTAGCATGTACACTGGCACCACTAACACCGCCCCTCCCCCACCTAAACCCTCATTTATCATGGTGCCCCCCCTGTCATTTTATCCTGGATCCGCCACTGGCGCTAGCCACGCTTCGGGTTCACGTTGATCGTGGGGTGACGTTAACAATTGGGGGGCCCAGGGTGGCTATTTGGGGTCTGTGGGTCATTTAACATTGTTCTCAATGTTAAATCGGGTCAATTGACCCATTTAACATTGTTCCCTATGTAAAATCGCGGTAATCGCGTCGATCGCATCGCATGCGATTTTTTGGTCGCATGCGATGCGACCGACGTGATTTTTTTACCTGCGATGCCCATGATCAAAATCGTGGGCGCCCTTCTAGGTAAAGAGTACCGTTTTTTCTTTATTCACAAACCCAGGAGTGCCGCCTGATTCCCACTGTATGTGTATATATATATATATATATATATATATATATATATATATATATATATATATATATTTTCCATAGGGAACTTTTCAGATGGGGGCATGATGTTTGAGGTGCTACACCGCAAAAGTGACTGGACGTACTGAGCTGAAATTTAGCATGGACGCGTAGAATCGTCAACCGGTGCTGCCAGCCAAATAGGGCAAAATATAAAAAAATGAGCAATTGGGAGCAATCTAAACTTCCAACTGTCAGTTTTTTTCTGCCACTTCAGAAGTGGCTTTTTGACACCGTTTATAATGGAAGTCTATGAGGGGATATTTGGGAAGGCATAACTCAGGGTAGAGGAAGAATTAAGACTTGGGGTTTGTTTTATTAGACATAGCTTGTCCCAGTGTAGTGCCTTTTAGGGTTAAGGTTTTCCAGATACTTACAGTTTTTTATTTATTTAATGAAACATGCCCCATTATAAAGATAGGCATTTCAACTTGTTTTGCAACGGCAGTTGGGCATGAGGAGAGAGTGGGAAGCAGTCTCATGCAGGGGGCTACACACAGTGCAGTAGACTGTAGTGGGTGTGACACATGATGTAGGAGACTGTAGGGGGTGACACACAGGGTTAAGCATACCTGCCTACTTTTTGTAACAGGGTGCAGGGGGTTGCATAGGTGGTGACACACAGGGTGCAGGCAATTGTATAGGTGGTAACACTCAGGGTCTGTAGGGGGTGTTGCTACTGTAGGGAGGTGACACTCAGGGTGCAGGGGACTGTAGGGGGGTGACACACAGGGATCAGGTGGGAATTCCCACCATGGCTCTAACTGTGCAGAGTTTGTATATTCTCCTCCATGTACTCCGGTTTCCTCCCACAACCCAAAAATATACTGGTATGCTAATTGGCTCCGAACAAATTAACCCTAGAATGTCTGTGTGTGGGTGTACATGTGGTAGGGAATATAGATAATAAGCTCCACTAGGGCAGGGACTGATGTGAATGCTCAAATATTCTCTGTAAAGCACTGCGGAATATGTATGCGTTAAACTGTTAATAATTAATAAATAAATAAACTCCTCAATACTCATAATATACCACCACCGCACAGAACAACTTTCTGAAGTCATCTGTTCCCAAATCCCCAATACTCACACCATTCCATTACTGCACAGTATAACTTCCTATAGTAATATGTTCCCAAATCCCCAATACTCATACCATTCCACTACCGCACAGTATAACTTCATGCAGCCATCTGTTCCCAAATCCCCAATACTTGGACTATTGCACCACCGCACAGAACAACTCCCTGAAGTCATCTGTTCCCAAATCCCCAATACACATAACATTCTACCACCGCCCAGTATAACTTCCTGCAGCCATCTGTTCCCAAATCCCCAATACTCATAAAGATCCACCATCACACAGTATAACTTCCTGCAGTAATCTGGTCCCAAATCCGTAATACTCATAACATTCCACCACCGCACAGTATAACTTCCTGCAGTCATCTGTTCCCAAATCCCCAATACTCATACCATTCCACTACTGCACAGTATAACTTCATGCAGCCATCTGTTCCCATATCCCCAATGCTCATAAAGATCAACCATCACACAGTATAACTTCCTGCAGTAATCTGGTCCCAAATCCGTAATACTCATAACATTCCACCACCGCACAGTATAACTTCCTGCAGTCATCTGTTCCCAAATCCCCAATACTTATAACTTTCTACCACTGCACATTATAACTTCCTGCAACCATCTGTTCCCAAATCCCCAATACTCCTACCATTCACCCAATGCACAGTATAACTTCCGGCAGCCATCTGTTGCAATATCCCAATACTCAAAACATTCCACCATTGCACAGTATAATTTCCTGCAGGCATTTGTTCCAAAATCCCAAATACTCATACTATTCCACCACTGCACAGTATAACTTCCTGCATCCATCTGTTCCCATATCACCAATGCTCATAACAATCCACCACCACACAGTATAACTTCCTGCAGCCATCTGTTCCCAAATGACCAATCCTCGTACCATTACACCATCACACAGTGTAATTTCCTGCAGCCATGGGTTCCCCAAATCCCCAATACTCACACCATTCCACCACTGCACAGTGTAACTTCCTGCAGCCATCTGTTCTCAAATCCCCAATACTCATACCATTCTACCACCGCACAGTATAACTTCCTACAACCATCTGTTACCAAATCCCCAATACTCATACCATTCCACCTCCACAGTGTAACTACCTACCACCATCAACCCCTATACTCATACCATTCCACCACCGCACCGCACATTGTAACTTCCTTCAGCCATCTGTTCCCAAATCCCCAGTACTCATACCAGTGGTTCCCAAACTTTTTTGAATCACGGCGCCCTAGAGCATCAAAATATATTCAAGGCACCCCAAGGTCAAGTGCCTCTTATCGAGAAATTCAGAAAAAAAATATTAAATTAAGTGCATTGTGTTTATATGTCACAGTTATCTGGTGAGGGACAGGATTTGCTTCTGCTTGTCCACATATATTATGATTGGCAGCCACAAGCACTGGTTTTGCCTGGTACATTGACCATAAATAATATGAATTGATCTTGGTCCATCAACCCAAGGCACCCCTGCAAGTGTCCTGAGGCACCCCAGGGTGCCTAGGCACACAGTTTGGGAACCACTGACTCATACCATTCAACCACCACGCAGTATAACTTCTGCAGTCATCTGTTCCCAAATCCCCAATACTAATACCATTCTAGCACTGCACAGTACAACATCCTGCAGTCATCTGTTCCCAAATCCCCAATACTCATACTATTCCACCACTGCACAGTATAACTTCCTGCAGTTATATGTTCCCAAATCCCCAATACTCGGACCATTGCACCACCGCACAGAACAACTTCCTGCAGTCATCTGTTCCCAAATCCCCTAATACTCATACCATTCAACCACCGCACAGTATAACTTCTGGCAGCCATCTGTTCCCAAATCCCCAATAAGCATACCATTCACCCACCATACAGTATAACTTCCTGCAGCCATCTATTCCCAAATCACCAATACTCGTAACATAACACCATCACACAGTGTAGTTTCCTGCAGTCATCTATTCCCAAATCCCCAATACTCATACCATTTCTCCACCGCACAGTATAACTTCCTGCAGTAATCTGTTCCCAAATCCACAATACTCATACCATTCACCCACCGCACAGTTTAACTTCCTGCAGCCATCTGTTCCCAAGTTCCCAATACTCCTACCATTCCTCCACCGCACAGTATAACTTCCTGCAGCCATCTGTTCCCATATCACCAATGCTCATAACAATCCACCACCGCACATTATAACTTCATGGAGCCATCTGTTCCCATATCACCAATGCTCATAACAATCCACCACCGCACAGTATAACTTTGTGCCAGGGCCGTTTCTAGAGAATTTAGCTCCCAGGGCAAAGAAATGAAAATGCGCCCCCCCCCCCCTCCATTCATAATGTGAAAGAGACTATATTGTGCGCGCCGAAGGCGCGCACTCCGAAAAAGGGGTGTGGCTTAATTAAAGGGGTGTGGCTTAATATAAGGGCGTGGTCTAGCAGGAGAACAATTACCTTACACCTCACTCTTGCAACCTGCATGACCAAACATTGGTTACCGCAGGAATGGTCATTGTCCTCCACACTCAAGTTGGCGGGCTGAAGGCCACACAGTGACATAAAAACCTAAATGCCCACACAGTGACCTAGTACGCCTCAGAGATCAAGCCCAAACAATGACAGGCTACATAAATCATTATACACTGTAATTCCAATTACACATTATGCCGCACACCGTGATGCAAATTACAAATTACACCCCTTAACACAATACACCCCACACTATGATGCCCATTATGTCCCACACTGTGATGCCCATTATACATTATGCCACACTCCATAATGCCCATTACACGCCACACCATAATGCCCCTTAAGCCCCACACCATGATGCCCATTACACCACACACCGTGATGCCCATTACACATTATGCCCCACAGCATAATGCCCATTACACAATATGCTCCACATCATAATGGCCATTATACATGATAGTTGCCAGGAGTTACATGCTCGTTGCCACTGGTTATTTCCTGCTTGTTGCCATGGAGTGATTACATCTTCATTGCCACAGGGGATTTCCTGCTAGTTGCCATGGGGTGATTACATGCTAGTTGCCATGGGGGATTTCCTGCTTGTTGCACATGCATAGTAGCACCGGCTAGGCACAAAAGCACCCCTCACGCATGCGCAGTGCAGCCGCACCAGAATAACGGGGGTTAAAGAGCTGGTAATTACCCAGTTTCCAAAGGATCCTTACACGCATCCCGGCTGAAGTTCAGGAGGTTCGGCCACACGACAGGCATCATGTCCCAAGACAATTAGACGGTCCTAGTGATGGTGGGAGGGCATCACTACCCGCGGACCCGGTTACAATGCGGGGCCCCCGAGGCACTGCTGGGGCTCCTAGGATGCTGTGTGGGCCCCAGTGTGTCTCTGGGGCCGGGCCGCCGGATGAGGAGGGATGAAGGAGGCCACCACACACCTCCCTGACATATCCCACATCACCTCCTTTATCTTTCCTGGTCAGGTGGGATGAGGTTAGCTGCTGTTCTTCCTGATGCCTGCGCAGGCCTGGCACAGGCTGCACAAGAACATCCCAAAATGCAGGTTCCCGCTGGGACTGTCCAGTTTCAAAATCCCGGTGTGAACCTTCATTTTACGATGTGAAAGCAGTATTACATTAAGCTTAACCCCCACCCTTCCCCTCTTACACAGCCCCCCCCCCACTGCTTTTATACACAGTGACACAGTGACCCCCACTACCTGCACACAGCATGTCAGCGGCGGCTGGGTCTTCCATCTCAGAGGCACAGCGGCAGCAGTTTCCCTATAGCAGCAGCCAGCCTGTCGGGTCTTCACCATAGGGACACAGCATCTGGGGTCTTCCATCTCAGCGGTGGTGGACTAGTGCAGCGCATGGATGCTGAGGCCACGCCCACCGTCTGTCTTCTAAGGCATACTTGCCTACTTTCGGAAACTGGTTTCAGGGAGATCTACACTGGCCACTACCAGCCTACACACACACACACACACACACACACACACACACACACACACACACACACACACACACACACACACACAGGGGTCACTACCAGCACACACAGGGGTCACTGCCAGCCTACACACACACACACACACACACACACACAGGGGTCACTACCAGCACACACACAGGGGTCACTGCCAGCCCCCCCCCCCCCCCCCCACACACACACACACACACACACACACACACACACACACACACAGGGGTCACTGCCAGCTCTTATTGATACACCCAGGGGGTCACCTACACACATATTGGTGTCAGTGGCAAGCTACAGTACATAAACACACACCCTACATCACAGAGCTGCTTGCACACACACAGTACCAGCCAGCATGGAGCTGTCACTGTCTTCTTTCCTTTTAGTTTTCTGCAGCTTCCACAATGTGGGGGTGAGGTGAAGACTCCGCAGCTGCTGCTGTAAAGTCTCCCTGGAGGCTCCCTCTGTCTGCTGGGCGCTGCGGCAGCGCTTACGATGCACGCCACGCTAGTGCCAAGCTCCGCCCCCATCTACCCGTGGCTCCGCCCCTGCTCATACTGACAGCCGGAAGGCAGGGTGAGATCCTTCCGGCTGTCAGGTGTCCCTTCAGTAGCGCAGCGCTCCCCCCGTGCTGACCCGGCTCTCCAGCAAAGTGATACGGCGGGTCATGGGGGGAGCTGGTGCGGCGCCCGGCAGCTAGCAGTGGCGGACAAGCCGTGCAGTCACGTGGTGGCAAGCACGGTGCCCCGGGCGGCTGCACGGCTTGTCCGCCTGTAGAAACGGCCCTGCTTTGTGCAACCATCTGTTCCCAAATCACCAATACTCGTACCATTACACCATCACACAGTGTAATTTCCTGCAGTCATAGGTTCCCCAAATCCCCAAAACTCACACCATTTAACCACTGCACAGTGTAACTTCCTGCAACCATCTGTTCCCAAATCCCCAATAATCATATCATTCCGCCACCGCACAGTATAAATTCCTTCAGCCATTTGTTCCCAAATCCCCAATACGCACAATATACCACCACCGCACAGTACAACTTTCTGCATTATTTGTTCCCAAATCCGTAATACTCATAACATTCCACCACACCATACAGTATAATTTCCTGGAGTCATCTGTTCCCAAATCCCAAATACTCATACCTTTCTACCGCCGCACATTATAACTTCCTGCAACCATCTGTTCCAAAATCCCCAATACTCCTACCATTCACCCCCGCACAGTATAATGTCTGGCAGCTATCTGTTCCAATATTCCAATACTCATAACATTCCAACACCACACAGTATAACTTCCTGCAGGCATTTGTTCCCAAATCCCAAATACTCATAACATTCCACCACTGCAGTGTAACTACCTGCACCCATCATCCCCTATACTCATCCATTCCACCACCGCACAGTATAACTTCCTGCAGTCATCTGTTCCCAAATCCCAAATACTCATAACATTCCACCACTGCAGTGTAACTACCTGCAGCCATCATCCCCTATACTCATCCATTCCACCACCGCACAGTATAACTTCCTGCAGTCATCTGCTCCCAAATCCCCAATACTCATACCATTCCACCACAGCACAGTATAACTTCTGGCAGCCATCTGTTCGAAAATCCCCAATACTAATACCATTCTACCACCGCACAGTACAACATCCTGCAGTCATCTGTTCCCAAATCCCCAATACTCATACTATTCCACCACTGCACAGTATAACTTCCTGCAGTAATATGTTCCCAAATCCCCAATACTCAGACCATTGCACCACCGCACAGAACAACTTCCTTCAGTCATCTGTTCCCAAATCCCCAATACTCATACCATTCAACCACCGCAGAGTATAACTTCTGGCAGCCATCTGTTCCCAAATCCCCAATACGCATACCATTCACCCACCATACAGTATAACTTCCTGCAGCCATCTGTTCCCAAATCATTAATACTCGTAACATTGCACAGTGTAATTTCCTGCAGCCATAGGTTCCCCAAATCCCCAATACTCATACCATAACACCATCACACCGTGTAGTTTCCTGCAGTAATCTGTTCCCAAATCCCCAATACTCATACCATTCACCCACCGCACAGTACTGTATAACTTCCTGCAGCCATCTGTTCCCAAGTTCCCAATACTCATACCATTCCTCCACCGCACATTATAACTTCATGGAGCCATCTGTTCCCATATCACCAATGCTCATAACAATCCACCACCACACAGTATAACTTCCTGCAACCATCTGTTCCCAAATCACCAATACTCGTACCATTACACCATCACACAGTGTAATTTCCTGCAGCCATAGGTTCCCCAAATCCCCAAAACTCACACCATTCCATCACTGCACAGTGTAACTTCCTGCAGCCATCTGTTCCCAAATCCCCAATAATCATATCCTTCCGCCACCGCACAGTATAAATTCCTTCAGCCATTTGTTCCCAAATCCCCAATACGCACAATATGCCACCACCGCACAGTATAACTTCCTGCATTATCTGTTCCCAAATTTGTAATACTCATAACATTCCACCACCACCACACAGTATAGCTTCCTGGAGTCATCTGTTCCCAAATCCCCAATAATCATACCTTTCTACCAGTACATTATAACTTCCTGCAACCATCTGTTCCAAAATCCCCAATACTCCTACCATTCACCCCCGCACAGTATAATGTCTGGCAGCTATCTTTTCCAATATTCCAATACTCATAACATTCCAACACCACACAGTATAACTTCCTGCAGGCATTTGTTCCCAAATCCCAAATACTCATAACATTCCACCACTGCAGTGTAACTACCTGCAGCCATCATCCCCTATACTCATCCATTCCACCACAGCACAGTATAACTTCTGGCAGCCATCTGTTCCCAAATCCCCAATACTCATACCAATCACCCACCACACAGTATAACTTCCTGCAGCTATCTGTTCCAATATACCAATATTCAGAACATTCCACCACCGCACAGTATAACTTCCTGCAACCATCTGTTCCTAAGTCCCCAATATTTATACCATTCCACCATCACAAAGTATAACTTCCTGCAACCATCTGTTCCCCAAATCCCCAATACTCCTACCATTCCACCACCACACAGTATAACTTCCTACAGAAATCTGTTTCCAAATCCCAAATACTCATACCATCCACCCACCACACAGTATAACTTCCTGCAGTAATCGGTTCTCAAATCCCCAATACTCATAACATTCCACTACTGCACAGTATAACTTCCTGCAGTCATCTGTTCCCAAATCCCCAATACTCATAACATTCAACCACCGAACAGTGTAACTTCCTGCAGCCATCTGTTCCCATATCCCCGGACATTATCAGCACTCTCTTCTGCCCCAGCAATGCTCAATGTCTGCACAGTATAACTTTCTGCAGCCTATGTATTGCGCAGTCTGTGGCTCTCATGCATTCATTTAATAAAAGTTTAAATAAAAAAACCTGGACCTGATGATTGTAGTGCACTGACATCAGGGAAGACTGTTACATGGATCCACATCTAGTAAGACCGGGAAACTATGCAGAACGTGATTTCTGGCACTATTTCATCTATCACCGGAAGTAATAACGATCGCATGTATATGATGCTGAAATACAGTCCCCTATTTATTTAGAATCCCAACTAAATGAATATATATATATATATATATATATATATATATATATATATATATATATATATATATATATATATATGTTTATTGTTACAGTGAAATTTTAAATTTCTGAGTTAAGAAATAAAATGAAAAAAAAGCTATGAAATTCCATAGACAAAAAAACCTTACAGTTTCACATGTCCCATTAAGGCTTCTTACACATGATCTGACATATTAGAAACCTGTTGTAACTCTTCCACTCAAACTCCAAAAAGCAATGAAATTCCAATCATTAAGGCTGTCGCCTTAATGAACGTGTTACTTGCGCAATACAGATGTGGTATGCCATCACAGCCTGTGGGTAAGTGCAGATTCAGCAATCCGCCTTTGATGGAAAGGCTAAGCAGCACTGATGGGAGACTAACAAAGCAGATGGGTGGAAAACAGTGGCAGATTGGGGGAGGTAAAACAGAGTGATGAGATTGGGTGGAAAACAGTGGTGCAGACAAGGGCTAGGGCTAACACTCCACCACCACCCACAGGGCCATAGCCCTAACAGTAATCTCAATACTTACTTTTTGGATGCCAGCAATGTCAGCTAAATGAATAGGGTAAGAGTGGTGAGGATAGGGGGGATATTATGCAGAAGGGAGACAGAGTGGTGCTGATGAGGGGCAAAGATGCAGATGCTTGAAAACACTGGCATGGATGGGTAGAAAACTGGTGAAGATGGGAGAGAAGACAGTGTGTCATGTATGGGAGGAGGCAGAGTGATGTTGAAGAGAAAAACTCTGAGCAGCGCAGAGAGAAGAAAACGGTGGTACGGACAAGGCACACATGGGGAAATACAGATGGTGCAGATAAATTAGTACAGACTAGCACAGATGGGAGAACACAGCAGTAGGGTTTGGGGACATAGGCAAATCTAAGGGGTGGTCCGGGGGTCCAGCGTCTGTACCTTTAAATATTTTTTCTGACCGCCGCTGCCCGGATTTTACATAAAAAACATGGCCACAGGACTCGGGAGGGCTGCGCGCATGCCTGACTGCACGCAGCTCCTCCCATGGTCCTTTGCGGATTGTGCACCTGACCTCGGGCGGCGCCGGCTCTCTCCGTGTCCTCCTCCTCCGTCCTCCATGTGCTGCTGCTGCGGCGGTGTCTAGCATGCACGTGTGTGTTGTTTGTGTTGTGACAGCGTCAGCGACTCCCCAGTGGTGGAAGTTACGGTTCAGGAGAGCAGGAAGCTGGGTAGTGATAGGGGTGTGTGGGCATACGGGGGAACTAAAGAGGAGGGTGGGGGACACTGTGCAGCTTCTGCCAGTGGGTGAGGGTCCAGCGTGGCAGCACAGGAGTACAGGACAGTGCCCCTGAGTCAGTGTCTCCTCCTACTGGGTGGGAGTTAGGGTGCATGAGAGCAGGAGGCTGGGTGGTAAAGCATGATAGGGGAATTTGGGCAACACAGTGTGAGCGGGTCCCCACTGGCGGAAGTTACTGGGCAGGAGAACAAGAGGAAGGGCAGTGATAGAGGTGTGTGGGCATGAGGGGTAGTAAAGGTTTTTGCCTATGGCAGAGTAGGGATGGGCATTGGTGCAGACGCCATCGATGGTTGGCATTGATGGCGATTTTGCACCCTGCCATCGATAGTAGTAAAATATTACTTGGATAACCATAGATTGTTGTAGCTATTGATGGTCATCCATTATATCTGACTGAATAGGCCGTGGGACAATCAGAACTCGACAGCGGGACTATCAGGTGTGGGTGGGCAGAGCTATGCACCATAAAACAATTTGAAACTTGATCGGTTCTCCTTTGCCATCGATGTAGGGAAACCATCTGGTCCTCCCACATCGATGGCAAAAGTATTCAACATCGGCCATAAACCATCGATGATTTGAAATCATTGATGGTCGATGGGCATCCCTAGAACTGGAGGAGGGTGAGGGACAGTATGCAGCTCCCGGCAGTGGGTGAGCGTCTCCTCCCACTGGGAGGGAGTAAGGGGGTGCATGAGAGCAGGAGGCTGTATAATAGTGGTATGTGGGCAAGACATTGATCAAAGTTGTGGCGTTGGTGCAGAGGACCGTGGTGACACTTCTGGGGGAACCTGCAGCGTGGCAGCAAGGGCCGGTTTCCCACCTAGGGGCGGCACCTGCTTGTGGCAATGCAGGATCCCCATTTCTCACGGGAGGGGGCGGGGGTCTGCAAATCGTGGGAGGGGGGCTCGGGGGGGGGGGGGGGGGTGTGGCGTGAATCGCAGGAGGGGGGCGCGAATCGCGGGAGGGGGGCGCCGTGAATCGTGGGAGGGGGGGTGCCGCAAATCGCGTGAGGGTGGGTGCCCGCGAATCGTGGGAGGGGGGTTGCGGGGGTCGCGTGAATGCAGGGGTGTGGCCGTGAATCGCAGGAGGGGGGGCGCGAATCACGGGAGGGGGGGTCACGGGTGGTGGCCGTGAATCGCGGGAGGGGGGTCGCGCGAATGCGGGGGTGTGGCCGTGAATCGCGGGAGGGGGGCGAATCAAGTGAGGGGGGCATGGGGGGGCCGTGAATCGCGTGAGGATGGGTTGCGGGGGGTCTGGGCTGGGGTGCGGGCAGTCCTGCCGGTCACCTGGTGGCTGTGGAGTAGTATGCCTGGCAGCATGGGGAGGCAGAGGGTGTCTGGCCCTGTGGGCTGTTTCTCTGTCACTATGTGAGTGTGTGTGGTCGGAGTCAGAGACTCTGATAGGCTATTAGCCTATGACTCCACCCAGCGTTATAGACACACTCACACATTGAGTGACAGATGTAGCCAAATATATGAGATATGTAAAATGTTGTATTTTTGGTACTTGTTTCCTAGCACAGCGCCAATCTTGTTGATTGTTTGCCTTAAGTTTAAGGTACTTAAGGCATACAATCAAAGCGATGGACCCGATTTTCTGTCAATCACCAGCTAATTTGCAGGTGAAAGAGAAAATCGCGTTGATCGCGTCCATCGCGGCCCTTAATAAGGGGCCGCGATGCGATCAACGCGATTTTACATAGGTGACAATGTGAAATGGGCCAATATGGCCAATATGGCCAATTTCACATTGAATATGGTTAAAAAGTATGTTTAATGTACCCCCATTGTTAACGCCACCCCACTATTGATGCCAACCCGAAGCGTGGCGAGCGTAGCGAGCCCGCGAGGGGCGGCGGTACACGTCCTCTGACCTTTTCATACCCCTACTATCCACGTCGGCGTGGAGTTGATTTTATAAAGTGTTATTTGAAATGCACCCCCCCCATTGTTAACGCCACCCCACTATTGAAGCCAACTTGAAGCGTGGCGAGGGGCGTCGGTACGCGTCCTCCAAACTTTCATACCCCCACTATCCACGTCGGCGTGGAGTTGATTTTATAAAGTGTGGCGAGCGCAGCGAGCCACCGTGCCCGAAGCGTGGCGAGCGTATCGCACCCCACGAGGGGACAAGTATACCTGTGAAGTTATGCGTGTCCCTGTGCTCACCACGCTTTGGGCTCGGTGGCTCGCTACGCTCGCCACACTTTATAAAATCAACTCCACGCCGACATGGATAGTGGGGGTATGAAAGGTCGGAGGATGCGTACCGCCGCCCCTCGCCACGCTTCAAGTTGGCTTCAATAGTGGGGTGGCGTTAACAATGGGGGGGGCATTTCAAATATGAGGGGGGCTTTGGTATTAAGGGACCATTTTACATTGATTCCAATGTAAAAATCGGGTCGATTGCGTCGATCGCATCGCATGCAATTTGGTTGGCATGCGATGTGATCGACACGATTTTTCCGACCCGATGGATACAATTAAAATCGGTGGCGCCGTGCTAGGAAACAAGTAACGCATTTTTAGTTATAGCTTTCCCAGTTCTAATGCCATTTTTAAAAAATGTTCAAAGCAATAATAAATGAATCTGTGGACATGGCAAGCAGCTCACAAAGCGCTGGGCATACCCCCACAGCAGTGAAAAAATAGGGGAGTTACTTGCCCCTGTTAAGCCACACCCCTCAAATGAGGCCATCATTTGAGGGGTGTGGCTTAACAGGGGCAAGTTACTTGTGAGCTGCTTGCCATGTCCACAGATTCATCCATTATGTATAGTCTGGGACCACCCATTAGCATATTTCTAGATTTGCCTATGTTTGGGGAAGACAGAGCAGCATGGAAGCATATAATGGAAGTAAGTGTAGATGCATAGACCGTAGATGGGGTATTCTAGTTTAACCAAAATGTTTGAGGGAGCTAAATGTGTATACTAAATTAGATAGATGTATGGAGTGAGAAGGATGTTGGAACAGAATGGGAATGTTGTGGGTCCCGAATGGAATGGGTGTGGGCACTGAGTGGGATGGGTGCACCACATAACTGCTTAGACCTTCAGTTGCATAGACTGCATGTGTGTATTCCAATGAGCACACAAATCTGTGAATTAGCAGCTCCACCATTGTGTGAGTGACAGCAATCTCACTCTGTGAGAGTGCTGAATCTGCACTTACCCACAGGCTGTGATGGGATACCATATCTGTATTGTGCAAGGAACACGTCCATTAAGGCGCCAGCCTTAATGATCAGAATTTCATTGCTTTTTGGAGTTTGAGTGGAAGAGTTACAACAGGTTTCTGAAATGTCAGATCATGTGTAAGAAGCCTTAATGGGACATGTGAAACCATAAGGTTTTTTTTTAATGGAATATATATATATATATATATACAGTATATATATATATATATATATATATATATATATATATATATATATATAGTGATATATATCATCAAATATCCCTGTGGACTAGCCTGTATAGGCAAAACTGTCTGCACCTTCCGGGAGAGGGCCAATCAGCACCGACATGCTATTCGCCAGATCCTAGCTGGAAAGGACGTTGACCAACCGTCGCAAAATTTTTTAAAACAGCCAGACATTCACTTGCCCAATTGAGATATAAGATCATTGATCATGTGGAAATGCCCAGAAGAGGCGGTGATCGAGCAAGATTACTTCTACAGAAAGAAGCACTTTGGATAGCAAGCTCCTGCGACCAGCGATTAGAACGGGGCTGAAAACGGGAGCACGCACCCTGCGATTTATCGCCGGGGCACACTCCCATCACTGGCATTATGGTCGCCAGTGACCATATTCCCAGCGATTTCAGCCCCTATCGCAGCCGTGTGTACACGGCTTCTGTGTTGGTCTGTTGCAGTCTTGGTCTGTGGTAGTGTTGGTCAGTGGTAGGAAACCAGGGCACCCAGAGGAAAACCACATAAACACAAGAACATGCACACTGCATCAAAGCGGAGTTGTTTACACTGATCAAGTAAGGGGTGACAACAGGGGTGGTAAAGATGGAGTCATGATATTAAGGGTTGTAGATGTTTTGGGGCAATAATCGAATGATTTGTGGTGTAATATATTACACCATAATGTTATAAAATGTGAAAGCGGTAAGACACAAATGATGAAGCATGGGAAGAGGCAGAATCACTGCTGGTAATGGTGGCCCATAAACATTTCTGAGGAACTTCTAAAGTACCTCTATTACTGTGTTTACAGCTGAGATAGTTCACATAATAAATACCGTATTTGCCGGCGTATAAGACGACTGGCCGTATAAGATGACCCCCAACATTTCCACTCAAAATATAGAGTTTGTTATATACTCGCCGTATAAGACTACCCCCTCTTCCGCACACCTTCCACACACCAAATAAAACGTAAAAGAACATCAGATTTGATTTCAACATGTTAATTTATATTATACCGGTATTACATGAGTGCCATTAGTATTAGTGCCATTACAGTACCTGTCATTGTCACCATTGTACGGTCGCAGCGCCTCCGGCCTGCCCCTGCATCTCCCTGTGACCGGCACTAGTGCACAAGTGCGCATGTGCGAGCTCTGCGTAGACAAGGGGCGGGCCGGAGCGCCGCTGCTTCCCGCCGAGCAGAATGGGCCGGTCACGCCAAAAAGGCTGGCACCCCTGTCTCGCTACTGATGCTCGCCTCAGCCATGCTGATGACCCGCTGCGGCCGCGGTGGATGCTGTGCATTACTGGATGGTATGTAGAATGATTTGGGCAGGCGTCGGGAGGCTACTATGGGCAGCTATGTCTATCCCAACTGAAATGCGGCGTATAAGATGACCCTCCCACTTGGAGGCATGTTTTTCAGGGGAAAAAGTAGTCTTATACACCAGCAAATACAGTACATTATTCTGAATTCCCTCTACAGAGCATTACCTTTTACTATATAGGATGTGCAACTCGAAAATGACACACACATGGTACAAATGTGATGGTACCAGTTGAAACACTTGTAGCCCTCACCAGTTGTGCTTATTGCTTGGCTTCGCCTAGCACTTTATAGTGTTCTCTACAAAAGAAAGCTACAGTACTGAACATTACCAATGAGAATCTACAAAACCCTCTACATAGAAACAGCAGATAACCTCTTGGCCATACACTGTGGCTGATGTGTCCCCTTGTATTTATGTCAAGGTTGACACTGTCATTTTGCCTAATACAGACACCAATTACAGAGATGAATCTGATACAAATGTAATTGATTACACAGCTGAAAACATGTACATGGACTTATCTGCTCTTCCGGACTTGAATGATAGGAATGTATTCGGTGAGCAACACATACTGTAGATTTAATTGTCAACAAGGTTCAGAAAATTGCTTTGTGTTCAAGAGGTCTTCCTTTAAAAAAGATGTAACTGTACAAAACATGTGAAGGCTATGAAAGAATTACCATTGTTGACAGCAAAACCTGGTGTAACTCACTGTCGGCACTGTTTGAATAAAGATTTATTTTCAAAGAAACCTGATTCACTATCACTACTCTATGGCTTTAGAAGAATGCAATCTCAGAATCAGAATCAGAATCACTTTATTGCCCATGTATACTCTCGTATACTAGGAATTTTTTGTGGATACAGTGCAGCTTCAAGCATGGTACAAGAGGGATAACAGGACATACATACATTGCATCAGTGGCGCATACAAATGTCAATTCACATGTTTTGATTTGCAAGGTTAGACAGAGCAGTCAGGTGTTTAGATTCGCAGTATCTTAGAGTACATTGTTCAATAGCTGAAGAGCTATCGGGAAGAAGCTTTTTGCGGTTCTTGACGACTTGACAGGGATGGACCTGAAGTGTCTACCTGATGGGAAAATATCAAACAAGTAATGGCCAGGGTGGAGTTTGTCCACCATGATCTTCCCAGCTCGCTTCAGCAATCTTGCTTGCTTGCTGAAATAGTGACTGCAATATATATAGCCAGTACTATTTTTCTGGAAAAATAGGTCCAGGAACTCCAGGTCTGGGGGTGGATCAATTAAATAAAAAATAATATATATAATAAAGAGAGGGAGGGAGAGATAGATGTATATATTGTATTTAGAAACAAAGGCACTCACAGGTGACTTTAAAATAAAACTTATCTTATAGAAAGTACATTTTTAGTTCCTGATGATGACATATTTAATTAGAGGTTCAGGAACTGAGTTCCTGCTGGTTCCTGCTGAAAAATAGCACTGTATATAGCTGTAGGCTAGGAACTTTACAGAATACAAATTTGTGTACTGTATGTCCGATCTTGATCTTGAGTTACAGTATTAATAAAAATAAATCTACTTTGACTAACAGTACGTTTCATTCACTAAACTATCGACTAGGTGCTAAGAAGTCATGTCAGGCATCTTTAAATATTTTCTTAATCCTACATAAATGAGGAAGAACATACTTGTTAGTAAAGCTTGTCATACAACAAGGAAGGAAATACAAAAAATTGAGGTGTATTACGCACCAATGAGCCTGAAGCAAAAACATTGAAAATCAGGAACAACAACAAGAAAGACCTCAGGCCACGCACCAGACACAGACTTGCGGAACTTTAAAGCATAAGTTGAAAAACCAATTAAACCAGCAAAGCCAGACATGTAATTAGTTGAAATAGCAACGACAAGGAAAAAAACTTACAGTAGCACAACACAATGGAGTATTGAAATGAGGCCACCATAAGGAAATCAGTACCTACTGTCTATTCTGCCCACTAGATACAGCTTCCTCACCAACCAGATATATCCCCAAATTCAATCTTAGCAATGACACCCTGGACTCCCTGCTTTTTTCTAAGGTCATACTTTCAATAAATCAAAAAAGAAACAAAAAATGTTTTAAATATTGTTGTATCATTAAAGTCAACTAACTTCCATGGCAGAGAAGATGGAGTAGAAAAAACAGTAGTGGGTGGGCTCAAAAATTATTTGAGAGACATTATTTGCTTTTTTTTTTTTAAACCACAATCATGCTTCTTATTTCTGTTTCTAAAAACCTTATTGGCCTAATGGAATAGCCTCCGAGATCAGAGGCTAAGCGGGACGCAGGCCTAACTCCTTCTTTTTTTTTTTTTAAAGGTGCAACAATCACTTACAAGGTATGGTTTTGTTGTGTAAGTGATTGCCCCTTTAAAAAACATCCAAGTTTATTCGGCATCTCGCACAAGCACCGAATTCGGAGGCTATTACATTTGTCTATTAAAGACATTAAAACAATTTTCATGTAAACTAAAATGCATTGTCCATACCACTTTCACAAATCGCCAGGTCGCCGCCA
Source organism: Crinia signifera (assembly GCF_055691185.1). Classification (NCBI taxonomy): domain Eukaryota; kingdom Metazoa; phylum Chordata; class Amphibia; order Anura; family Myobatrachidae; genus Crinia; species Crinia signifera. Next base: position 65,368,436 of record NC_139218.1, read on the forward strand.
CTGAAACTGCGATCTCCTGGGATCTCGTGTGCTCAGAAGTACCTACTACAATGGGGTCTGAATCAGGCCCTATATTCGATCCATACTGTATCCAACTTACACTGTATCCAACCCACACTGTTTCCAACTTGCTTTGTATATGACTCGCATTGTATTCAACCAGCACTGTATCCAACCCACACTGTATTCTCCACTGTATCTCAATCAGCCTTTTTGTTGGAAACTGCCCAAAAGAACGGCTGATTGGGCCTATAGGATGGAGGTAAATATTGCGTACTGAGAATAGGTATGTGATGGGTTATGGTATAGCGGATCAACGGTGTCTAGATCAACATGTTATTGTCGACCAAGCTTAATTAAACCTGTGTAGTTAGATGCCAAAATATAGTCCACAGCATCTAGATCGACAGTAACGAAAAGTTAGACAAAACTCTTAGGTCGATGGGAGCTTGATTGACAGTCACAAGGTCCACATGATTCTTTCACTTTTTTTTGGTGGCAATGTCAACATAGGTCAACATGGACATCAAATAAGTGTACAGTGCCCCCTCTCATGGCTCACTATGCTTGCCATGCTTCGGGCATGGTGCTTTCCTAAGCACAGCTCACTATTGTTATCTAACGCTATGCCCACTTTGATGGTAAAGAATGAACCCAGTCGGTCTAATGCAAAAAAAACTTGAAAAAGCTATGTCAACATTGTGCCTGTTGATCACGTTGCTGACGACATAACACTTGGGTCTAACTTTCGTTACTGTAGATCTACGGTTGTTAATATAAATAAGGAGTCTAACTAGACATGTTTGACTAAGCGTGTTCGATCTAGACACCATCGATCCATCAACCAGATACAATGTGATGTGGCATATGCATTTGTGTAAGGGGCATCCATGTCTACTGTTGCTATTTTACTACTAATAGTAGTGCTACTATTAACTGGGATTGGTGTAAAATGTCATATATAACATTTCCAGTGTACATTTAAGCAAATGTGTTTTCATTAATTGAATTCTCCACTATCTTTTTAGTATTTATTATTTATATTTTATTCCTAGAATGCAGCGTTCTCAATTAAACCAACGTCAAAGTGAAGGACTGGCGGAACGTGTTTTACAGTTTCATAATACTGTGGGAAATAAAGACTCGAATGTGACCTGGCAGCATTTCAAAAAAGAGAATTTCAAAAAAGCAATTATCGTCAGCTATATAAAAAGATCCAGCTTTCCAATGAAATAAGTTTCAAAAAGAATCCAGGTCGTACACCAAAACCAATGACCCAAAGAAACATGGAGGAGATCAAGTAGCTTTACAGGAAGAACCCCTCCAGTAGTGTGGCTGCAGCGGCAAGCAGCATGCAAAACACTTTAAAAAAATTATACGAAAAATCCTCATCATTGATAATGAGACATACATCCTTATGGACGCATCGGAGCTCCCAAAAAGGGCTTTTTTATTATTCAGAGAATGGTGCTGAAGTTGAATATCAGAACAAATTTAAGACCAAAACTAAACTTCCTAAGAAATTCCTTGTTTGGCAAGTTCTTGACTCTGATGGAAATGTTTCAGAACCCTTTGTTAGTAACACCTCCATGGACCAATGGGTGTACCTTGAAAATTGTATTAAAGGTATATTAGTACGTTTCATCCACCAGCATCATGCTCTAGAATCGGTACTCTTCTGGCCAGACATGGCAGCATGCCATTATGCAAATGCTGTTGTTAACCATCTTCAGGACAGTAAGCTCGAATTTGGGGGCGTGGCTTAACGACTGAGGAGGAAAGATGTAAATATAGTGAGCTCCTGGAACTAACCTATACTTAAGCTATTTTAGCCAAAACTTTTATAATAATTAGGTCTCCCCCATACGCATACAGACTGCGCCCAGCTTCTCCCATCCTGGACCGCGGCCTTTGAAGAATGCCCAGATCTGATTATTACTCATATACAAATGAACTGGGGTCTACTTTTATACATGAAAATTAAAAAATGTCTAGTCTGAAAGTAGGCAGTTGGAATGTCAGTGGAATAGGTTCTCCTGCTAAACGGAAAAAAATCTTATATGAGGTCCATGCGGACAAAATGGAAAAGCAGTTCCAAAGTAAAGGTTACCAGCAAAGTATCATTTCAAAAGCAAAAGAAAAAGGTAGAGAGTGTGTACAAACCTTCGTTAGAAATACACCAGCAGCCCCCAAACCCGAAAAAAATAGCGGCAATAGGGGTGTTAATTTTATTACAAAATATACTAATCAATCTAAGCAATTAGAGAGGATTATTAAGAAACACTGGGGGATCTTAAAAAGTGACCTGATTCTTAAACAATTCATTGACGAAAATCCCCACGTCATTTACAGGAGGGCTAATAACTTGAAAAATCTATTGGTAACGAGTGCCATCAACACACCGTCCTCTTTAAACCCCATAAAGTCTAAGGGTTTTTATAGGTGTGGCACCTGCTCAATGTGTAGAGTATGCAAAAGTGACAGCAGGGTAATAAACCAGTATAAATCAGTGCAAACTAATGAATGGCACACCATTGACGATTTTATTACTTGCCACAGTAAATTCTGTATTTACATTATTGAGTGCACATGCCATAAACAATATATTGGTAAGACCATAAGAATGTTAAAAACCCGTATGGCCGAGCATGTGAGAAACATCAAGAAATGCACAGAGACGCATAATGTTTCCATGCATTTAAAAAATGTACACAACTGCAATACAGAACATTTATTTTCGTTTTGTGGCATAAACATCATTAAGGAGAATTGGAGGGTTAATGATAGAGAAAAACGTCTTGCCTGCACAGAGATGAGGAAAATTTACTCTCATAAAACTATTGAACCTAATGGGCTTAATGTAGGATTCGAAATTAAGTGTTTTTTATGATGTGATATATATTAACATCTCCTTTTTATGTTGTTTTGTCCTGTCTCACTGGTGAGATACTCCGCATGAGGCTACAGTATGGTGGTACCGAATGAGAGGACAAAAAGCGCTAACATTGATTCCTATGGAAATCCCTTACACAAAATGGCGGCCGCAATACACCAAATCAACAAAGTCATCATGCTGCGTTCCAAATACAGGAAGCCAGCGGTTCAACATCCGGAAGAAGGATGTGTGCGTCCGTCAAGTTAGTATGGAACCATAGGATCAAGCAGAGTGTTGCACCCAAATACCGGAAGTAGCGATCGCGGTACCGGAAGTGACGCGACGCTAGCACTAATGAATATACAGGTGCATAACAAGTACTCCGGAAAAGACGGAAATAACCCCGGAAGGGGAGTTTATGCATTGGGGACTGTTTTATGTGTGTCTGCTTTTTATATATGTCTTTTTTCGGTATCACATCGGGATAATGTGTATGTTTTATTATGTCTAACATGATTAGAAGCGTAGTGAGCATGAAACACTGTATTAGAAAGGTATTTAGGTGTTGTGATGTAACGGTACCATCCCCTCACTCCACCCCAGTTTTTAATCTGGATCATTTTATGATTATTTGGGAGATAGGTATAAATACCACTCCACACCACAGACCCCTCACACCTTGAAAAAGGGCTGCAGCTTGAGCCCGAAACGCGTTGGTGAGGAGAAGGGGGCACATTTGATGGTGAGACTTTTTTGCTTAATTCCACCTGGCAACTCATCTCACCCTTTTCCGGATGCAGGGAGAGAGTGTAGTGTGGTCTCACACATCAATGTGTGTATTTGTTTTTTAATCAACTTTTTATCGTCTGTTTTACCTGTATATCGTGTGGAATAAAATACTTTTTATACGGAGCATCCTGGATGTGGAAAATTTCCTTATCAGGACCGAATTAAAGAAACTGCTCTATGCATATAGGGCCTCGTATTGAGGTGAGTGTTGTTCCACCAGACGAATGATGTTTTATGACTGAGTGAATACGGGGTGTCAAGCTATTGTTAAAGATTGTGATCCTGGTGTAAAGATACCGTTACATGCACATAGGGCCTGTAACACAGGTCAGTAATTTTTATATTCTGCTTGTGAGTGACGGGCGGTCACAGGACAAATAGAGGAGACTACTGTGGAGAAAAAACATAAAAGATACCTTTATGTGCATATAGGGACCCCTACGGAGGTCAGTAGAAGGCCCCAATTACTCCACAGCACTCATTTAGGACACAAGCAGACCCAAAAATTCTGCAAGCAAGTCTTTTGTTGTGCTGAGGAGTTATTTTCTATAGGGATAGCGCTGAAGTGTGTTCTCAAATTGTGTTTTGGTGTATTGTTGCAGTGGGGTGTAGTGACCCACAGAGAACACACACAGCAGCAGTCCTGGGCGCATATACCTGCCTATCGAAATTTGTTTTTCGGAAAAAAATCTTGTTGTATCTTAAATAGATAAAAATCGATGTGGCCTATTTACAAGAATCTCATTTAATGCCAAAAGAAGTTATAAAATTAAATACTTTAGGATGGTCTTTGGCGGAATCATCTTCATATTTTACTAAATCAAGAGGTGTAATTATATTAATTAGACAACATAAACCCTTTACTGTTCATACTATTACTGAAGACCCACAAGGCAGATATGTAGTGATTTATATTACAGTGGCAGGTTCAAAATTCCTGTTATGCAATATATACGCACCCAACCCAAATAATTTTTTAATAACATTATTAATTATTTATTAAAAACAGCAGATACCCCTGTTATACTGGGCATAGACTTTAATATGGTTTCCTCACCAATACTAGACAAATACATACCGTCATGGTCATTTTTGAAGACTCCCAGAATTAATATATCCCAAATATGCTCCAAACTGTCTTTGGTGGATGTTTGGCGGGCATGTTATCCTCTGGAGAAAAATTATACATGTCTCTCGGCAGACATGAATTGATTACATTTTTTTGGCAGATTCCATTTTTTTCCAAAGCAGCCGATTCCAAAATTGAAGATATTTGTTTATCTGACCATGCGTTATGCTGGATGAAATTAATGTTATCTTCTGATAAAAAGCCATATCGCTCTTGGCATTTTCCTTCTTATCTTGATCTATATTTGTAAATTATAACTTGGAACTGGCCACATTACAACCCTATTCACCCGCTGCACTCCTGCATACACCCAGACAAAAACTTCCCTCAGAGGTTAAAAATATTATTTTATTTTGGCATACATATTTGGCTTGGTTTCATTCTCATAAGAAAAAAAATAGAAGACATGAATCATCCATACACAATACATTATGGGGTAATCCGAATTTCGTCCCAGGCATAGAAAACACATGTTCTCTTGATTGGAGAGATCGAGGCATCTCAGCAATAAGAGATGTTTTTGACCCTGGTGGAAAAAATTAGGGATGTGCACTGCCACTTTTCTCGTTTTGGGTTCTGATTACCTTCAGGTTTTGGGTTCTAATGGGTTTTGCCAAAACACCCCCTAAACGTTTTGAGTACACAGCAGCACTGAGGCAGACCTCTCCCAACCTGCTCCTCTACTGGAGTGAAGATGGCGGGCGCGGGAGCCGCTATTTAAAGCATCGCTAGAATCCGGCGCCGGGCAATGACGTTTTGCTAGTGCGGCCGGATCTGAGTCAGGCGTGAAGCTCCGAGCGCCGCTCTGATCCAGGCTAGGATTGATGACGTTCACGTGGGCTCGGATCTGGGAAATCCAAGCCCGCACATGCCTAGTAAAAATATGTAATTTTCAGAAATACAGCTGAAATACTGTATCCCAAATCGAGATTTCTTTATGTATCTACAGGTTACAGTAGCGCACGCAGGGGGGGTTTCTGAGTACCCAGAAACCCCCCCAGGAGTCTAAGGACCCTAGGCTGAAAGCTGAGGGTCCCCTCTTTCCATGGGTATAAGAATTGTAAAAATCGGCCTTTAGGAACCGGAGATATCTGACTTCAAAGCAGTGGTCCCCATCCAAGCCTGTTAATTGCTTTTCCCAGTCAGATATTTCAGGTTCTGTCTGACTTAGAGTTTTTCTGAGGGTATATTCCAAAAGCTAGGACTCTCCCCCTTAATGGACACTGGTAGCTTGTCTCTACTGTTCCCAGAACCAGAGATATCAGCCTTCCAGCAGCTGGTTACTACTCCAGCTCCACACACCTGGTATGTAGTATTATATCCTCGTTGGCAGATTTCTCTGCCTCCTGAACTCTGATCACCTAGTCCCCAGTACCATTTGGTAGGTGGGATTATCTTGTTTTTAATTCCATTAAAATCTAAGAAATCTATTTCCTGGAACTGGAGATATCTGCAGTCAAGCAAGCTGTCCTCCCACCAGAAAATTATGAATAATAAGCCCACTCCACTATACACCTCTCCTCTGCATATTAAACATCCTCTACCACCCTGGAAGTTACAGTATGTATCAGGGCCCCTTCATTCAGCCCAATACCCCCTTCTCCCACCCCATCTCCCACCATCTGTGCAGTAAAGGGGTACTTAGTGAAAATTACTGATCCAGGCCCTACATGCTGAGCTCTTGATATAATACCCCCTACCACCCGTGGGACATCAAAGCTTCCCCCACCCCTACCACTGGAGGATCAGTAGGGGCCCCAATACAATGCTATTCCCAGGGGTCTACACTGCTGTTGGTGCCCCTGTATGTGTATATATATTTTATTTTATTATTATTTATATAAATTTGGTCTATCTATAACACTTTAACTGACCCGGCATATACTGGGTCACCTAAGTGTCCATCTCCGTGCTTTGCTCCGCCCCTCTGGAAACCCCCTTCTGAAAATCCTGCGTTTGCCCCTGGGTTAGACATTTCATTCAATCTCAAAAATCGCCAATGCTAGATATGACTGACACTGACCCACTATATGTCCTGATGATACTCACCAAAAATTGCCCGTTCCACCTCAGATAATATAATACAACATTTAAAATTCTGATAGAGACAAACAATTGGCAAAGGTAACCTCCATTTGGGAAAAAGATATACCCTCTTTAGATTCATGCGATAACTTTCTTAATAATATTTTAAATACATTTAGATATCTTCATTCTGCATCCCTACAGGAAACACACCTTAAATTTCTTCACAGGGTATTTATTGCACCTAATCAGAGATCACACATGGTCTCAGAAGACCCTGGTTGTTGTATTAAATGTAATATAAATAAGGCAGATTTATTTCATAATTTTTGGACTTGCAATAAAATTTCTAAACAAGGTGATAGATTGTATCAATAAAACATTTAACATAAAATGAACATTAACCAAATGCATGTTTATTTCTCGATTGTAAAGATTGGAACCTAGGCCCAGATAAGAAGAGGATTAGTTCAGTAATAACAGTGGTGTGCGTTGGTGTGAGGCACAGCCTTTCCTGTCATACTAACATATACGCCGGAGTTTGGAGTTTACAAAGTATGTAAAAAATACAAAGAATCTATAAAAAAAAATCGGTACTTGTGTAGTTTCACAGCGCCAGCATGGCGCCGTGCGTCTGAGTCCCCTTGCGGGGTGCGCTGCGGGCTCTGTGGCTCGCTACGCTATTTAAAAACAACTCCATGCCAACATGGATAGTGGAGGTATGAACTATCCATGTTGGCATGGAGTTAAGTTACTTTTTTGGACATATTTTGTGGCGAGCGTACACCCGGAAGTAGCACAGTGCCATGCTGGCGCCGTGAAACTACACAAGTACCAAAAAATCTTATTTTTATTTTTCTAATAATTTTTATAGTCAAGACTCTGGAGTAAAAAGTCTATGGCAGGTGCGGCAGTGCCTCACGTGGCTACCTTTTCTGCACATCTCTTATTAAAACTCAGCGAATCTCCAGCAGTGTATACTGCTGCACTTGTGTATAATGCCTACATGTACCCGATGGCTCATAAATTGTGTGCAAATCTGACTCTGGTACTTGCCAGAGACACCTCATCCATTTACCTCACCGCACGTTCTGAGTAATAACCATCATATTAGTAATAGCCAAAAAACAAATCCTTATTCATTGGATAAAAAAGAGTGCACCTTTATTATCTGCAGTTAAAAATATGCTAATTTAGATCTTGTATTATGAACGAAGAACAACACTTCCTGATGTGGAACAAGGAATACAGAAATTTGCCAAAAAGTGGGAAAAATACATTGATAGTGTAGATGAAGATATACAAAATTACATTTATAAACTTTTTGAATCGACCGCATAGTTTTCGGTCAGACAATTATCAAGAACCTCCTAAGAAAATATCTTTCAGCCTTTATTTTAATTGTTTATCAAATAAATAATATACTTAGACCCTAAAAAAACTTAAAGGCTCTAAAGGTGTGTACACACGGGTACAATTTCATGTAAAATCGCTGGGAATATATGGTCGCTGAGCGCCAGCTGCCAGCTCCCGTGTGCACTGCCTAATGGTCGCTGGTCGCAGGAGCAGCTGCTTTCCCCGGTGATCGCTGTGCCGGGAGGTCAGCGCCGGGGAGATCAGCGTTGATCTCCTCAGCCCCCTGCCACTGCTCCCTCCCTCCTACCATCAAAGTGACAGCAGCAGCGTCTGCTGCTGCTGCGCTCCCCGTCCGCCCCGTAGCAGTGTCTCCTTTTCATCGCTGATAAAAAGGAGACACTGAGCAATATGATTGCTGGGGATATATTGCTAGCAATATATATCGCTAGCAATCATATTGCACCGTGTGTACACAGCATAAGTCTTGTCCTGTTTTCTCCCCTTCCTAATATTTCCTCCCTCTTTTTCCCTTTTATGTATAATATTTAATATGAATAATACTTAATTATTTGCTCCAATGAGATACATTAAGTTAGGCAGAATTATACGCACTGTAATTTGTTATAATAATCTGTATATGTATCTCAATGTCAATTTGTATTTCTTAATTATTCTGTAATTGTACTTCTTAATTTTACATCATTTGTGAAAAATAAAATAAAAATATATATTAAAAAAAAGTTTTAATTTGTACGTCAAGAAGCAAAGGCTCCGAATTTGACCTATTGAACGATTTTGGGCTCAATGTAAAAAGAGATATTCAGACCATCCCAGTTTGATTGGATTCAAGAGAATTTGGAAAAAAAAATTAGTTTTGAAGTTGCAGCTATTTAGAAACACAAAATGACACATAAAAAGGGCCAGTACAGAAATTTAAAAAACATTCCCAAAGTAGACAATATGGCCTACAATAATACCCCTTTCACATCGCACTTTTAAAATGTTATATTGCCGTTTTTTTTCCATTTTAAAACATTTAAGGCTGCAATGTGAAAGTGCCAGAGTTGATTTACCGGTTAAAGTTAACCGGTATTTCAACACGGTTAAAAAGCAGAGTCCTACACGTTTTAAAGCCGTTTTTTTGGCAGTTTGAACAGCTCTATTTCAATGGGTTGAAACGTGTCCCTTGGGAGTTAAACGGGTTGAATGTTTGAATGGTATTAAATGATTTTTAAAACGGTTTTCACCTGTAACGTGAAAGGTCTCAAGGCTCAGACCCGTTTTAAAGTCCCATTTAAGAATACCGTGTCATTATCCATTTCTGCAATGTGAAAGCAGTATAAGTGGTGCAGATTAATGCACCTGGATTTGGATGTGGGTAAAAAAAACTCAAAACCTCTGTTTGTAAACACAAATGGAAACGTCTTCAAAATTCTAATGCTGCTAATTATATAAGAATTGCTACAATAAAGTGTTATTTTATTAATTGTTTCTTTGTGCGCACCTGAGCGCCTTACGGTACTACCTGCAACAGAGCCGCCCGGAGAAGAGCTGAAGTAGCAGCAGAGGGGAGAAGCAGATGCTGGCATTTCCCACAGCAACTGTGGAGAAGGACTAACAGCAGGGAGGAGGCAGCTCACAGCGGCCAGCACCACAAGACATGTTAAGTGGGCACCAAACACCCACTAAAGCAGTGGTTCCCAAACTGTGTGCCTAGGCACCCTGGGGTGCCTCAGGACACTTGCAGGAGTGCCTTGGGTTGGTGTACCAGGATCAATTCATATTATTTATGGTCAATGTACCAGGCAAAACAAGTGCTTGTGGCTGCCAATCATAATATATTTGGACAAACAATGTCTAGGTCAGCAGTCAACAGGTCGACAACATATGGTTGACATACATATGGTCAACATGGGCAGAATGTCGACACAAGCAATAGGTCAACACTTGAAAAGATCAAGGAGTGTTTCACAATTTTTCTTTTCCTTTTGTCAGCGTAGACATTGTCAACCTGCTGTACCACAACCATTTTTCTCCAAGTGGTCAACATATATTGGGTATGGATCATTAGGTCACCAGTATTATGGTAGACAAGCATTAGGTCGACACCATTAGGTCGACATGCAACCCACCCGCAGACAGCACTCGCACAGACGCTAACACTGTGACCTTTGCCTCTGCTTGGATACAGATGTTTCCTCATACATCTTGCCTCAATAGGCCATGCAGCTCCTGGCCAGTTCTGCTAACGTTGGGTGCCTTTTTTGCTGAAAATTCATCTTATTTTCATTGTTATGTGACCAGGACACACAAAGAGCTTCCGATGATTAAAATGATATGTGACATGCCTATATGCTGTATGCGACTGTGGCTATACCTGCATACGGAATGCTAAGTTACAGTGATTTCCATGAATACACTATTTCATATGCAGATACAGCCTCACTCACACACAGAATATAGGCATGCTGCATATCATTTTAATCAGCAGAAGCTGCTGGTGCACATAGGGATTCCAAATGCCCTAGGCAATTGCCTAGTTTGCCTATGCCTAAGGCCGGCTCTGCTTCGGGCTCGGTCACTATTTTATTCTCCCACCATGCCCTAGTGGGTCGTAGGGCATGAAATACCGTCTGTTGGCACATGTGTAAACATGGAGACCAAAACGTAGCACCGTGTCCCCTTGCATGGCTCACAACGCTTGCTATTTTATTCTTTTATCCACGCCCTAGTGGATGGTAAGGCATAAAATACCGCCTGCCAGCACATTTTTGCTAAAAAAAAAAACAGTAAAAAAAACCATGTTGACCTTCCTGCATGTCTACCTTAAGTCATGTCAACATAAATGCATGTCAACCTAATGGTGTCGACCTAATGCTTGTCTACCATCATGCTGGTGACCCAATGACCGTAACCCCTATATTACAGGAGGGAACTTGGAAGAGGAAACCGATTTACAATTATTGGTTTTAAAAGAGAGAAGTGGCAGACACCAGTAATTTTCAGTGTTTCTGGGATTACTGAAAGACCTGGGGCCATCTCTGCTGTACAGTCACATCGTACATTTTTGTATACTTCAGTGGACATTGTTACAGTATGTGTATCTAAGAAACACCTTTGTTGGTATGTTTACTGCAAATTGTGATCAAAATATTTTTGCGAATGTTTCCTGCTGCATTGTCTCTGAAACGTAAAAATTCCCCCACATTACTTTAGTTCTTTTATGTATGTGTCATTGTTTCTATATATATTCATGATGTATTTATTTAACTAATTTACATCTTGAATTTAGATTCAGCCATATATTTTACGCGCATTCTTACTTCCTTCATGGTATATCTTATAAATATATTTTTAAGGTACAGTTTTTCATTTTATTATTTGTTGATTAAACGAGATAAGGCTTATATAGACAAGGCATCAAACACAAGAGGACTGCTCCTCTTGCACTTTTGCCTTTATATATTTACTTTTATTAATGTTGCACTGTTATCTTTAACAGAAGAATAGCAATTACTGTAACTCATGTTTGCACACACTGGGTCATGCTCACGCAACCAAGAGATTATCGTCAGACCGAGCATGTGTTATTATCGTAATGCACAAGAAAGGACCAGTTGGAGGTGTTAATGATGAGATAATGGGGAGTGGTTGAAAAAACGGAGGTGTGTTGTGGCCATTTTCAGGGCGTGTATCTGCCGACATCTGCGTGCTGGTACATACAAAAACATGGCGCCTGCATTGCTACTGCCGTGCTCACTCTGTAGCAATTGAACTACCCTTAGCTCCGCAGTTCCCTGTTTCTGTGTATAGGCTGTTAATGTACAGGCAATGGCTTCGTGGGCTTCTCTTTTCACTGCTAGTTAGCAGAATTACTTGCTAACATTCGCAATATTCCGCGATATTCCATTGGTGGTTTCTTGGCATGTACCGGTGGAGTCAGCCTCATTCTTTCTGTGCCCTGTGCGCCAATCGCCCTGGTAATGCAATGGCCATGTGAGCATCCGAGACGAGACGCTGGCGCGTCCACTTGCACTGTCCCGCCACCTGCCAGGTCATAGCGGCTGGCGAGTCAGCAGCATTGATGGGGCTGGCACCATCTGTAAGTGATAAGCTAATATACTGTAAGTAAATGAGGAAACTGCATATAAATTATGTTAAAAGGTAATACATAAAATATGATTGGCTTCAATCCGCAATAATGTGTTTAGAGTTATTGTTATACTTTGGCTTTCTTAGAGCTTTTCATAAAAAAATAACATGAATTGATAATTTGATGTACTGATAGTCATCTATGCAGGAGCTTGTCTCCACTGTTCAGAGTGCTCTAATTAAGCTAAATGACAAATTGACAATAAACTGGGGTATAGTGCTCAGCAGGGGCGTAACTAACTATTTAGCACCCCCCCCGCCGCACATTTATTCGGCGCCCCCCCACACACCTAACCTGCCCCCCCTTCTTACCCGCGGTCTGCGTCTCGCATGGCTCTCTGTCGGGACCTTCCTGACCGTCACGGTCCCGGCCGGCTCCTGCTGCTACAATGAAAACGGACTCTTAGAAAACGGCTGCCCCCATACTGCAGACAGAAAACTGTCTGCAGTATGGGGGCAGCCATTTTCTAATTGTCAGTTTTCATTGCAGCAGGAGCCGGCCGGGACCGTGACGGTCAGGCAGGTCCCGGCAGAGAGCTGGGCGAGACGCAGACCGCGGGTAACTATAGCCCCGCAGCCCCCCCGGTAGCGCCCCCAATTTCTCTGCACCCCCCCGCCACCGCGGGGGCTGCGGAGCTATAGTTACGCCACTGGTGCTCAGTGTCATGTAGCTGTGAGTTGGTCAGTGCAGTGGGGTAGCAATGCAATTTACCAAGGGGTATATTCAGGTGCCCCTGAGAGAAGTTTCTCTAATAAGCTGCTGCTTAGGTGAGGTGAGGTGTATAGTCAAGCACCTCAAGTACAGTCAATACAAAAAAAGGAGGAAAAGAAGCAGCGCTATAGTTTTACCAGTTTTAAAACATATGTATGACAATTTATTATAAAAAAAATGAATAACAATTAAATAACAATTAAAATTGTAACAAGAATACATTTTGATTTAGAAATAATAAGTCTGAAATAAGCTACGCACTTGCAAGGGGGGATGGCACAGTACTCTGGCGTAATTGTCCACAATAATGAATATATATTATGTTCCCTGAAAACTCACCTCTTCAGGCAAGCATATCATATTTAAGTTCTACAGACATAGGGGCACATTTATCAATGATCGCATTTGCAATGCGATCTGGGCGGAATATTACCGCCCAGGATCGCATTGTAAAATGCGATCAGATCACTGGGATGTATCATCCCTGGCACTGCAGGAACAGGGCTCCGAAAGGATGGGCTATCGCCATATCAGAATGGTGATAGCCATGGGGTGCGAAGCCGCGTGGCCCGATGTTGATACATCGGGCAGCTTCGCATCCCCCTTAGAAACCTATGGGGGATGCGGCCGTCGGCGCTGCAGGGAGGATCGCAGCAGGGATCAGAGATTCCTGCTGCGGTCCCCTATGATACATTTAGGGGATACTTAGTATTTGCAGCTAAACCCCGAATACGTGCGTTTACGGGGATTTAGCCGCAAATATGGTTCGATAAATGGGCCCCATAACCCTCTGAGGCACTTATGTACTATATAGCTTCCCTTCTAGACCTGTAACTTGGTGGGACTGCCATGCTATTACTGGTGCCTGTCCATGTGTTTCCCTCCTATGTCCCTATAGATTGTAAGCTTGCAGCAGGGCCCTCCTACCTCCAAGTCTGTCTATCGTCGTTACCCAGTTAGTTTTATCACTGTCTACTATTGTAAAGCGCAATGGAATCTGCTGCGCTATATAAGAAACTGTAAATAAAAAAATATATATTGTAACACGGCATCTTTTGTGACTGAAATTATATATCTCACCGTTGGGGGATTGGTTTTACGGCAATTGAAGTGTGAGTCCTCGCAAATTTGTGGATGACCGCTGGAGTCTCCTCACTGGTGTCTTCTCCAAAAAAATGTTGCAGCAGAATGTTTGTAGATTAGCCGCTGGAGTGATGCGCTTTACCGGGATGTCCAAGCCGTCCTCACTACTGTGCAGTGTTGCTTTCACAAGTGCTGCTTAGCAAGTTAGGTGGAATGATGCCAAGTCCATATGGAGTGAATAAAGTAGCAGTTGTGTGCTAGAGCCCCCTCATCGACGCGTTTCACTGGTCTAATGCAGCTTTTTCATCTCAGTAATTAACAATCAGACTTAGGTGAGTTAGTACTAGGCAGTCCCGCATTTTAATGACCACATTCTCATAACAATAAATTTTAAAATACAATTGATTTAGAAGGCAGAGCTATTAATACTTGTATTAATATATTAATAAAACGAGCAGTAGAATCTGAGAAACACAGGTTTTCATATATATTTATCCAAATGCCGGGGTCCGTGACCAGATATCCAGTATTTGGAATGCATTCGGCTTGATCGTCATATGTATATATTATTTGGGCTTCCAGTGTCCGTATCCGGACATCCGGCATTTGGAACGCAAGTTTTCTGTTTGTAGCACGCAGATTCAGTGGCGTAAGTTCATCCAAGTTGCCCGAAGGCAAGATAAGTATTGGTGCCCCCCCAAATAGCTCAATCAGTAAGGTGTCTGTCTCCAGTAAGGTCATGGGTCTAATACAGGGTGTGATACTTGCAAAAATTATTTATTTTAGAAGGAGGAGTCAGCCACATTAGCAATATTAACTGCTTTCAATAAACTGATTCAAACTTGATGGGGAGGAGAGGTGCCCCCTTGGGAGCAGGAGCCCGGCGGCAGATGACTCCATTGCCTCCCAGAGTTCTGCCTCTGCGCAGATTACTAGGTTGTTAGGACACTACAGGTATTAGTAACACTTTGCACTGATATCTTCTAGCGCATGTGTGTTTATACTTTTAGTGTACCTGATGCCATATTTAGTAAGGGACCCAATATTTATATGCCCGGAATAGATGGTGCTATTGTACATTGATGTTTGGATCAAAGATAATCTTATACAAAATATATTCATACTAGATTACACAATTTACAAGCATTACAAAAACATATGCAGGGATTTTTCATGTAACTTTTGTAATGTTGTTATCCATGCCCAGAAACCTACTACTTTAGAGTTCATTAAACAGTTTGATGTGGATTGAACAAGTCTTTCTGTTTTTCTTTAAATATTTTAGCTATAAGGTAGCTGTTTCTTGGCACATGCATATTAATATTATAATATTCTCGGTACCATATTAAATGTGGAAATTTGTGTCCACATTAATATAGTGGTATACATAAATTAAAGATTTGTACAAATATATAAATTCTTATGATGTGTCGAGTATTATGGATGATGACAACAAGAATAAAGCGATAAAAACAAATACTTCACTGCCAAGGGTACAAATATAAAAATAAAAGTACCCCCCCCCCCCCCCAATATTATTAAGTTCTACTGTTTCGTTCAATCCTTCTGGATAAATGGAGCTCATTTTGAACATCCATAAGGCTTCCTGTTTGCACGGTTGTCTGAATCTATCTCCTCCACATTTTGTTGGGGCAATATGTTTAAGACCGACAACTTTGATATGGTTTGGATTATTGTTGTGATATAAAGAAAAATGTATAGGAACACTGTGTGTGTGAACATTATTAAGGATATTTCAACGGTGCTCTAGAAAACGTTGTATAATGGTTGTGTAGTTCGACCGATATATCTAAGATTACACGTGCAGGTGAGCATATAGATAACATAAGAGATATTACAGTTGATAAAACTTTGTATTTTATGTGTTTGATCGTCTATTGTAACTGTTTGTGTTTTATTTTGAATATAATCAAGTTTTTCATTTGTTTATCCCACATTTAAAACAAACAATTGTTTTATTTTCATCCAGCCAGTTTTTATTAGTCTGTTCCATTTTCTCATTGTTTTGGAGAAAACTGGGGGCAAATAAATTTGTTAAAGATTTTTTTTGAAAAATAAAAAATGTTTAGGTGGTAATTTACCATATAATGAATGATCTTGTTTAAGAATGTTATCATTTTTTAAGAAAATCTTTTTTATATCTGAATAATAATCATTATATATAGAGATAAATTGTATATTTGTTACCTCATCCTCATCATTACTTTTTTTGTTGTTAGACTTAGATTTATTCTGGTATATTAGTTCTTCTCTATTTTTCTTTTTGGATTCCTCACAGGTCTTTTGAACTAATCGTTTGGGGTATCCCCTGTCTGTAAAAGCTTCTGACATATCTTTTGCTTGTGTTTCATTGAAATTGAGGGTGGAGCAATTTCTCCTCAGTCTAGGGACATTCTTTACCCAGGGGAGCTATTGAGAGCTTTCAAAATGTAAATAGTTGTTAACATTAGAATCTTTTGTGTAATTACGTGTGGTGATCTGGTTATCTATAATTTCCACTGTAATTGTTATTAATGTTTTATAATAAATTGTTATCATTATAACGACAGTCTTCTTTTCCTCCTTTTTTGTATTCAGTGCAGTGTGGTGCCTACTGCTGTGCAGGTGTAACTTGACCACTTATCTGGTGCCACACCCTCTCACCTATCAGCACTTGAACACCTTAGGTGAAAATTCGACATTACACCGAGATGCAAGGTCCACGGTCTGCCCAGAGGGAAGGGGAATACAAAGAGACAAACACACAGGGGGAAAGTTACTAACATCCCAGTATACGGCTGATCCCAGATATGAATTGATACGACTGACATCAGACATATTCCAGTGAAAATATGAATACATAAATAGGGCAAAATTACTAATCTGCTGTATTCATCTCATTCAGATTTTCCGATGTTGTAGCCGTTCGTATTGATTCATATTTGGCGGTAGTATTGATGGATGCCAAATACATACAAAGCAGCAGCATTGCACAGATCAGTCGGATTCAAGCAATGCTGCCTAGTGTAAAAGAAAGAGAATAAATAAAAAACAATGGTGTGGGGGTCCCCCTGCACTGCTATAACCAGCCCCAGGGTCATTGACACAGTCGACATGGACACAGTTGGAAGTCAACTGCAGCCCCTCGCATCGCACGCAATGCTTCGGGCACACAATTTTATTCTCCCACCACACCCTAGTGAATCATAGGGCATGAAATACCGCCTGTCGGCACATGTCGGGTCAAAAAACAGTGAAAAAACCCATGTTGACCTCTTGACCTGTCGACCGAAAGTCATGTTGACTTTTTCACCTGTCTACATTCTATATGTCGGTATTTTGACCTTGTCGGGATTTTAAATGTCAGTATTTTGACCTTGTCAGATTTTGACCGTCGGTCAATGGTTGTCGGTATTTTGATTGTCGGGATTTTGACTGCATCCCGTACATTTGTGTAATTGTGTTTTTCCTGCAAGAATATGGACCATTGTGTAGAAGACAGGCTGTACTGTAGACAGAATAAACATACATTGAACACCACACCATTTACTCTCCATTTGTAACAATACTGTCTGATTAACTCCACAGACCCTGCATGCCACAATAAGCCGGAGGGTTTACTCAAGTAGAGAGAGATAAGTAGAGATAAGTGTCTGTCCCTTCCTTAGTTATCTCCTATATAATAGCCCATATATGTCAATCTGTGACTATAGTCCTTATTCAGATCTGATCACAGTACAAACTTGTTCTCAAAATGGGCAAAACCATGTGGACTGCAGGTGGAGCAGATGTAACATGTGCAGAGGGGTATAGATTGTATGGTTGACCTAAATATGGTCGACAGTCATTAGGACGACACGACTTGGTCAACATACTGCAAGGTCGACAGGGTTCTAGGTTGACATGGCGCAATGTCGACACAAGCTTTAGGTCGACATGGTCTTGGTCAGTGATGGCTAACCTTGACACTCCAGCTGTTGTTGAACCAGCATGCCCTGCATCAGATTTAGCATGGCCAAATAGTAAAACTGTAGCAGGGCATGCTGGGATGTGTAGTTCAACAACAGCTGGAGTGTCAAGGTTAGCCATCACTGGTCTAAATCGACAGTCGAAAGGTTGACATGGGGTCTTTCACTGTTTTTTTTTACCTAAATGTCTACACAGTCAACATGGACAAAGATTTAGGTGCACCGCGTCTCCTCGCATGGCTCGCTGCGCTCAGGCACACTATTTTATTCTCCCGCCACACCCTAGTGGATGGTAGGGCATGAAATTCTACCTGTCAGCACATTGCCTCAAAAAACTGTGAAAAACCCCTAGACCATGTCGACCTAATGCTTGTGTCGACCTAACCACCTGTCAACCTTGTGCCATGTGGACCTAGACCCCTGTCAACCTTGCAGTATGTCGACCTAATGGATGTCGACCATCTTTAGGTTGACAAACCGACTGTATCCCGTGCAGAGAGTTAGATTTGGGTGGGGTGTGTTAAAACAGAAATCTAAATTGCAGTGTAAAAATAAAGCAGTCAGTATTTTTCCTGCACAGAAACAAAATTACTCACACAAATCTAACTCTCTCTGCACATTTTACATCTGCCCCACATGGTTTTGCCGATTTTGAGAACAAATTTGGACTGCAATCAGATCTGAATAAGGGCCTGTGTGTATAACGCTGGGCAGAGTCACAGAGTGACAGATTGATGCTAATAGCCTATCAGTGCAGCACTTGCCGATCTTGCCCCTCCCCAATCTCTCTTCAGGAAATAACCATTACTGCTTGACCAGGCAGCCACAGCAGCTTGTCCGAGTTCCGCTGTCATGAATTATCCTGTCACTCCCCGGTGACTAATCGAGTGTGTGTAGCACTGCGGTGTCTGGACACACGGGGGTGGGGATAGCGGCAGCATGTGCTGGCACTGCTGCTGCCCGGGTTGTAGTCATATGGCACAGTGCACTGCTGCCTCTCCCCTTAATGCCACCACTGGATGACGTACAGTGCATGTCCGCCGCTGCCACCAGTGACACCCCGGCTCCTGGCTCACGGCACCGTACCAGCGCCACGTGTATGTCTTCTGCCTCCGCACCTAATAAAGCATAGGACCAAGCTACTGCTCCTTGTTCAAGGTAAGGGGGGCGTGAGCACTACAGGGTTATCCTGTATGCAGCTCTCGGAGATGGCTGCCAGGTATTCTGGGAAATGACAGAAAAGTTGTAGTTGCTACTACTTTACAGTAGAGATGTGCAGATTCTGATTTACTCTCATTTAAGCCCAGTACACACACATCGATTTGCTTTTGATTTGATGTTAGATTCGATTTTCTATTAGATCTGGCATTAGATCTTTCCATTCGATTTGGCATTAGATCTCTACTTTTGCATTAGATATCGAATTCGATATAGAATTTGATATACATTCATGGTACATTGTACACATTCGATTTACTAGATCCCTTTCGAGATTTCCTTGGCTGCATAGAGGATTTTTTTGTTCGATTTGGCGAAAACGGGAGCGCGCATCGAATCGAATTTAGATCGAAAGGAACAACAAACCGAAACGATTTCTTACAGGATTCGATCTGATTTTGCTCCTATAAGCAAAATCGAATCGAAAATGGCCAAAAATCCAAACGTGTGTACGGCCCTTAACTCTGATTTCAAAGCAGGATCTTATTGGCTATCCCAAAGCACATGACAGTTGTTTACAGTTGATAGCCAGTAAGATCCTGCGGTACTTGTTTAGTGTCACGGCGGCAGCGTCTCGGTCGCTACCCACGCTACGGGCTCGGTTGCTCGCTGCGCTCGCCACGCTATCTAAAATCAACTCCATGCCAACATGGATAGTGGGGGTATGAACCAATTCACGTTGGCATGGACTTTATTTTAGATAGTTTTCCGAGTGCCGATCCCGGAAGTAGCGGACGACCATGCTGCCGCCGTGAAACGAAACAAGTACCGATTCTGCTTTGAAATCAGAGTAAATCAGAGCCTGCACATATCTACTTTACAGACTCTGGCTCACCTGTATGTGCGGTAACAAAGTAACACAGTGGGAGTCCTGTGGCCAGCCTGCATCCGCCACTCCCCCACCCACGGTACTAATGAACCCACTCATGGCCTCCCCACACCCGGACCTCCTAAACCTGCAGTACCTCCGCATCCAGCTGCCCCAGCAGGATGCAACACACCCATCCCGCGCCCGCAGTACTTACACACCCATCCCTCCCCTACGCACAACACCACCGCCCCCGCACCCACAGCACCCGCGCAACTGACCGTCAATCAACCGGTACACTCCCAACCCACACCACCCATGCGGGGTGCCCCCGCATGTGTAACTCCACCACCAGCAGTATCCCCACACCTACCACTGCCTCACCCACAAGCACGCTCGCCCACCCACACCACCACCCCCAACACCACCACACCCATCCCTCCACCACTTGCAGCACCCCCACATACACTTGCAGAAATACCACAACCACCCCTTCCCCACCCACGGCACACCAGACTCTCCCCATCCACAGCACGCTAAGACCCTGTCCTACGCCAACCCCCGCTCCTTCACCAGCAGCACCTCCACCACCCAACTGCAGCACCCCCGCACCCCCTCCCCCAGCATTCCTGCACCTGCAACTCCACCACTTGTTGTACACCCGCACCCGCCCCTCACCGGACACCCTCCCCCACCTGCAGCAAACCCGCACCTGCCGCTCCCCCACCCATGGTACTAATGCACCCACTCACGGCACCCTCAAACCCGGACCGCCTCAACCTGCAGTACCCCTGCACACAGCAAAGGTCCCATCCCCTAACCCACAGTACCCACACACCCATGACTCCCACAACCCACACCACCCCCTTTCCCACAACCACAACAGGGATTCATCCATATAATACAAACCAAATTTCATGAAATAAAGGCATTCACAGGTGTTAAGAGTGCCCACAGGGTGTGATGAATCACCTAGTATATACTGTATATACCTTTATTAACTATAAACAAGTTTAAAATACACTACATCCCAGGATAAAAACGGATAGAATAATTGCCCGCATGATATGCAAACAGATGCTAGTTATACACTGGGGTTTGTTAAGGTGCCCACACACTAGAACGATTTTTGGGCCGATTGGCCGATTTTCGATAAATCGGCCGATATTTACCGATAATCGGTCGGAAATCGGCCGATGCTCGCTCCCGTGGATCTTTTGCTAAATCTTCTGATCTTACGTGCTGCACAAAAGATCAGAAGATTTAACAAAAGATCCATAGGAACGCACACGGGATCTTAAGAAAACTCTTTGGTAAAGATGTGCACTTGCCTGAAATCTTTTGTCCAGATCGGACAAAAGATTTGAAGGCTAATTTATGCGCACATCTTATGATCGCAGATCTTTCTAGTGTGTGGGCACCTTTAGTCCCAGGTCAAAACTCTCTATATACTGTTTTTATATATGTTTAGCAAATGCAAATGAGCTATTGTCCAGTATATTCAATTATATTGCAGACTAGAGCTAATGACAACAGTAATAAAAGTGGTCTCCACTTGTATTACTACAAACAAGTCACAATTGGTGGGTAATTAAGTACAATTACATTTCAACTAAGTATTTGATGAACAAATAGCTACCAAATCCTATCACCATTGTAAATGAGGAAATATAAATTTACAGCCGTATATGTCTATGAATTTGGGCATTCGTATCCATTTGTATTTTAGTAAATTTCCCCCACAGTGACAGATGAACCGAGATGAGAGTCACAAACGTCAATCTTGTAAGGAGCCAAAGACAACACCAGGGCCTAACACTACCTAGTGTGACACACAGCTAAGCTATAAAACAGAGGGGGAAATTTACTAAGGTGGGGATAAGATTTCACATGTGATGTTGCTATGGGCAACCACTCAGAATCTACTTCTTATTTATTTAGCACCCTCTAGAAGATAATAGACAGGATCTGATTGGTTGCCCATAGCAACATCAAATGTGAAGTCTTAGTAAATTTCCCCTAGAAATTTCCCCCAGAGCCGTTAAACTGACAGTGTGTGTAGTGCTGCACAAATGCTAACAATTCTAAAACAACCTCTGCCCTGCACGGGAAACATACACCATAACATCACAGTACAAGAACAACCATCTCTATAAGTTTGGTATCCAGCTCTGTGCTTGTATCCCTAGGTGGCGCTGCTTAGCCAAAAAAACAATTATTCATTCAAATACCAGATTTGGATAAGCATAAATTTATTAAAAAACACAATTCATCATAAATATAAAAAAGGTTCTCCTAGACATACATAACATACAACATGAAACACATAATAGTATATATTAGCTTTAAGTGTCTATATAATGAGGCTTAGGTTATGGAATGACTGGTTATCATATCATAGAGGCTTTTTTATATATTGTAGAGGCTTTTGTATTAATAGTTACCAGTCCCAAGGGCCGTATATATAGGATGGGTCTCACAAGTTTTTGCTGTAGTATCCTATTGGACTTCCTCCCTTTATCTGAGCCAGAAATAGATTTGTAATCCTTTTTGGATGGTCAACCTTTTTTCAAAGGGACCGGCTTCAGGTGGTGTCCGTCCAGTGGATCTAACCTGCTGCACAATCACCCAGCTGATGAAGCCGCTGATCTATTAACAGGCGGAGAAACGCGTATTGAGAGCCCCGCGACAGCCCGGAAACAGCACAGCGCCGTTACTACACTGGCACACAGCCTTCACCGTATTTTGCAGCAGGTTAGATCCACTGGACGGACACCACCTGGAGCCGGTCCCTTTGAAAAAAAGTTTGACCATCCAAAAAGGATTACAAATCTATTTCTGGCTCAGATAAAGGGAGGAAGTCCAATAGGATACTACAGCAAAAACCTGTGAGACCCATCCTATATATACGGCCCTTGGGACTGGTAACTATTAATACAAAAGCCTCTACAATATATAAAAAAGCCTCTATGATATGATAACCAGTCATTCCATAACCTAAGCCTCATTATATAGACACTTAAAGCTAAATCAGCTTCGCCTATACTATTATGTGTTTCATGTTGTATGTTATGTATGTCTAGGAGAACCTTTTTTATATTTATGATGAATTGTGTTTTTTAATAAATTTATGCTTATCCAAATCTGGTATTTGAATGAATAATAGTTTTTTTGCCTAAGCAGCGCCACCTAGGGATACAAGCACAGAGCTGGATAACAAATTTTTATTTTTTTGATCTATAAGAGGTACACAATTCCTCTGAATAGGAGGCTGCAGCTTGGTCAAAAAAGACCATCATCCTTGCTATTGCACTATAGAAACCAGCGCTTTTGGGTGACCTTAGTGGCCACAAACGTGTCATCTCTATAAGTGCCTACCTAACTACCTGGCTAGAGCTGGCCAGCTCACACACTCCCCTGTATGTTCCTGTTAAGCCTACTTGGGGACTGGAAAGGTGACAGCTGCATATCCCAATTACCCATGGGGAAATACATGCTCCTTCACCTGGTGGGTATGCTTTGCTGAACCTAGTAGGGGGGGGGGGGCCTTTGTCAGTTGTGCATTCTACCCCTGCTGGCCTCTCCTGCAGCCCTCTTCAATCTTCTGCCGATGGCCGCCCTGGCCGCACTTCTACTCCACCAGCCAGTGACAGAGATCTTCATTCTTGATCCTGGCATCTTTTGGCCTCTTTGGCAGCCACCGGAACTCTTCAGTCCACCTCTGCTGACTTTGGGTCTTCCGCATTCTGTCTTTGCCATTGGACTCTCTTCTTTCAATTTCAGGCGGCGTCTGACATCATGCCGCCAGGGGCCCGAAATAACGCCAATTTCAAAACATGGTTTAATCTGTCGCACTACTCCCCACAATCGCATCCAGTCTAACACCAGGAACTAAAGGCTGGACCAGGCCCTGGACTCCAGACGCTGCACCACTGTCGGCACGGGGATCAGTTAAATTGTGGAACTCTCTTACTGGAGAGATGGTGTCAGCAGACACAATACCAGGGGCGTAACTATAGCACCGCAGCCCCCGAGACCACGGGGGGGCGCTGTGCATGTGCGGGCGCCAGGGGCTGCAGTGCTATAGTTACACCCCGCCGCCATCCCCCACAGTCTTACCTGTCAGTCTTCAGTACGCGCTGGTCCCGGCTCCCTTCTTCTGCTATGAGGACCACAACAAAATGTCCGCCCCCATGTAGCAGATAGTTCTCTGAAACTGTCTGCTGCATGGGGGCAGACATTTTGTGGTGGTCCTCATAGCAGAAGAAGGGAGCCGGGACCAGCGCGTAATGAGCGTAGCCAGGTAAGACTGGGGGGGATTGCATGGGCGGCGAGGCGGGGGTTGGTGCGGCGGGCGGGCGAGGGTTGGTGCGGCGGGGCGGGCGGGGGTTGGTGCGGCGGGGTGCGTGGGTGGGTGGTGCGGCGGGGTGCGTGGGTGGGCGCCCTCCCTTTAACGGCGGGGTGGCGCCCGAAAGCTAGTTACGCCACTGCACAATACATACATTTCACATTACATTTGGACAAATATCTATTGGGTAAGAACATCCAGGGGTACAACCAACTATGAAAAATGATCTAAAATTAAATCGGAATAAGCACCTCATATAAAGGGATGTAGCACATAGATCATACACTCTAACCAAAGATTGAACTTGATGGACGTAAATCTTTATTAATCCTTATCTACTACAGTATGTATCTAGGTAACTTTGTTTTGTTAGTTGATGTTAAGTTTTGTACAGTATGTAAATACTCTCCTTGGGAGTTTACACAGGTACATTAACTACCTATCTCCATTTGCTGACTGCCTTTCATGAATGCTTTATTTGTTTTATCAATTGCTTGCTTCAGGAACTCCAGGAACCAAACTTTAGGTACTGTCCCCGTCCCAGCCATCACTATAGATGTCACTGAGCTGTGGACCCGCCCACAGGGTGTGTCTTTCACAACACCCTGGACCCTTGCATATAAAATGTGCTTAGCATCTGCTGATGTACAGTAGTGCATGTACCAGTGTATTCCCTTCAGCCACTTACTGCATTTCTTCTGAGATATTTCAGAATGAAAGTTCTACATATCTGTGCCGTGGTCCTGTTATCCAGTCTGCTCCAGGCAAATGCCTCATCTGGTAATTTTACACCTATTATTTTACTGTATTTCAGCATTGTAATAGCGGACCAATTATGTTTACTGTAGATGGAATATATGTTTTTTTAGACTAAAACACATAGGCAAAACAATGTAATTAGTATTTTTATTTAATTCATTTGATAACTTGTTCAATATTATTGCAGCCATTTGTATGTCTTAGGTAAATATTATATTTTCACTCAATTGTAGCTTTGATGCCAAGATTATAGAGAATAGCAATGAGTAAGTAATGATGAAGTCATTTGATAATGTTATTGAAGTAATAGGCTATTTGGTAAATGCAGTTACATAATTACATGCATAACTATAACATTCATGTTAATTCTTATTGTACAGTAACTACCATTTTCTAGGAATCAATAGAGAAATGATGACTAGAATCTGATTGGTTGCTATTGGCAACATCACTTCTTTTCATTTTTAGAACCTTTCGTAAATTGACCCCTTAGTATTTACATAGTTTGCAACATATTTATTGTTTATTACCAGTTATTTCTATAG
Source organism: Crinia signifera (assembly GCF_055691185.1). Lineage (NCBI taxonomy): Eukaryota > Metazoa > Chordata > Amphibia > Anura > Myobatrachidae > Crinia > Crinia signifera. The sequence goes on from NC_139218.1 coordinate 65,394,203, forward strand.
CGCATACATTCTCCACAGCGCTTCACAGAGAATATTTGGCCATTCATATCAGTTCCTGCCACAGCTGAGCTTACAATCTACCGAATGGTACACACACACACACACACACTAAAGGGGCATACACACGGTGCAATTTTCACCCCATCCTTCACCGCTCTGACTAGATCACTTAGAATTGGAGCACTGATCACTCTGTGTTTATAGCACTGGGCGACAGCGATGAGCGGTTTCACACTTCGCCATCACTGTCTTTCCTGCTAGATCCTGGGACTTTGTTTATAAACAATAGGCAAAGCCCTGCTCTACACACATGTAGGTGTGCATCGCAGGTGTACCACGATGTGTGGTGAGCGATCGTGCTTAAGTCCATCGCTCTGCAGGAGGCACCAGTTTCCCTGTGTGTTACCCTCCAACATGACCCATTCTATTAGGTCCGACATGGTCCTCCAGCTGTTGTGAAACTACACATCCCAGCATGCTCTGCAATAGTATTAGCATTCCATAATAGCAAAACTGTGGCAAGACATGATGGGACTTGTAGTTTCACAAAAGCTGGAGGGCCACAGTTTGGACATGCCTGCATTAGGTACAAAATGCTCTGCTCCTGGACTACCGACATTACTGCATGATTGCCATCACCTGTGTTAAACTAGTTAATTTCTGAGAATGGTGTTTCATCACAGGTGACGGCAATCATGCAGTAAGAACAGAGTATTTTGTACCTAATGGAATGGGTCATGTTGGAGAGTATGCCACCAGGGTTAATTATTTTAGTTGTGAGCCAATTAATCTACCAGTATATTTTTTGGTTGTCGGGGGAAACATACATGCCTACTTGACCCTCTCCATGAGGGAGAAAACGCTCTGTTCCTGGACTTCCCTGGTAATGTATGATTGCCATCACCTGTGGTGAAACACCTTTCTTATCAATTACCTATTTGACCACAGGTGATGGCAATCATACATTACCAGGGAAGTCCAGGAACAGAGCATTTTCTCCCTGAAGGAGAGGGTCAGGTAGGCAAGTATACATAACATGCAGCTCTCCTGCTGTGCTAGTACTACACTTTGGGCCAGATTCTCTAAGCTTCAAAAGTGATAAAATGGAGAGTGATAAACAGCCAGCCAATCAGCTAGCAGTTGACAAATGCAGCTGCCAAGGCATACTGGGATTTGTAGTTCCACCCCAGTCAGAGAAATAAATGTTGCCTAGTTATATGTGCGTTCAGGAAAATAGACATAACGGTACTTGTTTCCTAGCACGGCGCCCACAATTTATTACTTATTACATCTTTTTGATCGCATCGATCGCATCGCATGCGACCAGATTGCATGCGATGCGATCGATGCGATCAAAATGATGATTTCATGATTACTATGTTATATGCACCCCCATTGTTAACTCCAACGCCACTATTAACGCCAACCCGAAGCATGGCGAGCGCAGTGAGCCCACGAGGGGTGGCGGTACGCGTCCTACGACCTTTTCATACCCCCACTATCCACGTCGGCGTGGAGTTGATGTTATATAGTGTGGCGAGCGGACGTGGATAACTTCACATGTATTCTGCATTCGCTCGCCACGCTTCGGGCTCGGTAGCTTGCTGCGCTCGCCACACTATATAAAATCAAATCCACGCCGGTGTGGATAGTGGGGGTATGAAAAGGTCGACATACCGCCGCCCCGCGCGGGCTCGCTGCGCTCGCTTCGGGTTGGCGTTAATAGCGGCGGTGGCGTTAACAATGGGGATGCATTTAACATACTAATCACCCATCAGGGTGTCTGTACAATTAAATCATCATTATGATCGATGCGATGCGCATGCTATTTTAATGGCATGCGATGCGATTTTAAAATTGTACAGTGCGGCTCTTACAATTTTAGCCACATTTAGCCACTAATTAAGGCATGAGATGGTATGCGATGGGCGCTGTGCTAGGAAACAAGTCCGACATAACAGATAACAAATACATATCTCCCAACATGACCCCCTCCAGGAGGGACACAATGCTCTGTTCTGGACTTCCCTCTTAATATATGATTACCATCACCTGTATTAAACAGGTTAATGCTAACAAAGGTGCTTCAACACAGATGATATTAATCACAAATTGAGGGGAAGTCCAGGAATAGAGCATTGTGTCCCTCCCGGAGAGGGTCATTTTGGGAGGTATGCAAATATATCTGAACACGTATGCTGGAATTTGTAGTTCCACAATAGCAGAGGGTAAATTGTGGCTAATCTAGCACATTCCAGAAGCTTTGTAGTGTGCTTTGTGTGAATGTTTTCAAATGTTTAAGTACCATACCTCCCAACATGACCCTCTCCAGGAGGGACACAATGCTCTGCTTCTGGACTTCCCTCATAATGTATGATTGCCATCACCTGTTTTAAACAGGTTAATTGATAAGAAAGGTGTTTCAACACAGGTGACGGCAATCATAGATTAAGAGGAACTCCAGAAACAAAACAATGTGTCCCTCCTGGAGAGGGTCATGATGGGAGGTATGAAGTACATCAATTATTTTTGGGGGACAGAATCAGTAACCAGACAACTGCACTCGTATTTACATACCTGTCAGTCAAAGATAGACAGTACTCTGCAGTTCCTCCAACAAACATTCACTGGTAATGTAGACATACTTGTCTATTTTGATTGTCTCCTCTCCGGAAGAAGCCCAGAGAGGAGACTCTGCACAGTCTTTTTCCAGGGGCAGGGCTTTCTGTCATTAAACCCTGCCCCATTAAGCCCCACCCCCATTTTGGTAAATGCTGCTAATTGCGGCTCTTTGAGAAGGGGTGGTACTAAATAATGCGATTTGCATCATTTTAGCCCCATCCCCTTCTCAAAGAGCTGCAAATGCTTGTATTTGACCGTCAGAGGGAGGGTGTCCGGGGCTGGAGGGTAGGTAAATATGGAAATAGGCATAGGCGTGCGCACATTGAGTGTTAAGGGCGCACAGGCACCCCCTAATGCTGTGACCTCCATTATGAACACCTCTGCCGCTAGCAATACCAGAAATATCTTTTTCCATTGTTAATTGTACTAGACCATTGTCATATCACTACACACCTGTGTCATCCATATATGTCTTTTACTTTATTTGCATGGAGTAAATGAGAAGATTAACCCTGAAATAGGCAGGGGATTATGGTGTGGCTGAGAGATGTTATATATTGTAGCGAGTGCCAATTGATGATTGTAGACACGCCTGATTGGTGGTGTTAGACAGACCCAATGGGCAGTAATAGATATGCCCAATAGGTGGTGCTAGGGACACCCCTTTGACGGTGCACCCCCTAATAAAATGTGCTGCGCACGCCGAAGGATATAGGACAGGGATTATGTTACAGCAGAGCAAGTAATCGGGTATCTGCTGTGCATTCCCATTACACAGGATCCCACATGATTCAGGGGAGTAGAATAGGAGTAGATAGGGGTTTTCGGTACTTATGTAGTAACTGGGCTGCCGATTTTTTGATTGTATGCCTTAAGTTAAGGCATACAATCAGATGCGATGCGATGCGATATCGCATCGCATCGCATCCGATATCGCATCCGATATCGGATGCGATGACCCGATTTTTCCATAGGAATCAATGTTAAAATGATTCCTATGGAAAAATGGGTCCTTTTCATACCCCTACTATCCAAGTGGGCATGGAGTTGGATATAAACCTGTGGCGAGCGTAGCGAGCCACCGAGCCCGAAGCGTGGCGAGCGAAGCGAGCCCCGCGAGGGGACGGTATTCGTCCCCTCGCGGGGCTCGCTTCGCTCGCCACGCTTCGGGCTCGGTGGCTCGCTACGCTCGCCACAGGTTTATATCCAACTCCATGCCCACTTGGATAGTAGGGGTATGAAAAGGACCCATTTTTCCCATTGAATTCCATGTTAAAATGGACTCAGTCCATTTTAACATTGATTCCTATGGAAAAATCGGGTCATCGCATCGCATCGCATCGCATCGAATCGCATGGTCGCATGCGATGCGATGCGATCTCCCGATCCGACCCGATTTAGAAATCGGCAGCCCAGTTACTACATAAGTACCGGGTTTTCTTTTTTTTTATATTTTTCGTTGAATTTCAAGATTTGAAGATGCTCAAATTAAGACATTTACAATATTGATAAATAATGTCATTCTCCAGGGAAAATGTATTTCTATAGGTTTTACCACATTATTACCATACCTCCCAACTGTCCTGTACAGTCCCGCTAATTGGAGACTGTCCCGCTGTCCCTCCTGCAGGCTGGGAGGCAGTTATATGCTTTGTAGACACATGCTATTAGAAAATGGTTACCAATGTATCCCCCCCAACTCCTTTCTTATTGTACACTTTTATAATGTTTTCCATGTGCTTCACATGCTACTTAAACTATTTATTGTACTGATAGTTGTGCATAAGAACTGAGCCATACATGTGGCACAAATCCCTGGGCATGCCCTCACAACGGTGAAAAAATGGGGGAGTGACTTGCCCCTGTTAAGCCACACCCCTCAAATGAGGACACACCCCTTTTTTTGCAAATCCATTTTATATAGTCTGGGACCCCTCATTAGCATATTTCTAGATTCGCCTATGGCTGTCAATGCAATACATAATGCATCCAACCCTTAGTGGCCCAGCATTCTGTACTTTGGTGTAGCTTGACAGAGGCAGAATCACAATCAGCAGCAATGCTAAATAATTCCTGTAAGTAGAAGAGAAAGGGCGGGATGTTCTAACATCCGCACCCCAGCTCTGCCCCCCTTCGCATAACTAAGGAATGTACCTCATTAGTGATTTGGGGGGATATTCTCTAAACTAAATATGCGTTAAAAACCAGTTATGCTTTACAATATATGTTAGTTTTGCTTGTCTGGCTTCACAATTTTATGATCTTTTGTGCTATTTTTTTTTACAAGATGGACCGGTAGAGTTGGATAGTGGCATTATTCCAGACTGCGTAAGAGAAGCAAAACGCCTCGTCGATAAGGCCTATACGAAGACCAGAATCACGTAAGCTCATTGTAGGCACAACAGGGTCCCCATGGCAAAGAGCTATGGGTGATCTGATGGCTGAACATCTGGAAAGTGATAAATCATAGGGCAAGAATAACCTGAATGCAGATGTAGCCGTTATCTGTTATGTTTTCTGATGTTCTGATATCCTGCTATCTAATTTGCTGCCCTAGACTGTTTTTGGCATCTGCATAAGACCTCATTAAAGAATTCCATGGTTACTACCTTAGGGCTCTGAGAAAATTGCGGGAGACTTGCCCCCGGTGGGCTGGGAGGGGGACCCGATTTTCAGGAGACTCTCGGCCATTCCGGGAGGGTAGGCAAGCCTGCTGGATGCTATACAGAGTAGCTGGGTGTGGTATGGGGGTCCGACAGTCGGGATTCCGACTGTCATTAGACGGACTTCGGAATCCCGACTTCCAGTACTCCGAAAGCGGGGCAAGCGTGGACCCCCATGAGGGAGAATAGCCGGTGGCTGTTGGGAACCCGTCTGTCGGTGTTTTAACAGTCGGGATCCCGACGTCGGGTAAATGACTGTCGGGATCCCGACTGTCGGGACCCCGTCCGTCACCCACACAGTTCTGTGCATGGTGATATATTATGTTATTATTTGTGGATTTAAATTGCCTGCAGGGCTTTGGATAATAAAAAAAACTTATTCTGGTTCACTCGCAAAGGCAAGGGGGCAGATGTAACATGTGCAGAGAGATTTAGATTTGGGGGAGTTATTTTGTTTCTGTGCAGGGAAAATACTGACTGCATTATTTTTACACTGCAATATAGATCTCACTTTGAAGTAAAACCCCACCCAAATGTAATTCTCTCTGCACAAGTTACATCAGCCCCACCTGCAGTGCACATGGTTTTGTCTATTTGAGAAGGAATTTGCCTTTGCGAATAAACCAGAATAAGGGCCTTTATATACAGTACATTGTGCTAAGTAGTATTTATCAACAAATAGATAATATGTAGCCTGTCACTATAGGTTGAAGTCTCGTGTGAAGAGAGACAATGTAAATCCAAGAGATCTATTCGCATTCTTCAAACAACCTGTTGCAATAAGCAGAAATGCAATCCGTGCGGCTGACTACATGGACCTCACTCTCCAGCTTGCAACTGAGAAATTGAAACTGATCTATCCACGGCGCCCCTTCAATATCTCAGGTACTAACAAATAACAGAGTAAAGCAAAGTGAAACAATACTGCCCTCTTGTGACAGAAAACCGCTAAAGCATAATTGCAAATAGCCATATAATAATATCAGCAATGGTCTGTCCTGTCTCCATCAGTGCACAGTGGGAGCTGCAGCACCCAAACTACTACAATGTTCATAGTGAAATAATTGCTTTATGTGGGTATTTGCAGAAATTGAAGTATGAATGTAAGGCTCAAACTCTGCGTGTTGTGTAACTACAACGTGGCAACTTTGTTTTAAGGAGGAAAAAGTTTATGAGTTTATGAAACAGCTACCCTGTTTCTATCAGAAACCTCTACTCCCTGTTATTCAGGGAACATCTATATCAGACCTGGACAACCTGCCTGTGGCTCTCAGCTGTTGTGAACTACACATAAATCAGCACTCTGTGAATAGAGCCAAGTTGGAGCTACCGGGTCTATTCAAATCAGCGTGCTTTTATATTGGAGAATGCAGGTACACGCAGACATTCTCTGACTGAACTGCGCACCATGGTGCCAGGGCACAAAACAACATCCCTGACCTAGTTTTGTCAGAAATCCACTAGCCAGACTTCAGCAAGCTGATTTGAATAGCTCTGGGAGCTCCCTACTGGCACTATTCAAAGAGCGCTGAACTGAATCAACTTCAAGGAGGATGTCGGGATAAGTGAAAGAGAGAGTAAAAGAGAGAGGAGCTAGAGATGGAGAGAGGGGTGGTCAGTGAAAGAGAGCTTAATGGAAAAAGAGGGAATGAGAGAAAGAAGGTATTAGAGAACGAAAGGGGTAAGAAAAATAGAGAGAGGGGTGAGAAATAGAATGTTAAGGACGCAAAGGAGAAATAAAAGAGGGGAGCAAGATAGAGGGGGAGATTCTCTAAGAATCTCCACCCCCCTTCGCCGCCCATCGCATATTTAATTATCGCATATGCTGTAACATAAGCGATAATTAAGGCAAAGCACAGCTCTTGCGTTAAGAGCTGACCTTTGCGGTGAGAGTCGCCGGGTCCCAGCAGGTCCCGGCGGCTCCCCCCTCCCTCCCACACCCAGCACTGCTGCTGCTGCGCTGGGCTCTCCTCCTCCCTGCACCCGGAAGAGGATCAGTGCAGGGAGGAGGTCACAGGTCCGGGCAGCACTGCGCTGTGCTGCCCGGACACAGGTGAGGGGGGAGGGGGCGATGCGGGGGGTCGGCGCGGGGCGGCGGAGGGTTGCGATAGAAGCCCATTGGCTTCTATGGGGCATCGGCAGATTTTTCTGGCGATGCCCCCCGCCGGGTTACCCGATAACGGGGTTTTTACCGCATTTTTAACTTAGAGAATCTCCCCCAGAGTGAGAGTGTCGGGGATACAAAAGGGGGAGAGACAAGAAGTGAGAGTGGTAGAGGGTGTCATGGAAAGAAAGGGAAAAAACAAGGAGTGGGAGGTGGGCGTAAGGGAGACAGGAAGTGGGAGAGGTCATCTGATTAAAGGGAAGAGACGTGAAGAGAGAGAGGGTGTGAGGGTGTCAGGGAGCGAAAGGGGAAGATGCAAGGAATGGGCCAGTGGGAAGAGTGAACACAAGAGAGAAAAAGAGGAGAGGAGGGGAGGAAGAGGATATGGTGGGGGATGAGGAGCGTGTTAAAGGGGGTGGGAGAATGAGAAGGGGACAAGGATGAGGAGGGTGGTCAAGGTGGGTGCAGATTGAGGGGGGAGAGGAGACAAGAAGGAGGGCTAAGAACAAGTAAGGGGGACAAGAAGGGGGATGAGGGGGGCACGGAGAAAGAGGCAGGACAAGAAGGGGGAATGACAGAGATGGAAGATGGTGGTAGGACAAGGATGGGGAGGGTGACCGGAGGGGGTTGAGGAGGACAAGAAGTGGATGGAGGATGAAGGGGGATGTGGATGAGAAAGACAAGGGGATGAGGGAGGGGCAGAGGAGGGGGGACAAAGAAGACCAGGGAGGGGTTGAGGAGGAGGGATGAGGAGGTAGAAAGAGGAGGCTGGACAAGGAGGAGGAGGTTGGAAGGTGAGCGGGGCGGAGAAGTTCAGCCTGGTACTGAGTCCTCTGCACCCTCTGTCCGGTGCCGGGTCCCCTGCTCCCCTACATTTTCTGCAAGGTTTCCTGCTTCCTAGCAAGATTCAGGATCATTATTTGGTAAATTGTACATTCACCTAATAACTAATAAGGCTACTTTTTCCAGCATCAATAATTGACTTGGATGTTTTTCTTTATATACAGTATGCTAGGTCTTTATTATAGGTCTTTCTTAATAAATATTGATTTATTTATGCTAAATGTGCTCTTTCTATTGATAATATAGATAATATAATACAGCATGATAATATATTATATTATTCCTAGCACAGAAGTGGCAGGTCTCCCTTTCAAAAGTGCCAGGCTCTCTCTCTCAGTGGCCCACCTGCTCCCACCCTCACCAGCGTTGCAGGGCCCTTTAATTGCATGGCACTAATGAGAAAAAAATCGGCCCCATAGCAGCTGAATCCTCTGCTCCCACAGTTATGCCACTACATCTAAGCATGCCCTGCCACCGTTTTTGCCATGACATTGTGACAAAGTAATAATTGTGATGTCTACATGTTGTTCTTCAGATATACTCACAGCTGAACAGAAGGGAATTATCTCCATGCTAAGTGGATGTGCCTACCAGTACCTGCCTAAGATTTGTGATCCCTCACCTTACCGCAGCATTACTGGAGAGTGCAACAACATGTAAGAGACTTCCTCAGAGACATACACATTGGGGAAAATCATAGATGTGTACAGATGGGTTCTCATGAAATGTTGCCTCAGTCTCACCACACAGCCCCTCTCAGCGGGTTGGGATCATTTGGTCTACAGCATGATGGTCGACAGTCATTAGGCCAACACCATTGGGTCGACATGGGAAAAGGTCAACATGGGTGTAGGTCGAAATGGGAAACGGTCAACATTTTTCTAGGTCGAAAGGTCATTAGTTCGACAGGTCATTAGTTCGACAATGTCTAGGTCGACAGTCAAAAGGTCGACATGGGGTTTTCCACTGTTAATTGAGGATGGGATACTCTAAAATGCGACTTAATTAAAATAGAAAGGTGGCCAGAAAGCTGGAAAATGTGGTTTAACGCGGCAAAATGAAAAGTAATAAATTATGAGAATAAAAATGAATGAGCTACTTCCAAAGTAAATAAAGATAATAAAGAAATAGGTGGTACGCTACACCTCTTGGAGCGACAAATGAAATGAAACCAGCATGCTGAGAAATGTGTGTGTTAAATAACTGAGGGGCAGATATATTAAGCTCGGTGAAGTGATAAAGTGTCTGGTTTTTATCACCGGCTAATCAGCTCTTAACTATGAAGTTACAGGCTTGGTTTGAAAAATGACAGGTAGGAGCTGATTGGCCAGTGATAAAAACCAGACACTTTATCGCTTTACCGAGCTTAATAAATCTACCCCAGAATGACAAATGACACTTAAATTATGATGATAACAGTTGGAAGACACCTGCCGGCAGCTCTGATTGTCATTGTACATTGGAGTGGCCGGGCAGCATACTAGTTCCCTCTTAGAGGCAAATTCCTTCTTAGCTGGACAAAACCATGTACACTGCAGGTGGGGCAGATGTAACTTGTGCAGATATAATTAGATGTGGGTGGGGTTTTCCTTCAAATTGAGATCTACATTGCAGTGTAAAAATAAAGCAGTCAGTATTTTCCCTGCACGGAAACAAAAGAACTCACCCAAAGCTAAATCTCTCTGCACATGTTACATCTGCCCCCTGCAGTGCACATGGTCTTGTCCAGCTAAGAAGGAATTTGCCTCTAAGAGTGAACTAGAATAAGGCCCTCTGTCTCCAATTCCTGATTACATCACATTTTTCAAAAGACCTGCAGGAACAGCATTCACCTAAATAGCCCCGGTTACACTATAGTGTATTTATTTGAATCAATGTTTAGTTTTTTAGTTGCTACTTTTCTTCTTCTTATATGTGATATTCCCTAATTTGCCTGGTGACACACTACCCATTGTTGCTGTTTACAGAAAGAATCCCACCCTTGGGGCATCCAACACAGCTGCTAAACGTATGCTGCCGCCAGAATATGAAGATGGAGTCTCACTTCCTAAGGGTTGGACTCCAAACCTGCTCGTCAATGGATTCCCTCTACCTTTGGTAAGAAGTGATTTAGTACCATGAACTATATTCATGGGGGGAAAACTTAGAATTAATGCTTATTCCTACTCATTGTTCATACAAGTTACATATTTATTAATGGACTGGCAATAGGCACTGCAATTGTCATTTACACTGATAGGGTTCAGCTATACTTATCAACCTTTGATGTCAGCCAGAGGATTAATTTTCTAAGTGACGGACAGAAATCAGTTGAAATGACACACAAACACACACATACGCACACACCAATGGAGTATGCTAGTCAGACAGTGATCTGAAGTTTATTCTCAAGGTGCTCATAGTTATACCCAAAATGTGGAATGCAATCCACATCAGTGCTCATTATATATTTATTTAGAAGTTTTAAGCTGAAGCAATAAATTTATACTTTTTAATGAGATATCAAAACAAAAGTTTGTTTATAATTTAAATAATTGGATCAATGTTAATACCCCTTTTACACCAAAATCCCTGGTCGGACCCTGGTCTTTGAACAATGCTTTACTGTATTGTAAGGGTTGGTACCCCTAATTGCTCTCCAGCTGCATTCTGGGGCACAGGAGGTTATTGTAATTGTGTTTCCATGCTGCAGCTACTGCATTAGATCAAAACACCAGGAAAATGGCCACAGCGCCTTTTTTCCAGCAACTTGTGGATAAGTATTTAAGACACTGTTTTGCTGAACCCAGAGGCCTGTGTACACCGCACACCTTGCACCCATTATAGAGAATTATATCCGAATGACCGGTTGGTGGGTCTATACTATGACCGCCGGCATTCTGTCTGAATGAGAATATCCCAACAGGGGCCCTCCCCGCCACCCCTCACTCTGCCTTCGTACAGCATAAACATAAGCTTCCCAATCCACACCTTAATACTAACCCTCCTACGACATAACCTAAACCTATCCCCCTATTAAGTGCCTAAACCCACAGCATAATTCTAATGTGGGGAAGTAAGAAATTCGGGAGATGCAGGGCAACCATAGTAGTGCATGTCAGAGGTGTGACCTCTCTAGCTGAGCTCAGGCAGGTTCTAGTGACTGCTGCAATTGTCATACCACCGTGGATGTTGGAGGGAGGCATTATAGAAGTTTAATACGTACTTCAAAGACAGTGAATTTGTAGGATGAAATTTAGAATATAATTTTTTTGCCACTCAATTCTAATATCTTTATTTTAATTTTTTTTCCAGCCACGTAAGGTGTCAAATGAAATTGTAAGGGTCAAAGTGAACACCCTGACTCTAGATGATGATAGATCCCTCATGTTCATGCAGTGGGGTCAGTTCACGGATCACGATGTTGGCCTTGCTCCAGACACCCCCGCAACAACAACTTTCTTAGAAGGCACGGACTGCGAGACCAGTTGTGCCCGCTCACACCCCTGCTTTCCCCTGATGGTAAGAACATTTTTCACAAATCAATTCACTAGTCAGAAGTCTTACTTCTTGGAAAACTAAATATGTGTGTTTCGTTTCATCTCATTAAGAGCCATAATTATTAGTGTACAGAGAATTACACAGCCGGAGCCCTGCTGCCAGCATCACCCTAAAACATCAACATATTGTAGAACATCATCGTCCCTTATTATTATTATACTTTATTTCTATGATGCCACAAGTGGTCAGTGGTGCCATACAGAGGGGCATGTACAGCATATGTGCATTCAAAGTGAAGTCAGAGATTGTGTATTGGAATAAGTTACATGGGCTGTCAGGAAAACGTATATCAGATCACTATCATTTTTGAGTACTGACCATAGATATACAGTTACACGTCTTATATTAGTAATGCTATTCTATTATTTTTCTATTTGCAGATCCCACCAAATGATACTCGGGTTACAAACACGAATGACTGTTTGCCAATGTTTAGATCGGCACCAGTGTGCAATTTAGTAACTCCTTTACGTGAGCAGATCAATGTCCTGACCTCATTCGTTGACGGAAGCCAGGTCTATGGCAGTGATGCTGTAGTTGCTAACAAGCTTCGGAACAACACAAACCAGCTGGGCCTGTTGGCCATTAATCAGAACTTCACAGACAATGGGTATCCATTTCTGCCATTTACTGGGGATCGGGAGGACACGTGTACCACTACAAACAAATCGCTTGGAATCCCTTGTTTCTTGGCAGGTGAGGTTTATACATGCAGTAAAATTGTGGTTTGGGAATCTTTTTCCATAATTCAGGCATCCCCACACAAGTGCTTCTATTTCTTGAACAGTGTTTTTGTTGATTTGCTTGTTTTTTTTTCTTCCAATGGCTATTTATGAAGGGGCAGGTTCTAGGACACCTTGGGTGGATCTAAGATTTAGTCCGGGGAAGAGTAGCAAATAATGGGATAAAAACTGCTGGTCATCATGCCGCTGTGTACAACGCAAATCACTAACAATGTGCCGCAGGAAAAGTGAGCTAATGCTGGCCATACACTATACTTTTATCCAAATTGCTGGTAGGTTGGACTGAAAATCTGGTATTGTAGACAGATTCAACTACAGTACCTTGTCTGAATGACAGTTTTTGTCCGTTTCCAGATTTTGGCAGAAAAATTACTTAATTACAAATGACATTTTCTTCCATTCAGTACCAGATGTTTATTCCATCCAGCCAGATAGTTAGATGTTTGGATGAAAGTTGGTCTAGTGTGTATCCAGCATAACTCTATCTTCTGCTCATCATTCATCATTTCAGAGCTCGATAAATAGTCCCGTATTGATGTCCCCATGGAGATCTATATAGATGCTGTTATGAATGCAGGAGATATTTATATCTTCTGCATTAGTCTTCTGAATAGCATGTCTGGCTTGTGGAAACAGACGTTTACATCTACATATACGTATAGTAAGAAAATAATTACTTTGAAAAATAAGCTTCAAAGGGTAGAGCACATCTGGAAGCTATGCCATTTGTAACTCATAATGATGACTTTTATTAGAACTTGTTGTGGCACAGCAACCCAGCTATTTGCAAAAAAGGTATGTTATTGTGAAATATTATAAGGTCTATCAATAACGCTCAACAACCATCAAAGCATACATCTAGTATACTATATATAGTGTATATATATATATTTTGACCCTGTCGATCTTTCCCACGTCGAAATGTTGACCCAGTTGACCTATTGCATGTCGACTTTTTTAAGATCGACCTATTGTTTATCTAGACACTGTCTATGTAATAATATACACACAATAGAAAGTTCACAAAGGGGGCCATTGGCAATACCAATGCCTTTCTTGCCAGCACTTTTTGGCCTTGACTGAAGCAACACATACTGGAAAGGAGGTACAACAGGAATGCAAGAAAGCAATACTGTAGTTTAACTTAGTAAGCTCCAATGAAAACAACCTACAGTATATTTACAGTACTATTATACCATAAGGGCTATTTCTCACACTTCGGCTACTGCCGGACGGCGAAACGTGCCGCACTCAGCAGTTTACAATGGTGGGGATGGCCACAGCCCAGCAGCCGTCCCTTCCAGTGGTGGGATCCGGCTGCAACGGGGGGGGGGGGGGGGGTAGGGGTAGGGGGGGCATGGCCGTCCCGTGTGAATGGACACATTTGTGTCCATTATTAACTACGGTGTGTGACACGACTTTCTGGCCGTGCGGGTTTTCGCCGTCCGGCCGTAGCGTGTGAAATAGCCCTTAAGCTTACTGAATGTTGGTGTAGTTGTCTGATGTTTGATCTGTTTTAGGGGATACCCGCGTCAGTGAACAGCCTGGTCTCACCGCATTCCACACGCTCCTCGTGAGAGAACACAATCGGATTGCGAAAGAGCTGCACGTCTTAAACCCATATTGGTCAGGGGAAACGCTGTACCAAGAAGCCCGGAAGATTGTAGGAAGCATCATACAGGTACAATATAATGTCTTCTCTACAAAGTGCATGTTGGGCGCTTGCCAAGGGACCCCCACACCCCGGGCTACATCACCAGCATGGGTAAAGGCCTACATTCACTATGCAATTCAGGCTCTTTTCCTACAATTGCAGCCATCAATTGCAGAAAAAGAGCCCAAATTGCAGGTGAATGACAGTAGGCAGGCTTGGCTAGGATCGCATGTGATATATGGTGGAGCTCGGGACCACCTGTAAAACATTTTTTTCCAGAACTGGCAGGTTAGTTGACACCTGGATATCTGACAAATGGTACAATAATCTAAGATGCAAAAATCTTGAAATGACTCTAAAAAGCATAGGTTCTGAAATACAGTCCTTGGGACCCCAAACAGTTTAGGGGCCAGATGTACTAAGCTTGAAAGTTGATCAAATGGAGAGTGATAAACCAACAGCTAATCAGCTCATAACTGTCATGTCACAGGCTGTGTTTGAAAAATGATAGGTAGGAGCTGATTGGTTGGTAGTTTATCACTCTCTATTTTATCACTTTTCAATGCTTATTGCATTACTTGTGATTCTTTTAGCAGGTATGGGATGAGATGTACTAAGTTCTACCTGTGGATCTTTCAAAATGTATCAGTGAATAATGAGTACACCGGTGCACCTGCTGGGTGACCTGGAAAACATGACCTGTTTGGGCTCCTGGGTTTGAATGAAAGATTTATCTTTACACTGGTTAGTTAATTTGCAATTGGGCAATTGGCTTGTATTATTGTGCTTTATGTAGGCATGATCATTTTGCTCTCTAAACCAATAAAAAAATGACTACAAACACTCTGATTATCATATTGGTCAGACTTGGCAAATTATATTAGTGGAAAAAAAGGACTTGATATCCTGCAGTGTGTGGGCATTCTGGGTAATATGACTGTATTTATCCTGAATTTCCCTCCTCCTTGTGGGTGGACATATGCAAATTATAGATCCATTATCCAGAAATAGGGCAAATTTGTAAATAAAATTGTACAGTGTGCAGCACAAATATTGGGAACGTGTCCATTTGACCGAAAAATTGCATTGTGTGCACCTAGTTTAAGAGCTTTGTCTAGATTCTCATCAAACCAAATTCATACATATTTGCTGACATGTCTAGCCCAAAAGCAGAAAAACTACAGTACAAACACCAACACATCTGTGGTAGGTCAGCTAAAAAAATCTGCTTACAAGTAGATATGTGCATGCATATTTTTTCACAAAAAAGTTAATGTACTGTACATTATTCTATTGTCCATTAGGTACTTTGAAAAAAAATGTTTTTACTTGGCGTTGCATTTTGAGTTAAGCATCCTTTCTTTTTTTGTTTATAGAAAATTACATACAAAGACTGGCTGCCACTGCTGTTGGGCAATGAGTTGCCACGAGTTCTTCCTGCATATACGTCTTACAATGAGAATGAGGACCCACGGGGGTCCGGTGTCTTCACTCTTGCCTTCAGGATGGGTCATACTCTGATACAGCCATTTATTTACAGATTAGCAGATGGTTACCGTCCCTACAGCCCAGAACCAATTGTTCCACTGCATCAGACATTCTTTGCCAGCTGGAAAGTGGTGAAGCAAGGTAACAACCTGTTATTATCATGCAGTTTATGTGTGAAATACATATGGTCCTGCAAACTGTCAGCACTTACCCCAGTTAATTCACAGTCATCACCTAAGTGCCCTAGTTATAGACAATACATTCTGTGAAATGTAAAAGGCAGACGAGAACGATATCATTAACACTGTTATTGTGTATATTGTTTAGTGTGTAGGACCGATAATGATACACGCTTATGCTGGTTGTTATTTACCTCCGTCTATCTAGATTTTGCCTTTTTGTGCTAAAGATCTGAGTGGGCGATGGCGACCAGCTGGACAGCGCATCACCATCGCTATGGGGTGTACACACGGAGCTATTTGTGCTTAATTTCGAAGCAATCTAGAAAGATCGCTTAGAAAATAGGCAAGAGTCATGCTATGTGTATGCATGACACTTGGATAGTACACATACACATTGTGCCTGTGGTAAGGCATTTCCCACAATGTGGCATACAGTATACTGTAGTTATCCTTTGTAATATTTGAGAAATGCATTTTTGCTTTGAGTAGATTGTGTCAGACACAGCCACACACACAGGCCGAGAAGCAGCAATCATCGCAAAAAAACTTGCGATTCTTGCCGTCAGTCTGCTCATGCCATATGCATGAATAATTCTGAAAGGACAGCTCTTGCGGTAAGTGCCGTCCTTTGCGATGGTAGGACTTCTGGGTTCTGTACCCGGAGTCCTACAGTATCTGCACGTGTCCAGTTGGATCCCTCATAGCAGGGGAAGTGCAAAAGAAGCCCATATGGGCACCGCTGCTTTTAAAATTGCATTGCCCACCACATCCAAGCCCCAGAATGTACCGCAACGAGGCTGGGGCAAATGGGAGCTGCAGCCAAACATCCAAAAATGGCATTTTAAGAGGTTTGGTCGCATTTTTTAGTTTGCTGCATCCAGTCCACTGACTCTTCTACAGTAATTGTATTTTGTTCCTACTACTTTTACTCTACAGTACCTCCATTATTCAAACATATTTTTATTTTATTTTTGTACTTGCAGTAGTTGTGTAAATGTAGTTGTAGATAATAGATTTACAGGGGGGAATTTACTAAGATACTGGGTGACATTCTATGCTATGCGCTAAATGCGCATGTTTAATTCGCACACCACATCGCCGCAAATCGCCTATTTTGAAATCGCATTTTTCAGCCTAAATGCGCATATTTAATGTGATGCGCATTGGAGGCTGAAAAGTGCGAATAGGGGCGATTTGCAGCGAAGTGGTGCGCTGTTTTTAGTCCTGAAAATGTGCGATTTTCATGTCTGAAAATCGCACATTTGCAGGACAGCGCAAGGTTGTAAAAAAAAGAACCGAGCGCGGGGTCCCCCGCCCGAGTGTAACCAGCCCCGGGCTCACTGAGCCGGTGCTGGTGACATAAAATCAGGGTCCCCGACAAATAGGGGTCCCCTTGATTTTATGAAACCAGCACCGGGCTCAAGGTCCGGCGCTGGTTCCCAAAATACGGGGGACAAAGTGACTAGGGGTCCCCCGTATTTTAAGAACCAGCACCGGACACAACCAGCCAGCAGGGTAATGCCACAGCTGGGGGGAGACTTTTTATACAAGTCCCCCCGGCCAAAGCATTAACCCCCTGGCTGGTCAGCATGGGCAGGGGTCCTGGGGAAGTGGGGACCCCCCCAATGAAGGGGTCCCCCCCCTCCAGGACTTACCAGCCCATGCTGATAGTCCGGGGCTGTCCTCCATGCCCCTGGGCTGTGGGCATGGAGCTGATGCTTTGTGTAAAAAAAAGAATAACTATTGTTTTACACTGGCGAACTATGAGTCCCAGCAAGCCTACCCCGCATGCTGGGACTTGGGGAACCACAAGTCCCAGCATGCGGGGCATTAAAGGGCCCGCTGGCACTTGTAGTTCTGCAGTGTAAAAAATAGTGCACAAAATCACACTGACACCCTGTAAAATAAAACTTTAATACACACAAAACACACACACACTGATACTTACCTACCTTGAGCCCGTAGGTCGGTCCCTGGATCCTGGATTCTTCCTCCGGGGCTCCAGGGCAGAAGAGTCCGGTTCCGGGGCCTTGGTCCTGGTTCCGGGGCTGGTCCTGGGGTTCCGGGGCTCCTGGCGTGAAGAATCCGGGGTCCGGGATCCGTGGTAGTCCAGAGGGGTACCTAAGGAGGAAAATCCAACTCACCTGCTCCCCGGCGGCGACCTCCGGTGACAGCGCTGCTCCAGACTGGTACCCGGCTTGCAGGAGGTTGTCCGGCGCTGAGATGTTTCCTCCTCGCCGTCTCTGAACAGAATGATTTCTCGGCCAATCAGGAGCCGAGAAAGTCGGCTCCTGATTGGCCAGAAATCATTCTGAATATAGACGCCGAGGGAGTAACATCTCAGCGCATCCAGAAGAATCCAGGATCCAGGGACCGACCTACGGGCTTAGGGTAGGTAAGTATCAGTGTGTGTGTGTTTTGTGTGTATTAAAGTTTTATTTTACAGGGTGTCAGTGTGATTTTGTGCACTATTTTTTACACTGCAGAACTACAAGTGCCAGCGGGCCCTTTAATGCCCCGCATGCTGGGACTTGTGGTTCCCCAAGTCCCAGCATGCGGGGTAGGCTTGCTGGGACTCATAGTTCGCCAGTGTAAAACAATAGTTATCATTCTTTTTTTTACACAAAGCATCAGCTCCATGCCCACAGCCCAGGGGCATGGAGGACAGCCCCGGACTATCAGCATGGGCTGGTAAGTCCTGGAGGGGGGGGACCCCTTCATTGGGGGGGTCCCCACTTCCCCAGGACCCCTGCCCATGCTGACCAGCCAGGGGGTTAATGCTTTGGCCGGGGGGACTTGTATAAAAAGTCTCCCCCCGGCTGTGGCATTACCCTGCTGGCTGGTTGTGTCCGGTGCTGGTTCTTAAAATACGGGGGACCCCTAGTCACTTTGTCCCCCGTATTTTGGGAACCAGCGCCGGACCTTGAGCCCGGTGCTGGTTTCATAAAATCAAGGGGACCCCTATTTGTCGGGGACCCTGATTTTATGTCACCAGCACCGGCTCAGTGAGCCCGGGGCTGGTTACACTCGGGCGGGGGTCCCCGCGCTCGTTTTTTTTTTTATTTAACCATTTGTTTTATTTTTTTACAGCAGAACCCTGCACGGAACATTGCGATCTGTGCAGGGTTCTGGCTAATTCGCCTAACAGACCCAGGTCTGAAATTAGTGCGAAAATTAGTCACTTAAAAAATGCGATGTGCAAATGCGCATAGCATTAAATAAGCGACTTGTATACTTTTCTGTGCGCAAACATCTGGATGCGATAAAAATGCGAATTAATCTCGCATTTTTATTCACCAGACCTTAACGCACAAAATATGCGATTTCAGCTCCTATGCGCATCCCATTAAATCAACGATTTAATGGGAAAATGCGATATCGCCATTTTGTGGTCTAATTACCGCAAAATAACGAAAATCGCATAGCATAGAATGTCACCCGTGTATTCTACTTCACATGTGCTGTTGCTATAGGCAACCAATCAGATCCTGTCTACTATCTTCTGGGTGCTAAATAAATGAGACGTAGATTCTGATTGGGTGCCCATAGCAACATCACATGTGATGTAGAATACACATCTTAGTAAATTCCCCCCACAGTGTCTAGATAGGCAGTCAATAGGTCTACCCTAATTGGTCCACATGCAATAATGTAGGGTACACACCAGGACGACCCGCTCACGATGCACATCGTGAGCGGGTCGTCAGTGTCTCGTCCGACCCGCTCACGGTGACGTGGGGGGGGCATGACCCGCTCACGATGTGCACCGTGAGCGGGTCCGATCCGATGGCGACCCGCACCCGGCTGTATGGTCGTCATTGAGATCCTACCTGCAGCAGGTAGGATCTCAATAACGACCGACTGACCCGCGGGACAGCGCATCGGATCGGTATCGGTCCACACCAGGACAGAAAAGGGCCCAATCAGCACACAATCTACATCCAATTGGTCGGAATTGGATCTAGATTGAGGGGATCGGGCCCTAGTCGTCCTGGTGTGTACCCAGCATTAGTCAACATGTTCAAAAGATCGTCAGGGTCAAAATGTCATCAAGGTCAAAATGTAGACACTTGACCAGGTCGAAAGAGTTTTTCTTGAGTTTTCTTTAAAACGACTTGCTCTTACTTCACCATCCATGTCGGCATAGAGGGTGAAAATTCTAATGTGCAGAATGCAGAGAGGCACCAAGCCCGAAGCACGGCAACTGAAGCGATACACGTTACACTATTTGGGGGTCTGTGTCGACATTGAAACCAAAAAAATGGGGAATATCCACATTAACCTTTTCATGTCTACATTTTCATGTTGACCTTTTCGCTTTGCCCAACCGGTACTTATACTGTATGTTAGTTGGGCGCCCGCTAAGCTATTTGCTTAGTTTTACGCATCCCCTTGCGGGGCTCGCTACACTCGCCACACTATATGAGATCAACTCCATGCCGACATGGATAGTGGGGGTATGAGCGTACTAACTATAGTGAGCGCCCAACTAACATATAAATACCGCCCAACCTTTTGACGTCAACCTTTTGGGGTCGACCTATTGATTGTCTATATAGGGGGGAATTCTCTAAGATGGGAGTTCTATTTCACATGGCATGGCAACTCATCAGCTATTATCTTCTAGAACAGGGGTTCTCAAACTCGGTCTTCAAGACCCCACACAGTTCAAGTTTTCCAGGTTACCTGCCAGGTGCACTGCTGCCTCCATTACTCATTGACATGTTTTATAAGATCCACAGGTGGAGCTAATTATTTCACTCGTGATTCTATGAGGACACCTGCAAAACATGCACTGCGTGGGGGTCCTGAGGACCGAGTTTGAAAACCTGTGTTCTAGAAGTTGCTAATGCTAAATAAATAAGAAGTTGGGTACTTGTGAGTTATCCGGGCTGCCGATTTTTTCATCGCGCCCGAAATCGTGGGCATCGCGTCGGTCGTGGCCGTTATAAGGAGCCGCGACGCGATGCCCACGATTTCCCATAGACAGTAATGTTAAAAGACACGATGGACCCGATTTCCGACACGATTTCCCATAGACAGTAATGTTAAAAGACGCGATGGACCCGATTTCCCATAGACAGCAATGTTAAAATAAAATGACAATGTGAAATTGGCCAATATGGCCATTTCACATTGGATATGTTTTAAAAAAAAATGTTTCATGTCCCCCCACCACCGTTAACGCCACCCCGCTATTGACGCCAACCCGAAGCGTGGCGAGCGCAGCGAGCCCGCGAGGGGCGGCAGTACGCGTCCTCCGACCTTTTCATGCCCTACTATCCACTAGGGCGTGGAGTGAGAATAGAATAGTGTGGCGAGCGCAGCGAGCCACCGAGCCCGAAGCGTGGCGAGCGCAGCGAGCCCCGCGAGGGGACGCTGCGCTCGCCACGCTTCGGGCTCGGTGGCTCGCTGCGCTCGCCACACTATTCTATTCTCACTCCACGCCCTAGTGGATAGTAGGGCATGAAAAGGTCGGAGGACGCGTACCGCCGCCCCTTGCGGGCTCGGTGCGCTCGCCACGCTTCGGATTGGCGTCAATAGCGGGGTGGCGTTAACGGTGGTGGGGGGCCATGAAACATTTTTTTTAAAAACATATTGGCCAATTTCACATTGTCATTTTATTTTAACATTGCTGTCTATGGGAAATCGGGTCCATCGCGTCTTTTAACATTACTGTCTATGGGAAATCGGGTCCATCGTGTCTTTCAACATTACTGTCTATGGGAAATCGTGGGCATCGCGTCGCGGCCCCTTATAACGGCCACGACCGACGCGATGCCCCCGATTTGGGGCTAAATCGCGGGCATCGCGTCGGTCGGGTGTCCTTAAGTTAACCAAACTTAAGGACAAAATCGGCAGCCCGGATAACTCACAAGTACCAGAAGTGGATTCTGATTGGTTGCCCATAGCAACATCCCATGCAAAATAGAACTCCCATCTTAGTATTCTCCCCATCTAATTATCCACACGCATGTAAATGATGGTCACTGGTTTATTGCTGAGCCTTGTACATTACAATCTTATTTACAATACACTAAATGCTTTTTGCAGGTGGAATTGATCCTCTGCTCCGGGGCTTGATGGCCAATCATGCCAAATTAAACCGCCAGAACCAGATTGTTGTTGACGAGTTGAGGGAACGACTCTTCCTTTTGATCAAGCGTATCGGATTTGATCTAACTTCTCTCAATATACAACGAGGACGAGAAAAAGGATTGCCAGGTAACATAAACAGTTAGCTTTACCAGGTCCGGCCCAGGTCGAAGTGCTGTGTAAATGGGGTACAAAGCACGGTCAGATCCTGGAAACTCCAGTGTTCAAAGACCAGGGTCCGACCAGGGTTTTTGGTGGAAAAGGGGTATAAATTGGGCTATACCCATTCTTTATGATACCACACCCTTTATTTGTGTGTGCTGTCCCTTTAGCAGAGGGAAGGCGCAAATATAGATTTTGCAGGAGGACGCCGAACACCCTAGCACCGGCCCTGCTAGGCAGGGGCATTTTAAGAAAGGAGGAGGCCCAAGTTCAGCCTCCTCCAGCCAGACCCCCTCCCCTCTGCCAGGAGAAGTAGGGTCTGAGCACTAGAGCGCTCAGACCCTACTGCTCATGCACAAACCTGCGGATAAATGGAGAAGCGGGCGTTTTTCCAGCAATTTTCATAGCACAGCAGCACTGCATTGTGAGAAAAGGAGAGCACAGACTGGAGGGCAAGTATTACAAAGATGGGTGCAATGTGTATGGTGTGGATCCTCCCGGGACACAGGGGCTCGTGTGCACAGAGTACACTGTCCCCATTATAGATACGCCACTGTATATAGGTTTCAGAAGGAGTAAGGGAAACTGAATTGCCTATGTATTTATTAACAGTTTCTTATATATAAACACATATTCCGCAGCGCTTTAGAGAGAATATTTAAACACTCACATCAGTCCCTGCCCCAGGGGAGCTTACAATCTATATTCCCTACCACATGTACAGGCACACACACACATTCTAGGGTTCATTTTGTTGGAAGCCAATTAATCTGCCAGTGTATTTGTGAATTGTGGGAGGAAACTGGAGTACCCGGAGGAAACCCATTCAAGCATGGGGAGAATATACAAACTCTGCACAGTTAGAGCCATGGTGGGAATCAAACCCATGACCTCAGGGCTGTGAGGCAGTAATGCTAACCATCACACCATCTGTACTGCCCTATTAACTATTCTATCAACTATTTTAAAAGTAGTGCTCATCCAAGTGATATTTCTTTTAAACTATAATTTGTGAAACCAACTCCTACAGCTAAATACCATTAGTGCTAATACACAAGACCGCTACAGGTTTTGGGGGAGATTCTCTAAGCAAGAAATGCGGTAAAAACCCCGTTATCTGGGTTTTTACCGCATTTTGGGATGCTGTAAGCATCCCCCGCCGGGTTAACGCGGGGGGGGGCATCGCCAGAAAAATGTGGCAATGCCCCATAGAAGCCATTGGGCTTCTACCGCATCCCTCCGCTGCCCCGCAACGACCCCCGCCGCCCCGCACGAACCCCCGCCACCCCGCATCGCCCCCTCACCTGTGTCCGGCCAGCACAGAGCTGTGCTGCCCGGACCTGTGACCTCCTCCCTGCACTGATCCTCTTCCGGGTGCAGGGAGGAGGAGAGCCCGGCGCAGCAGCAGCAGCGCCGGGTGTGGGAGG
Source organism: Crinia signifera (assembly GCF_055691185.1). Lineage (NCBI taxonomy): Eukaryota > Metazoa > Chordata > Amphibia > Anura > Myobatrachidae > Crinia > Crinia signifera. Next base: position 65,417,727 of record NC_139218.1, read on the forward strand.
GAGGGGGGAGCCGCCGGGACCTGCTGGGACCCGGCGACTCTCACCGCAAAGGACAGCTCTTAACGCAAGAGCTGTCCTTTGCTATAATTATCGCATATGTTAGAACTGTTCCATATGTTATGGATCATTCATTACTATCCAAGTGGACATAGAGTAAGAATAGAATAGTGTGCCGAGCATAGTGATGCACTGCACCCGAAGCATGGAACCCAGTAGTGCCATTTACAGATGTGCCCAGTAGTGCCAGTTACATATCATGTCCTCTGTATTGCCAGTTACATATTTACAGAGTAGTGGCAGTTACATGTCATGTCCCCAGTAGTGCCAGTTACATGTCATGTACCCAATAGTGCCAGTTTCATATCATGTCCCTAGTAGTGCCAGTTACATATCATGCCCAGTAGTGCCAGTTTCATATCATGTCCCGAGTAGTGCCAGTTACATATCATGTACCCAGTAGTGTCAGTTACATGTCATTTACCCAGTATTGCCAGTTACATATCATGTCCTTAGTAGTGCCATTTACATATGTCTCCAGTAGTGCCAGTTACATATCATGTACCCAATATTGGCAGTTACATATTATGTCCCCAGTATTGCCAGTTACAGATGTCTCCAGTAGTGCCAGTTACATATCATGTACCTAGTAGTGCCAGTTACATATCATGCACCCAGTAGTGCCAGTTACATATCATGTCCTCTGTATTGCCAGTTACATATCATTTACCGAGTAGTGGCAGTTACATATCATGTCCCCAGTAGTACCAGTTACATATCATGTCCCTAGTAGTGCCAGTTACATATCTAGTACCCAGTAGTGCCAGTTACATGTCATGTACCCAGTATTGCCAATTACATATCATGTCCCTAGTGGTGCCATTTACAGATGTCTCCAGTAGGTCCAGTTACATATCATGTACCCAGTAGTGCCAGTTACATATCATGTACACAGTATTGCCAGTTACATATCATGTCCCCAGTAGTGCCAGTTACAGATGTCTCCAGTAGTGCCAGTTACATATCATGTATCCAGTAGTGCCAGTTACATATCATATACCTAGTAGTGCCAGTTACAGTACATATCATGTACCCAGTAGTTCCAGTTCCAGTACATATCATGTAAACAGAAGTGCATTCTGGAAACTATGGTTTTCGGAATCATTTGGATAACGGATATCAGGATAAAGGATACTCAACCTGTAATGTGTTCTCTCTGTCTTATGCTTGTAGTGTATTAGTTAGTTAAGGTATATCTTGGTTTTGTTCTTTTCAATAAAGGATACAACTCATGGAGGAGGTTCTGTGGCCTTTCTGCACCACGTAATGTTCAGGAATTGGCCACTGTGCTGAATAATAGGACACTTGCAGAAAAATTTATCAGTTTATACGGAACACCTGAAAACATTGATATCTGGGTTGGAGGAGTCTCTGAGCCCCTGGTTCCCAATGGAAGAATTGGAAAGCTGCTATCTTGCCTGATTGGAGATCAGTTCCGTAGAGCCCGAGATGGAGACAGGTAACTTTTGTCATATAAAGGAAAACAATATACAGCCATGCATTCTCCTGAAAGATCTGTTACAGTGTCCAGTAGCTGATATGGTATTCATATCAAGGAGAGATACTACAGTATAATAGGGACTTCATTATTTGTCACTCCAGACCCCTCATACTGTACAGTATGTCCCTCTAGGCCAGCCCTATGTGTCACTCCAACCTTGGGCCCCCCATGTGTCACGTCTCTACAGCCAGCCCCCCCCCCCCTCCCCGCCCTCATGTGTTACTCCTCTACAGCCTGCCCCTGTCATCTGTCACTTTGGACCTACTTTTTTTTTTATTTCAGCTTCTCTTTTAAGCAACCCAGTGACTTTGTTGGAGCTAAACATTTGTTACCAATAAATCTGTGCTGTCTGGTTCCTTTAATATGGGGTTACATCCAGGTCTGGTGCATGTGTAACCTGCTGGAGAATAGTTACCCGCTCCCTGCATCCCCTAATTGCATTGCAATTACCGGTGGCACAGCAGGTTGCAGGGAGTCCCCATGGGTTTCCTTGGGCCCTAGATGTCTGTATGTACTCCTATAAGTGCCATGGTGTCCATGTTAGCTGTATGATGGTGTATGTAAGACAGGCCTGTTGGTCTGCTTGGGAACAGCTTGGTGCTAAGCTCACATCTCTCAGCCCCAAGGCTTTACCATGAAATCACAACACATTTGTTGGTAAGCTGCTCAATCAGAGGTGTGTCACTCAGGTGCCAAAAGGGAGGGGTAATTCTGGCTAGGAAAAAACATTTTGTATCCCAATTGCACACTGAGTGAAAAATATCTACATAATAATCAGATAATACAGAGATCTTGGTTGCATATATCTGCAGATATAGGGCTAAACCCCCAGGCCATACATTAAGGCGTCTCTGTGTCACTGGGGGTTCCTAATACTGGGTGTGGGCCCCCAACATGCCGACACAGGTACTCCAGGGCAGCACACAAATGAAAATTAGTAAGGGTTAATAATAAGCACATAAGTGCTATGTAAGGAAGTGAAGGTGGGATTAAAATAAATACAATGTGATAGGGAAAACATAAGTGTTAATAAAGTGTTAGGGTGTGCTAACCTGGAGCAGACGAGCCATACCAACATAAAGGGGACCACACTCCCAATCCCATACCATAAGCAGTAACATATATGTCTGGGCTTAATAGCCCAGTGTAAGGCCACATGATAATGGCGTATAACATCTGAGAGACAGCTTACCTGGAGATACCCCTGGCTTCTCCAATGGCATATCATGTAGCCTTACATTGGCTACCAGGTAGGATCTGAAAATGACCATACACCCGGGTGCGGGTCGCGATCGGATTGGAACCCGCTCAAGGTGCACATCGTGAGCGGGTCGTGCGCTCCGCGTGATTGTGAGCGGGTTGGAGGACCCGCTCACGATGTGCACCGTGAGCGTGTCGCCCTGGTGTGTACTGGGCATTAGTACTCAATCTCCCATACTGGGCTCCTTGCCAATCGTCACTTGTTACATTTTATTATGCTTTGTTACTATTTGCATTGCAGAGATGTGTGCATGAATGCATTGCCCCATAGAGATTAATTGGAGGGATATATCTGAAATGCAAATAGAAACAACGCAGAATAAAATATAACAAGTGACGATTGGCAAGGAGCCCAGTATGGGAGAGTGAGGAAAGGTATCCAGCTAAAGTAACAATAAGCCAGACACTGATATCTCTGTCAGTGGTTAATTGCTGAGTTTGTATGTAGGAAATGTGCGTGTCAGGGCATTGGGGGTTATTCTGGTTCACTCAGAAAGGCACAATCATTCTCTAATGGACAAGACCATATGCACTGCAGGTGGGGCTGATGTTTAGAGAGAGTTAGATATGGATGTTTAATTGTTTCTGTGCAGGGACAATACTGGCTGCTATACTCTTACACTGCAATATATATATATATATATATATATATATATATATATATATATATATATATATATATATATATATATATACACAGTTTTTTGGAAAAATGCAGCACACCTAATTAAGCAGTACTAATGAGGGGGCGGCACTTAAGACCCTATCCCTGGTATATATACAACCCTAGTCATTCTGTCCCTCACCCCTGACGAAGTCCTGTTGGACGAAACATGTTGGGATAACTTCTGACTCCTGCTCCTCACCGCACTGCTATAAGATAAGCTAACCCCTGGTTTTACTGCATTGTCTCTCTTTTTATTTTTTTGTAGTAAATTGAAACCTTTATATGCCTTTTTGTCAGGTAGCACAGTGTTCTTTTGCTTTTAGAATGCAGTTTTAGTGCACACGTTGTGTTCTTTTAGTTTGGTCAGTTTGCTGCACTGACAGGACCGCCATCCCATTCTTTTATAGTGTACATAGCCGAATTTTACCATTGTATATCCCCTTTTTCATGTATAACTCTTTTTATTGTATACCCATTTTTATCCATATATTTTGTTACCATTTTTTTCTCTGCTGTGTTCAATAAATTGTTTTTCTTTATAAACTCTGTCCCATGTGAAATACGTGCATATTAGTCGCTATTCAAGTCCAAACCAAACTCTTTTCACACACACACACACACACACACACACACACATATATATAAAAGGAATTTTACTTTTCATAATGAAACTGTACACAAAAACAGATGAATAATCGTTCATTACTTTTCTATTTAGGTTTTACTATGAAAATCCAACGGTGCTTAGTCCAGCTCAAAAAGCATCAATAGAAAAAGTGACTCTGGCCAGTGTCATATGCAAAAATACTAACATCAAACAAGTCCCACTAAATGTCTTCAAGGGGAACACATACCCTCAAGATTTCATCAGCTGTTCCAATATCCCGTCCCTAGACCTGCGTCCTTGGAGAGCTTAAGATAGAGAATATACTGTAAGTACAGAAAACAACTAAACTTGTCATTAATGTAACATGGTTTGGTACTTATGTAATATCTGGGCTCCCGTTTTTCTTATGAGACCGCATCCCCTCGCGGGGCACGCTGCGCACGCCACGCTTCGGGCACGGTGGCTCGCTGCGCTCGCCACACTATATAAAATCAACTCCATGCGTAGTTGGATAGTAGGGGTATGAAAAAATGTGGTGCATTTAACATGGGAGCACAGATAATACATAAGTACCCATGGTTTTTATATAAGGTTACATGTGCAGCTTGGTTTCAAACATTTACTGAAGACTGATATTTTTAAAACGGCTTCTTCCCTAATAATACCCAACCAGAGCTGCCTACCTTTAGGGTCTTCTTACTGGGAGGAGAACCTGTTTGCATCACCAGGGGGTGGGGCTGGGCTATCATTCACTCGGGTCCACCCCAAAAACGCCATGATTTGCGTGCCTATTAGGAGAGTTGGGCTAAACGGCACAAATATGGATCATTGAGCCCCGCTCCTCACATTGCAGACCCGAAATTCCCTGTAAAATCTCCTCATCCTGCTTCACCAGGAAGCCGGCGGAATGTGAGAGATTTGGCCACTCTTCTGTGAGGGTGGGTGACTGCAGGGGCAGAGGGAAGTATGATTTAGGCTACAGTAATACAGATCAGCTCACAGGCTAGAACATTCTGCCCTTTTAGGTCTTTGAATAATAGAAATAAAGACTTGGTTTTTACTTGTAAAATGCACCGACAGCTTATAAAGGGGCCCATATGCACAAAAGGAATACTACTAATACAATGCTTATTAGAAAAACAAAACAGAACAGGGAAAGTACTTTACTAAAAAGAAAAAAATACTTTTTTATTAATTGTTAATTCGTTTTTTTATCTGCATTCTAGGTCCTGGATTCTTTTTGAAAACACTAAGATAACCTGACATATCCAACATGGAGAGATAAAGAAGATGCCTGTAAATGTTCATGCTAATCCTACAAAAACCTTATACTCAGGGGTTAAAGTGAGGGGGAACTGGGTCGAACTGAGTTCCACCACCTCTAATGGTGAGGTGGAACATTTTAACCTCCACATTGGCTCTGCACAGTAATTCTTACAGAAAAGCATTGTAGTTTGCAGGGGTATGCTAAAAACCCTACCACTGGCCCTGTCTCTGCCTAATGTGGGGAGGGGAGGGGGTGTAATTAGGTGGCATAGAGAAATGAGTTCCCCCACCTCTGCATAACCACTTTAAGCGTTGCTTATACTGTACATGTTCTGAATTTCAAATATTATTTTTTTTTATTAATAAAATTGTTATTGCTTATAGTGTTATCATGTGTCTGAATACTGTATGTTGATGTAAAACTGTATTTTATTTAATGTTTATGTTAACAATATGCATAACAGGTCAGAGTCAGAGTGAACTACTCAGGGGTGCCATGAGCCCCTCAGCCAGGAGCAAATCTGTTGGTGTGGGTGATCAGTGTGATCACTCCCCCACCACACAGGCAGAGGTGACTACTGATCTCTCTGGTCCCACTTCAACACAGCACACAGCAGTATGTTCTGGGCTAGGGAGAGAGGCTTCTGCCATTACTGTCAGGTAACCAGGGAATGGTTACCTGACAATCTCCAATGAGGGGGCAAACGTGTCATCATTTCGGCATTTTAGCTCTGCCCCCTCCATGGAGATAGGCAAATCGGGTCATTATCCATCGTGGGGGCGGGGCTTAATGACATCACGCTCAAGCCCCCGAACTCCCGCTGAAAGTCTCCTCTCCGGGCTTCTCCTGGAGAGGAGATTAAAAAAGTCAACAACCCTGGGTAAGATATACCTCCCAACTTTGTGTAAATATTTTTGCAATAATAAAAACAAAACACATTCAATATGTAATAAAAATCCACTGCTGAAGGGCGGTTGGGGAGCAGAATGGGGGAGATCATGATATCAGTGCACCAGGCCCAAAATTTCAATTGCTGGCTCTACAAATATTACAGCAAGTATTAGATGATATTCTCAAAACTTCCCAACTCTTTCCATAATTCTTAATGCTTGTGTTTACATTCACTCCATATAGTAACATAACTTATAATTTCCCCTGCTTAGCCTTTTTATTTATATTGCAAGTCAGAAAATTACCAAATGCAAAACAAGACAGAAACACTTCATGCATGTAAGTTAAATTAAATATGTGCAGAAGGATCGCTTTCCCTCTGCTCCTCACCATTGTGCATGAGGGTGCTGCCAAGAAGATGCTATATATATATATATATATATATATATATATATATATATATATTTATATATAGAAGTCCAAATCGGCTCCTCACCATTGTGCATGAGGGTGCTGCCAAGAAGATGCTATATATATATATATATATATATATATATATATATATATATATATATATATATATTTCTAAGAGAGGAAAGAGGAGCGCTCCAAATAGTGCTTTATCTTTTTATTTCAATCAAAAAAATAATATCATCCACAGGTACATTGTAAATGGTGTCACGTACCACAATATACGGTTAGGCACAACCGCGGGTGATAAACAGCATGAACTGGGGCTGTCTCCGACAGCAAACAGATTGGCAAACGGGTGCTCTCACCACTCTCACATCCACCACGGAGTTCAGACCGACGCCAGGCCACGCCCCTACGCGTTTCGTCACGAGGACTTCGTCAGAGGGCTGGTCCTGGCGTCAGTCAGCAACCCCTTTTAAGCCTGGATACAGCCTGCGTCACCTTCTAATGACTAACAAGCTGTTGCGGCTGATATCAATTAAAAGTGCCTGTGCATAGTAATATATAGTGAAAAAAGGTTTCTTAATACCAAACAAAAAGTGCTTACATTAATATAAAAACTGTTTCACAAGCAGTAAATGCAATATAAAGCACTTATTTAAAAATCTCTATAAAAACTCAACAATATATATAAAACATAATGTATAAAAAACATCATAAAAAACATCGAAAAACATCGAAAAACATCGATGGCATCTTTAGTTGATTTTTGTAAATTTTGCGAAGGTAGTCCTGAGCTTGGTCGAATTCTCAGACATTTAGAAGACGGGAAGACAGGATAACTTTAAAAATGATGAGTTTCTTCATATTATGATGCACTAAATGCACAAACACTGGAATCGGTGATACATACAAATGAGAATAAAAATATGATGAAAAATACAAGTATAAAAATACAAACATTATAGAAAATTACAAATGATACTATAGAAAAAATGCACGTAAAAAGATGCAAAAGTACAAATATACAAAAAACACACAAATGTACAAAAATATCTCAAATGTACAAAAATAGAAAAATAGAAAAATAGAAAACTCTACAGTAATGCGGACAAATGGATATCAGGTTATAATTTTACAGACTCATAGAGTAATCCCTGAAAAAGGCAGACGGGCAATTGGTAATAAATGATAGGTATTAGGTGACCCTTAACTGCGATATATTTTATAGAACCATTGTTGTTTCACCATACAATCGAAGCGGCATTTCTTTAAGAAGATAAAGATAATAAAATATGGTATATTAAGTACTAAATATTCGTATAGACGCATAATCCTATATAAATGGTTTTATAACACTTAAACCATAAGCAATAGACAATAAAGTAGAAAAAAGCAGAAAAAGCAGCATGATAACTTCAAAAGGATAATTACCTTAATTAACACAAGTTTTTTCTCAGTGAACATACAAAACGGGACGTCTTTACTAAAAGGATGTTAATCTCGAAACAGAGTATTTATCTTAAGAAGGGGGTAATTTCTACTCCTTCATTTAAACCAATTGGGCACAAGGTGTTTAGAGTGACAATCCAAAAGGTTTCTCTTTTTGCCAGTAAAACATCTCTGTTACCTTTTCTAATATCCAGAGTAACATGTTCTAATCCAAAGAAAGACATCCCCTCCGGGTTACTGTTTTGACAGGTTTTGAAATGCCTAGGCACACTATGGTTATCCACTTTGTTTTTTATATTTCTGTAGTGCTCTAGGATTCTTATTTTCAAGCTTCTCTTGGTTTTACCTATGTAAAGTTTCCCACATCTACATTGTAGCACATAAACAACATAGGTGGTGTTACAATTGATAAAACCTTTTACCTCAATTTTTTTATTATTCCTGTCATTAAATATTTTCAGTCCCGATTGTGCATGAGAACACATTTTGCATTTTCCACAGCTAAAAAAGCCCTGTGGTTTTGAACAGTTAAAAATACCTGGTGTTGCATTAATCAATACAGGCAACATACTAGGTGCCAATTTGTTTTTCAATGTGTTGGCCCTTCTAAACACTAATTCGGGTTGAGATGTTACTTTATCCTTTAATATTGGATCCATTTGAATTAGATACCAATATTTGTTCAAAATCCTACGGACTGTCTTATTTTCTGTGTTATACTGTGTTACAAATGGACAATAAGGTGCATTTCCTTCATCGCTGTTGTTTGGAGTCTTATATTCTAAGAGTTTGTTTCTCTCAAGAGTTTTAGCTCTCTCCATAGCGTCAGCGATAATGGATTCTGGATATCCCTTCTCTCTGAAGCGTTGTACGTAAACCTCAGACTGTTTTATCAATGTACTCATGCTGCTACAATTTCTGCGTAACCTATACAATTGAGAGTATGGAAGATTCACTTTCCATTTAGTATAATGGCAGCTCTTAAAATCAAGATAATTATTGCTGTCAACTGGTTTGAAATATGTGCTAGTTTCCACATTTGTGGATGTGGAACTCACCAGTTTTAAATCAAGAAAATCCATTTCTTTACTCTCAAATTTTGAAGTGAAACTCAAATTAAATTCCACATTATGAATAAAGGTTACAAACTCATTAAAAACCTCCTCTGTGCCACTCCAAATTACCATAATATCGTCTATATAGCGCTTATAAAGCGCTATATAGTCAATATAGGGGTTTTCTGTGTATATATGGGATGATTCCCATTCCCCCAGGAACAGATTTGCGTACCCCGGTGCGCAAATCGTCCCCATCGCTGTCCCGTTCAATTGGATGTAATAATCCCCCAAGAAAGAAAAATAATTATGCTGCAATACAAAAAGAAGGCAGTCACAGATAAATGTTGTTTTTTCAACTGAAACTTCAGTATCTCTGCTTAACACTGCCCTTATACACTCCACCCCTTTTATGTATCCAGGCTTAAAAGGGGTTGCTGACCGACGCCAGGACCAGCCCTCTGACGAAGTCCTCGTGACGAAACGCATAGGGGCGTGGCCTGGCGTCGGTCTGAACTCCATGGTGGATGTGAGAGTGGTGAGAGCACCCGTTTGCCAATCTGTTTGCTGTCGGAGACAGCCCCAGTTCATGCTGTTTATCACCCGCGGTTGTGCCTAACCGTATATTGTGGTACGTGACACCATTTACAATGTACCTGTGAATGATATTATTTTTTTGATTGAAATAAAAAGATAAAGCACTATTTGGAGCGCTCCTCTTTCCTCTCTTAGAAATACCGTTTACCTGAGAATCCAGGTGCCCGCAAGGGTAATTAAGAGGAAGCTGCCGGTTGTATACCTGATCTAAAGTGCTGGGAATTCATCTCCTTCTCCCCCAAAGCTAAAGGACTGACTTGAATCCTACTGAAAGGATAAGGACTTGCGCGCTATTTGGACTTTTCTTGTGATATATATATATATATATATATATATATATATATATATAAGAAAACTGTGTGACCGCTAGGGCACAAATATGGCAGCACTCCGTTGTAAAGATGAAAAATCACTCTTAATTTATTAGGCTTCAAGCCATCAGCATAGCAGATCAAACAGTATTAAAGAATAGTGGGACACTCAGTATTCACCCATCCAAATTCCGACTGTATGTAGCTGTATGGCAGTTGTGGCAGTCAACGAATCCGTTTCGGCAACCTGTGCCTTCCTCCGGACTGACTCACATACTGAATAGCCAACAAGCTATATAAAGCCTCCATATAACCAATTATCCAAATCACCTGTGAGAATCAAAATGTGCCGACCAATCAGATGAGGACACCCAGTGTCGTCATAGCACCGGAACTCCACATATGGTCATACCATTACAGACATAGTTACAGTGCAAAGTACCTTAATCAGAGCCATGTCGTGTCTTAGTCACAATCAGCAGAACTGGTCTCATGAGCGGGCGCCATTGTAAAACACGCGGGGATCGTGGGGACGGTGTAGACACGCTGGGCAGTCATGACACATCGTGCCGTGACGCCCGCGTCATCATCCAGCGTCCCTGCTGCGTCCTCGTCACCATGGCAACACCAGTAGGCGCCGCACTACGTGCAGCGTCTCTGGTGAGACAGGTGGAGCGCAGCGTGACCCGCACCGCCATATTGAAAACCCGGAAGACCAGCGCTGTGTGTGACACGCACAGTCGTTCTGGTGGCACACAGAGCCGCTCGCGCGACTAATCATATAGATGCACTAGATAAAGGCTGCAGGATGCCACTGTAATGTGGGTTGGGCACCACACTGGGATTACCTCAGGACCGTGTAGCACATCGGTTGGAACATAGTGAAAAGTGATATCAAAAAGACAAAAATACAGTAAAATACACCACACAAATATATACATGTAGAATTACACAGAGCCAGACAAGAGCATATAGTAGAAGCACCCTGCGAAAAAATATATCAAGGGATCACTTGAAAAATGGACAATGTCATAGATAGGAGGACAGGGGAAACTCCTCGTTAAGTCCAGTGGGAGACAGTGAATTCAATTTATAAATCCACTGGCATTCCCTTTGTAATAAGAGTTTGTGTCTATCACCGCCCCTCCGCAGTGGTGGGATATGGTCCACTGGCATAAAGCGAAAATCACGGATCGAGTGTCCAGCCTCAAAGTAGTGCCTGGCTACAGGCGGAGTGCTGCCATCTATGCCAACTAAAGCTTTCTTAATAGATGACCTATGCATAGCTATTCGTTCCTTGGCCATGCGTATGGTCTTCCCTACGTACAATTTGTTGCAGGGACAACTGGTAACGTAAATTATGAACTTAGTTCCACAGTCCAGATGATGAAATATTGGAAATTTAGTCCCAGTTATAGGATGGGTGAATGATGTGCCCACTACAATAAAGGAGCAGTTTACGCAGCCCGTACATTTGAAGGCTCCTTTCTTGGGTGTCAACCAGCCTCTTGAAGACGATGTGGGGCTGATATCTGAGTAGGTGATCCTTTGTTTTAAATTGTTGCTACGTCTATAGCTTAGTAGTGGAAGATTTTTGCATTCACTGCCAATCACAGGGTCGGAACTGATCACATGCCAGTGTTTATAGATGGTTTTTTTCAGATGTTCTGATGATGTAGAGTAAGTACTTGGGAATACCACACGATCAGTCTTGGACTTGGTCGAAACAGGTTTTAATAGGTCATCACGGTCTAGGATCAAGCATTTCTGCATTGCCGTTTCCACTTCATCCTTGTCGTATCCGCGATCAAGGAATCGCTGGGCCATGTCTTGTAGATCGGTCGTTAGATCGTCGCGGTTTGAGGTGATGCGGGCGACCCTTACTAATTGGGAGAAGGGCAACCCTCTTTTAAGCGGTTGTGGGTGGAAGCTATCAAAAGCAAGCAAAGTGTTTTTGTCAGTCTCTTTTCTAAAGATCTTTGTGACAAACTGACCATCTTTGTTCATAATGGTCACATCCAAGAAGTTAATTATGTAAGGATCACATGTATGGGTAAACCTTATGCGTCCAGGCAGTGCATTGAGTACACAGACAAATTCATCAAGTTCACTTTGGGAACCAGTCCATACCATAAATAAATCATCTATGTACCTCATGTATGTTGCCACATATTTTGAATATTTTATGTTAGACATGATGTATGTTCTCTCATAGTTGTACATAAACAGATTGGCGTACGATGGGGCCATGTTGGACCCCATCGCCGTGCCCGATAGTTGCAGAAAAAATGCATTATTAAATAGAAAATAATTTTTATGGAGTATTATCTCCATTAGTAACAGTAAATAGTCTATTGGTGGACCATCATAATCCTGGCTGTGAGTCAAGATCTCACGTACCGCCATCAGACCTTCCTCATTGGAGATGTTAGTATAGAGGCTGCTCACATCGAGCGTCACCAATAGACTATTACTATATATATATAGAAGTCCAAATCGGCTGGCACTCAAATAATATCAAAAGGCCCCGGTGCCTGGACGAAAAACTGCATTTAAGCCTGCAGCAGCCCCCTTCACGGGACCCCACTTTTCTGCTGGTCCTAACACTATTGCTCAAAATTATTACAATAAACATATGTGTACCAGCCCAGGAAAGGGGTGTTCTCATATTTACCTAGACAACTGTATACAGTTTAAAGACATTTTACCTCAGAAAAACTAAAGTCAGCTATATTTATACACAGCCACAGACAGAAAATATACATTTTACCTCAGAAAGGCTGCAATACGCTCTTCTCTCACCCAAATGTATATACAGGTTGAGTATCCCTTATCCGAAATGCTCAGGACCACGAGCATTCCGGATAAGGGAATATTCCGGTTTTTTGAATAATTTTAGCCATAGTTACCTGCCCCTGGTGAATTCCCGATGGTCCCTCGGCATCCATGGAGTCCTCCGTCATCCACGGCAGGCCACCAGCACCGCCTCCGGCGTCTCCAGCGGTCCCAGGAGTGCTTTGCGCAAGTTCCCAGGCGTGCCGGTGACGTCACCGGCGCGCACCCGCGCAAAGCACTCCTGGGACCGCTGGAGATGCCGGAGAGGATGCTGAAGGCCTGCTATGGACGCCGGAGGACTTGGTAAGTATTAAAAGAGGGTTAGAGGGTTTTTAAAAAAAATTGAATTATTCCAAAAAAACACGGTTTTTGGAATAATTCGGATACGGGATGCCCGGATTCGGGATACCCGACCTGTATTGAAAGATGTACTATCCCAGGAAGATTAAAAGACACTAACACCCTAATGCAGGGGTAACACAGAGACTGCGTTTACCTCCGATGATAACTGTACGACAGGCAGACATTTATAAACTTACCATCGGCAATCTTTATGCCATAACACTTTAATAACTTATCTAATCTTATCTAAACTTAAAACTAAAATAAAGAGACAGACACAAGTGCTGGCGTTTTAATATGAATGTCAAATTTATTGATTGACAACTATTTATATTGATTCTATAAAAGAGGGTGGCGGCCCTAAAGAACGGTCATAGAGAAAAAGAGGGGTAAGATGACATCACACCATTCACACATCGTTGGTGTTCAACTCTCCCACGCAACCCACCCGTGCGGATCACTTCCATTTGAACAAGGACCGTTCTTTACCAACGCCAAGAAAAGATAGAAAAATAGGGAGGGAGGGTGGGGAAAACCAGGCCAGAGAGGCAGATAACCTGCCTCTCTGTCTATTCCTAACTACAGGAACTCCTCCCCATCTCCTTAATTGACTATTGCTGCAGCATCATAGCCCCTAGCAAACCACAACTTAAAGTGCAGGCATCTCAGAATCCTTCGGTAGTTTATGTCACCTCAAGCTTAATCAGCCCTCAGTTTTCTTTTGGTTCCTCATCAGAAGGAGAGAAGAAGTTGTTTTCCCTGACTCATATTATTTGATGGAGAAATAGTGACTGTAACAAGCAATAAGGTGTCAAGACTTTATACAGTGAGTTACACGCTTAGGCAAAGGATATGAAGAAAAGGGAGAGAGGAAGTCACAGACATATTTAATTGTATCTTTAGACATCTAATCAGGCATTGTTGAAGAGGAAGACTTATACCCCTTTTACACCGCCAAAAAATCCGGGTCAGCTGCGGGTCAGACCCGGATCATCGGCGGTGTAAATGGGGTATATCCGTGTCCATTTACACGGGTCCTCTACCCAGGTCCTGATCTGGGTAGAACCCGGATAGGACCCATGTAAATGGCGGTGTAAATGGTCCCGCTGCGGGTGCAGGAGGGGGGGTCCCTGCGGCTGCTGAGGGGAGGGGGGGTACCTGTCCTGTCAGCCTGCGGTCGGAGCTCAGCGGAGGGGATGATGTGCGCCGCTGCTGTACCATCCCCCGGCAGCCGGTCCCTGTGGCGAATGGACAGTCAGTGTCGGCGGTCCCTCCAGCGCATAGGAACTAGTACTAGTTCCCATTTGCCAGAGGGACCCCCGCCACTGACTGTACATTCGCTGCAGGAACTCCGCGGCTGCGGGGAGTGGTGCAGCAGCGGCGCACATCATCTCCTCCGCTGAGTGAGCTCCGACCTCAGGCTGACAGGTACCCCCCTCCCCTCAGCAGCCGGAGGGACCCCCCTCCTCCCAGCACCCGGGGACAGCACTCCCCATCTACCCCCTAAAAAACACTGAACCTGGGTCAGCCCTGCCTTAAATATTATATATATATATTATTTATAAATATATGGTCCTATATTATTATTTATAAATATATGGTCCTATATTGTTGCTCAATAATAATATACAGATGGAGCGGGAGTCATCTTTGCAGGGGATGGCGGAAGAGTCGCCATCTGCCATCCCCCGCCAGCCGCCATAAGGAGAAGCGTGCGCACAAGATCCGCGTGCGTCCCCTTACAACAGGGCTCCCCCCGGGTCCCCGCAGCCTCACCGACGATCGCCCTGGGTCCTCGCCGCCTTGCCGCACCCCCCCCAACCCTGTCCGTCTCCCTGAAGATGGACAGGGTTCCCGTCCCCCCACCGACTTGAAACTGGGACGCGCGTCCGTGTGAGACGCACGTGCATCCCAGTCAAATGGAGCACCTCTCCGCCGGCGATCGCCAGCAGACAGATTCTGGTGATCCCTGGGCAAGAATGAGAGGCGCTCCATCTGTAACAGTTATTTCAAAGGTAATCTCTTGTATTCTTGTATGCAATTGTTTGGTGAAAGTTTTATCTATTATCTTTAAGGATCTATTGGGAACAAAGTGCAGGAAGACGAACAACCGACTTCAGTTCCAGTATAATAAAACATGAATTGTAACTGTTGATCTATTTTTATACATATATTGGGGGAGATTCTCTAAGCGAAAAATGCGGTAAAAACCCCGTTATCGGGTTTTTACCGCATTTTGGGATGCTGTAAGCATCCCTGCCGGGTTACCGCGGCGGGGAGCATCGCCAGAAAAATATGGCGATGCCCCATAGAAGCCAATGGGCTTCTACCGCAACCCTCCGCCGCCCAGCATCGCCCCCTCCCCCCTCACCTGTGTCCGGGCGTGCTGCTCGGACCTGTGACCTCCTCCCTGCACTGATCCTCTTCCGGGTGCAGGGAGGAGGAGAGCCCGGCGCAGCAGCAGCAGCGCCGGGTGTGGGAGGGAGGGGGGAGCCGCCGGGACCAGCTGGGACTTAATGCAAGAGCTGTCCTTTGCCTTAATTATCGCATATGTTACAACATATGCAATAATTAAATATGCGATGGGTGGCGAAGGGGGGCGGAGATTCTTAGAGAATCTCCCCCCTAGTCTGTTGTGTGAATCCTGATAATATCTATTGTTCTTAAAATAAATTGTTCATTTTTTTATTAAAACTGTGGATATCTGCATCATACTGTACAATAGTTGGATAAAGATTCTTAACACCTGAAAAGAATAAAATACTCACCTGAACTGTTACATACTTACCTTTGGAAAGCATCACACATAGCTATCACATTAATGTTTGATTCCAGGCATGCTACCTAGTCTAAATCTCACAGCAGACTATGCTTTTATAGGTGAGCAGTTTCCAGCACATCTGTCACTAATCATCTAAGGAAGTGGTTAACATATGCTATGAAATATAGGTTAAAGCAGGGTGCATGAGAGAATGTGACCACAAATATACACTAAACATCGGCATACACCTTTCCTAGTTTTGGGGTGCCCTATGGCTTGTGACCACATTGTTCAAATAGAAATTGTAGGGGCTCTGCACTCACTAAATTAACTGATATTAATAAATAGTGGAGAAACTGAATGAGCGTATAGCTCATAAACCTATGAGCGTATAGCGCTGCAAGAAGGGACCCGACACCTAGGCACTATAATATATTATAATAGAAAGAAAGATTTCAAATAAATATATCGTGCGCTATGACAGGCAGCCTCAGAATAAAACAGTAGATTGAAGAACCACTTCAATCAAAAAGGACATACAATACCACAAGTGTTTTTGGGTTATTCCAAAGCGCTTTGTCCAAGATGAATATTTTCTCTCTCCTATTTCCTTAGGATATATTAACCCAAAAAGCAGAGAGAGAAACAAATATAGTGTAATACAATTTAAAATAAGTTTCTAAGATAAGCCAAGGTTTAGAAGTTTTTAAACCCGTACCAGAATATTTTGTCTACTAATTTTGTAGACTTTTGCGTTTGATTGAGTGGGGATAGTAATTTCACCCAGAATAGATCCTTCTCTCCTCCTTTTTTCCTTTCCCCGAATGTGATGGTAGACACTCAGGGCCTTATTTTGGTTCATTCTTTCTGACAAAATCCTTCTTAGATGGGCAAAACCATGTTCACTGCAGGTGGGGCAGGTGTTACTTGTGCAGAGAGAATTAGATTTGGGTGGGGTTTTACTTCAAAGTGAGATCTATATTGCAGTGTAAAAATAAAGCAGTCAGTTTTTTCCCTGCACAGAAACAAAATTACTCACCCAAATCTAATTCTCTCTGCATATGTTACATCTGCCCCCCCTGCAGTGCACATGGTTTTGTCCATCTAAGAAGGATTTTGTCAGAAATAATTAACCAAAATAAGGCCCTCAGAGAGATAAAATAAGAGAATCTTCTTGGTGCAATAACGTTTTAATAAAGACAAACAGTGCAGTATAAAACAAAGGCAGAGGTAGGATCACCGGACTCTCACCATATATTATTGTCCACAAAGAAAATGCAGACAACAAAGCATAGTTGGTATACTCAACAGGCGTCCCTGGATGCAAGATATAGATGTTGAATGTCCTAATAGCCTCCTCTGTATCCACAAATGTATCTTTCTCAAGGCATGTGGAACCGGTGTATTAGCTCCGGTTCCACATGCCTTGAGAAAGATACATTAAACAATATCCCAAGACAGATGTCACTCAGATTAAAAGACAGACAATGCAAGTGTCTATATATATATATCTGCACCTCTTCACGTACACATCACTCAGCCACCCATCCCGACAGAAGGAGTCAGGGGACTCCGACCCGGCACAGCCGCAGGAACAACATGGCGGGTTTACCATAACCTATGGACATTCTTATTTATTTTTCTTTGCACCATTAGACACAGGTGAAGGATGACTGTAAATTTTTTTGTCGCTACATGAAGTAAAGGATTACATTTAACTGAAGCAGTGACTGGCGTCTATGTTGTACATGGGCAGTGCATCTTATATATATATGTATATATATATAGACTCGTCACGCTGTTCAAGCAGTGAAGGCAGCACACGGTCAGGAATGAAGAGGAATAAGCAGGTAACTTCAAGCAACGTTTCGATTTTATTTACAAAATCATCATTAGGCATGATGACGATTTTGTAAATAAAATCGAAACAATGCTTGAAGTTACCTGCTTATTCCTCTTCATTCCTGACCGTGTGCTGCCTTCACTGCTTGAACAGCGTGACGAGACTATATTTGCGTGTGATCAGGCTAATGGTTTGCACCGGGACTCTTATATTTCCAGTGGATGTGCTTGGCCGTAGGACATTGTATATATATATAGATAATTTTCTATTTATCATGAAACCTTATTCGCAGGTTTTCTTATAATGATTTTTCTCTGTATTCATGACTTCTCAATAATAACATTTATATAAACACAATAAATAGTGGAGATTTAGATCATGAATTGATCAATGCACTCATCAGGCCGGAAGCTCAGATAGCCTGCCTGGAATCAAACATTAATGTGATAGCTATGTTTATTGTAATAATTTTGAGCAATAGTGTTAGGACCTGCAGAAAAGTGGGGTCCCGTGAAGGGGGCTGCAGGCTTAAATGCATTGATCAATTCATGAACTAAATCTCCACTATTTATTAATATCAGTTAATTTAGTGAGTGCAGAGCCCCTACAATTTCTATTTAAACAATGTGGTCCCAAGCCATAGGGCACCCCAAAACTAGGAAAGGTGAGTGGTGATGTTCAGTGTATATTGTTTATTAGATTATTTTTTTAGGCAGAGGCAGAAGGAAGCCCATATTAGGAGGAGATGTGGGTCCTGATATGCCACATGGAGTGGTCTGGGGTTGCTCCAAGGTAGGTAGCTTTTAGTTTGTATATATCAAGTAAGGAGCCATTATCATGTGGCTCTTTGCTGGTTAATCGTAGACCCAATTTAGGGTAACCGTGGTGTGGGGTGCGGTGCTCCTGGACTGGATGGGCTGGGTGGCTTTAGTGCGGCATGCCCTTACATTCTATTAACACTTTTCCCTCACTAACACTATCTCTTTCTTATTTTAATTACATTTCATTTATCTCTTTATATATAGCTTCGGCTTCTTATCATTAATTATTAACACTTAGTATCTCACTGGCGTGCCGCGCTGGGCCTCCTAGCTTATGATAGTTTTTTGGGGTGTCGCACCCTGCACCTAGATATAGCGCTAGGGACCCCCAATATACAGAGAAGCCTTGACGCGGCTTGGGGGCATAGCATACACCTGCGCAGGTATATGTAACCAATATCTCTGAATTCTATTATCATGTAGTGTTCTAGATTGGTTACTAATACTACTCAGTGTGCTGAGGGAAAAAATGTCTTGTTTACTTACTCAGTATCCATAGTGGTCCTATCCTTTCATCTGTTCCGTCACTCTCCGGGCGTTCCCCAGGAAAACCCTGCTAGGGTTCACTAACACTCCCTGGTAAGTGTAACAGATTTGTATGTAATGCATCACGCTCGCCATTAATCAATTTCTGATTCTTTCATTAAGCTACACTATTAAAACTGTGTATTTAAATGACGTACATGACGATCACAAGGCATTAACAACATAGAGGTGCAAATTCAACTTCAACAAAGCCAACAGATCACAGATGAGGATGGTTACCTTTAGTAGCCATTCAAACCAGTTTGTGTCGACTTGTGTGCATGTTATCAGGCCAAAATCTCCAGGGTATGTAAACTTTTGATCAGGGTCATTTGGGTAGCATCTGTTGTCATTATGATTTGAAAAGAGTAAACACAGTTTTTTGACAATAAATGGCTTCACCCAACCACTAACCATGAGTGAAAGAAATGTTTATGCGGTATCATTCATATTCTCTGACAAATGGCCTGAAAACCACATATTCTGCTAAGGTATGTAAACTAAAAAGCCTGTGCATGTTTGTTTAACATTGCAGTGAATGGATTACATATCACAATGCCCTGTAAAACACTAAAGTGACATTGTAAATAAATAATAGTTGCCTACCCTCCTGCATTCTGCAGGAGTCACCTCGGAAATAGCAGCAATCTCCCTCTCTCCATGAGTAGACTAGCAGTGTCCCTCATTTCACCTAGCCCACATTACACTGTTACATTTTTTTGGTACTCTTTACCTATCACGGCGCCCATCGCGGGCATCGCGGGTACATTTATGTCTGGCCGCGACGCGACCGACGCGATGCCCGCGATTTCCCATTGAAACCCATGTTAAACATGGAAATCGCGTCGGTCGCGTCGCGGCCGGCCATAAATGTACCCGCGATGCCCGCGACGCGATGCACCCGATTTCCCATAGGAATCAATGTTAAATGGCCCGACCGACGCGATTTTACTGTTAAATGCCTCAATGGACCCGATGTGGCCATAGGAAACAATGTTAAATGGGCCACAGAGGCCAAATAGGCAACCTTGACTGGGAAATGGCCCCCCCAATTGTTACCGCCACCCCACGATCAACGTGAACCCGAAGCGTGGCGAGCGCAGCGAGCCCGCGAGGGGCGGCGGTACGCATCCTCCGACCTTTTCATACCCCCACTATCCACGTCGGCGTGGAGTTGAGAATAGAATAGTGTGGCGATACCTTCACAGCTATACGCGTCCCCTCGCGGGCTTCACAGGTGTCCATGGCGATGCGGACACCTGTGAAGCCCGCGAAGCCCGCGAAGCCCGCGAAGGGACGCGTTTACCTGTGAAGGTATCCGCGTCCCCTCGCGGGGCTCGCTGCGCTCGCCACGCTTCGGGCTCGGTGGCTCGCTACGCTCGCCACACTATTCTATTCTCAACTCCACGCCGACGTGGATAGTGGGGGTATGAAAAGGTCGGAGGACGCGTACCGCCGCCCCTCGCGGGCTCGCTGCGCTCGCCACGCTTCGGGTTGACGTTGATCGTGGGGTGGCGTAAACAATTGGGGGGGCCATTTCAGAGTTCAGGGTAAGTATTTGGGCTCTAAGGCCCATTTAACATTGTTTCCTATGGTTAAATCGGGTCCATTCAGCCATTTAACATGAAAATCGTGTCCATCGGGCCTTTTAACATTGATTCCTATGGCAAATCGTGGGCATCGCGTCGCGGCCATCGTGTGCACATTTATGGCCGGCCGCGACGCGACCGACGTCCATGTTTAACATGGTTTTCAATGAGAAATCGTGGACATCGCGTCGGTCGCGTCGGGTCCGGGCATCTTTAGCCCGCATACGACGCGACCGACGCGATTTTTTACCTCACGATGCCCACGATCAAGATCGTGGGCGCCGTGCTAGGTAAAGAGTACCATTTTTTTTTTTGGGGGGGGGGGGGGGGGGGGAATGAGAGATAGATACATTTACATTGAATCATCAGCACCATTTCCCAGCACATAACCATGTATAGTAGCTCTTACTAACTGCTTTGTGGCTCATCTACATTTAGGTATAAATCATTTTAAAAGATTCAACTCAGATGTAGCAGTACACACCCACGCTTCTAGGTGCCACGTTCACAATCTCTTTTCACAATCTCTCCATATATGGAACTAGACGCGCCCTTTGGGTGGAGCATGACACTCCTCCTCAATGGGGCACTGTGCAAAATTCTACTACCAACTATAATCTCCCTGAAACTCATTTTCAAAAGTAGGCAAGTATGAAAAAACACAATATGAAGGCCATGAAAGCATTCGATTTTTAACATGAAAATATCCTAATAACAAACACATAAAACATCCCAGTATTCATTATCATCAACACATTCAGGAAAAACAATCTTCTCATATACAGATGGAGCTTTGCTCATCCATTGAATGGGGAGACAATTGCTTTATTAGTTCCAATAAACACAATGAATTGAGGTAAATCATCTCAATAAATGGTTTGGAAATGTGACCTTTCGACGCATGTGAATGAACCAACCAGAATAATAGCCAGTGTGTATGGCCTGGCGATGAGCGGTGTGCGCTAATGTGCGCTCCCTCATCATTGCCAGATGCCGCTCATTGCAGATGAGCAATGGGGTGGACAGCTTTTCGTAGCTATTTGCTATGAAAAGCTGTCAACCCGCAGTAAAATTGATTAGAGAGGTGAAAATCACTCAGTGTGTATGCACTGAGCGATTTTCAGACCAGCGATTTTCCCCATCATTGCTGTGCATACATGCTGGGCAAATATGCGCAGTGTGTATGCACCTATAAAAGTGGGTTAAACTATTTTTCTAGAAGATTTTCACCTTTACAAATATTCTTTGAGTCTGAAAAAACACTCAATTTGGCACAGAAAATGTAACAATTGTCGCTATTTGTATGCTATTTGTATGCCATCTGTCATTCTTGGTGACTTTAACATCCCCTTAGATAACCCCGCTGATCCTGGCACCCTTCGATGCTCCAACCCCCAACCGTGGCACTCACCTATCACCCGATTCCTTAAAAAGTGCTCTCGCACTGCTGAGCGCTTCTGGAAGAAATCACGCTCCCTTGCGGATTATCTCCATTTCAAATTCATTCTTTCCTCCTTCAGCTCTGCCCTTGCTCTGGCCAAGGAATCCTACTTTAAGTCCCTCATCCTTTCCCAATCATCCAATCCCCGCAGGCTCTTCGCCACCTTCAACTCCTTGCTCTCCCCCCCTCCTCCAGCTCTTCCGTCCTCCATCGTAGCCGCTGATTTTGCTACCTACTTTTCAACCAAAATCTCCTCTCTCAGGACTGCCATCACTGCTGCCATGACCTCACCCTCTCCCTCCTCCCCTCCTACATCTCCACTCCCCTCCTTCCAACCCCTGTCCTCATTTTACCCCACCACTGCTGCTGAAGTCCACTCTATCCTTCAATCTGCTTCTCCCTCCACCTGCCCGCTTGATCCTATCCCCTCCAATATTATCCGTCGTCTCAGTCCATCAGTCTGCTCTCACCTGTCTCACCTCTTTAATCTTTCCCTATCCTCTGGGATCTTCCCTTCCTCCTTCAAACACGCTCTTGTCTCCCCAATTCTCAAAAAAACAAATCTGGACCCCAACTCTCCATCCAACTACAGGCCCATCTCCCTCCTCCCTTTTGCCTCCAAACTCCTAGAACGTCTGACCTATAATCGTCTCCTAAGCCACCTTACTGCTAACTCCATTCTAGACCCTTTCCAATCCGGGTTCCGCCCTTTACATTCCACTGAAACTGCCCTGACCAAAGTCACTAACAAACTACTATCGGCTAAATCCAAAGGCCTCTTCTCTATCCTCATCCAGCTTGATCTGTCGGCTGCCTTTGACACTGTTGACCACCCTCTCCTGCTCAACACCCTCCGCTCCTTTGGCATCACTGGCACGGTCTTCTCCTGGTTCACCTCATACCTCTCCGATCGCTCCTTCTCCGTCTCCACTCCGAGCTCCTCCTCTCCTACTACCCCCCAGCCAGTCGGTGTTCCCCAAGGGTCAGTCCTTGGCCCTCTCCTCTTCTCCCTCTACACCACCTCTCTGGGCACCCTCATCAGCTCCTATGGTTTTCATTACCACCTTTATGCTGATGATACCCTAATCTATCTCTCCTCCCCCGACTTATCCCCATCACTTCTGTCCAAGGTCTCCGAATGCCTCACGGCCATCTCAGCCTGGATGACCCAACGCTTCCTGAAACTAAACATGGCTAAAACTGAACTTTTAATCTTCCATCCCCCGAACATCCCCTCTTCTCCCACTATCTCCATCAGCATTGGTGAAACCGAGATCACGTCCACCGACCAAACGCGCTGCCTCGGTGTCATCATTGACTCCTCCCTCTCTTTCACCCCCCACATTCGTGCTCTCTCACAGTCTTGCCGCTTTCACCTACGCAACATCTCACGCATCAGACCATTCCTCTCCACTGACGCGACCAAAATTCTCATTCACTCTCTTGTCATCTCCCGCCTTGACTACTGCAACATCCTTCTCTCTGGGCTACCTCTCACCCGCCTCGCACCTCTCCAATCCATTCTTAACGCTGCTGCTAGGCTCATCTTCCTCTCCCGCCGCTCTACCTCCGCCTCCCCCCTCTGTTTATCTCTTCACTGGCTCCCCATTCCTTTCCGAGTTCTCTTTAAACTCCTCACCACCACCTACAAGGCTCTCTCCTCCTCCACAGCTCGCTACCTCTCTTCACTGATCTCTATCCACACTCCCTCCCGTCCTCTTCGCTCCATCGCTGACCGCCGACTGACCTCTCACCTAATCACCTCCTCCCACTCCCGTGTCCAAGATTTCTCTCGCGCTGCCCCCCTGCACTGGAACAACCTCCCGCCACCCATCAGGCTATCTGATTCCCTTACCTCCTTCAAGCGCTCCCTCAAAACCCACTTTTTTCGACTAGCCTATCCCTCCTCCTAACCTCTTTTGATCCTCCTATCCTGCCTCCGTTCCCCTCCGTTCCTACTTATCCTATTGTATTTCGTTCGTCCACCCACCTATTTTTAGTATGTTAACTCTTATGAGCAGGGCCCTCCTTCCTCACGTACTCACCCTACCTCATTACCTCACCTGTGCTCCTGTCCTGTTCTTCCCTTCCTCTACTTCATCTTCGGTCTCCTTGACTATTTTGACACCTACTTCTGAACTGATGCTGATTTTAGTTCTACCAGCTATACCCCTATTTATACTGTATCTTTCTACACACCCTGTACGTTACCTTGTAATTTTTTTTTTTTTTTTTGCTATGTACGGCGCTGCGGACACTTTGTGGCGCCTTATAAATAAACGTACTACTACTACTACTACTACTATGATTAACTCAGGATACAAACATGATCTGATACAGTACATGTATCTGTAACTATATTAGAAAATAGTGAGGCGAAGCAATAAGCCATTAAACTTACTGACATTTCTCTGGAAAAAGGGTGAAGCTATGGCAGTTGAATATGAAAAAAAAAAAAACGCTTGTGCCAAAGGACTACAATATATACATGATTGTTTTGTTTTTCTTGTTTGTATGTCTTGTTTAATAACTTTAGTATCTTTTATTGTATGAGATGATTAAAAGTTAAGTTTTAAATTCATCATTGTATCACATTTGCAAATTCGTGCCCCGCAAACAATTTTCCTTGTTTGACTCTTCAATCAAACATTTTTTGAGTAATCTCACACCCTGACTGGATGAAACAGTATTGTCGTGAGCTGTGGGGTGGTTACAATTGACTGGAAATGAGTGGACATTAATGTTATAATTGAGGTTAATATCACTGTAGGAACAAAAACAGGCCAACATTCTGTGATTTTTAGCTTTTTTTAGCATATTTGCAAAAAAAAATACAGATCCAAAACCAAAACCCACTAGGTGATTTTGGCAAAACCAACTACAGACCCGAAACACTGAAGGAATCACAGATCCCAAACCAAAACCCACGTCAAAGACTGATGCACATCCCTATCAAATACTATAATTGATGCAGGCATAGAAATAGAAAGGCATGGCCATCTGATATAGGATACTGTAGTGCAAACATAAAATCATTCAGCAACAGAGCCGCCGACAGGGGGGGTGCTATGGGTACAAATGTCCTGGGCCGGGCCGCTCTGACAGAGAGTAGGGCCCGGGCAGCAGCCCGCCAGCACCCTCATTCACTGCAGCCACCCTCCCCCACTACAAAGCGTCGGGCCACAGGCCCTCCACAGCCTGCCGCACATAGACAGTCCCCTGGCCCGGCCAGATCCTCCTACTGCTTGCTGTCTGGGGACATACAGGCAGTGCAGCGAGCAGCAGGAATGCTGGGTGCTGGGTGCCCACACTGTAAGCCACGCGTGGTGTAGTGTCATCGCGCAGCTTACAGTGCGGGCGCCAAGCATGCCAGATGCCGAAGGAGGACGAGCCTGAGAAGCCACTGCCGCCAGGAGACGGGCTTGGTAGGGGAAGGGGGTGGGGGGGGGGGGGGGCAGGATTTTGTCAGTCCCGGACACCACAATTTCTGATGGCAGCCCTGTTCTGCACAGCTACATAAATGAAATAATAGCAGAATAAAGAACAAATACCATCTCAGTAATACAATTGTGTACACAGACAGAGTAGATCAGTTTTTCATGATACTGCACCTTATCATTATCACTTGTAACAAGGCTATATTATGGAGGTCATTCTGATTTGATTGCTCCCCTGCGCGTTCACACAGGGGAGCAATGTTTTGCACATAAGCATTTATGCGCATGTGCGAATGTATTATTCGCCGGCCCCTTCGCACCAAGCAGTGCGGGTGGGGGTGTGTGGCCGCACACTGCAGTCACGCCCATGAAAACTCTGGGCATTCCCATTGAAATATGCCGTAGACACGGGTGCGGGGGGCAGACAGCTGATGTCAGCAGATGTCACCTGCCCACCCTCTTCATCTTAGATCTGTGAGTAATAGAGAAATGATTTGAAGGCAAACATGATTTATACAAAACATCCATGGGTGCAGCCAGGTGTAATCTGTGGGCGGGTGGTGGGCGGATGTTTGTGCAGCGTTTAGATGACCTACAAAGTTGCGCATTTAATAGCTTTGTGGGTCAACCAGAATGACCCCCTATGATTCATGTTATATTGTAAACTCTTTTTTTTCCTACTTCCTTTTGGCTAAGCAGTATGCAAACAAAGTCATTTCTGGTAAGTTTAAGCTGTCAGATGGCTATTACTGTACCCAGGGCCGCCGAGAGGGAGGGGGGGAGGGTACATTTTACCTGGGCCCGGGCCTATCAGGGGGCCCGGGCCAGGGGACACAAAGACACACTTTAAAAAAAAAAAAAAAACTTTTTTAAAGGCAGCGGTTTAGCGGGGGTGCGGGTCAGCAGCGGCAGCCTGTGTCACACACACTCACTGTGTGCAGATCTGCAGTCTGGCATCCAGCTGCGGAGCGTCTGCAGAGAAACTGTGTCTGCTGCAGAGCACAGCTCTTGAGACGCGAGAGGGGAAGGTCAGAAGGTCAGGTGACGTGCAAGGACGCGCGGCATGTGACAGGGGAAGATGAAGTGCAGGCTGGAGCCAGAGGAGCTCCTGAAACTGGCTGCCTCCTGGTCATGCCCTGTAAGTACATTTTTTTCTGCCCTGCCTCTTAATACTTAATTATTCTCCATATCTATCTATCTATCTATCTATCTATCTATCTATCTATCTATCTCTATAGATCTATCTATATCTATCTTTCTATCTATCTCTATAGATCTATCTATCTATAGATCTATCTATCTATGTATCTCTATAGATCTATCTATCTCTATAGATCAGGGGTGGGGAACCACCGGCCTGCGGGCCAGATACGGCCCCCGCACCCAGTATGTCCGGCAGGTCCACCTATATTACTTTTTAAACAGCCACCCGCCCGGCTATATTACCGATTAATCAGCCGCCCGCCCACCTATATTACTGAAGTATCAGCCGCCCGCCCGCCTATATTACATACCAGCCGCCGGGGATGGCTGCTGCTGCTGCCGCCAGGGAGATGTGCATAAGACGCGCCCGCCAATCACTGCTGGTGCATCACCTCCACAGCCAATGTGATTGGCGGGCGCGTCTTCTGCACATCTCTCCGGCGGCAGCAGCCATCCCACGGCGGCTGGTATGTAATATAGGCGGGCGGGCGGCTGATACATCAGTAATATAGGCGGGCGGGCGGCTGATTAATCGGTAATATAGCCGGGGAGATGTGCAGAAGACGCACCCACAGTGGCTGTGGAGGTGTGTCGCCGGCAGTGATTGGCGGGCGTGATGCGGGCGGTAGGGAGGGGGACTCGCGAGGTTTGGGATGCGCCCGCCATGCATTGCACTGCATGGGCGGGAGCATCGGAGGTCAGAGTACAGCAGCCGCAGCAGCAGCAGCCATCACGCTGTGGTGCCGCAGCTAAATCAGTGTAAACTTGTAAAGGTAAATGCTGCTTCTCTCACCTTCCCTTCCCCAGTGACTGACACATCCAGGGGTTGTCATTTACCCCTGGATTCACCCCCAAACAGGTTAATGTGATTATGTCTGATTCTCATAATCAGACATAATCACATTAACCTGTTTGGGGGTGACACCCCCCCTTCCTCCACACTGTCACTTTTTATGGTGTCTCTGCCCACATGTATATGTCGCTGCCCGTGTGTATATGTCGCTGCCCGTGTGTATAATGCCCACATGTATATGCCGCTGCCCTGTGTATAATGCCTACATGTATATGCCGCTGCCCGTGTGTATAATGCCCACATGTATTTGTCGCTGTCAGTGTGTATAATGCCCACATGTATATGCCGCTGCCAGTGTGTATAATGCCCACATGTATATGCCGCTGTCAGTGTGTATAATGCCCACATGTATATGCCGCTGCACTGTGTATAATGCCCACATGTATATGCCGCTGCCCTGTGTATAATGCCCACATGTATATGCCGCTGCCCGTGTGTATAATGCCCACATGTATATGCCGCTGCCCTGTGTATAATGCCCACACGTATATGCCGCTGCCCGTGTGTATAATGCCCACATGTATATGCCGCTGCCCTGTGTATAATGCCCACATGTATATGCCGCTGCCCGTGTGTATAATGCCCACATGTATATGCCGCTGCCCTGTGTATAATGCCCACACGTATATGCCGCTGCCCGTGTGTATAATGCCCACATGTATATGCCGCTGCCCTGTGTATAATGCCCACATGTATATGCCGCTGCCCTGTGTATAATGCCCACATGTATATGCCGCTGCCCTGTGTATAATGCCCACATGTATATGCCGCTGCCCTGTGTATAATGCCCACATGTATATGCCGCTGCCCGTGTGTATAATGCCCACATGTATATGCCGCTGCCCTGTGTATAATGCCCACATTTATATGCCGCTGCCCTGTGTATAATGCCCACATGTATATGCCGCTGCCCTGTGTATAATGCCCACATGTATATGCCGCTGCCCTGTGTATAATGCCCACATGTATATGCCGCTGCCCTGTGTATAATGCCCACATGTATATGCCGCTGCCCTGTTTATAATGCCCACGCGTATATGCTGATAATTGATAATTTTTATATGGCCCCCGAAGAGTTTTAAAATTTTCCAAATGGCCCTCGGTAGAAAAAAGGTTCATACTTTTTGTACTGTACTTTTGTACTGTACTATGTGATGCGCGGGAGTGCGCATCGCATAGTACTAAACGGACTGCAGAAGAACGGAGCGTCTATGGGCTCCTTAACTCTGAACGGTCTTCTCCAAAGCATAAATATACACTCAAAAAGACATTCACTTTCCCATATAAATACCCCCACTGTAGTCAACGCTGGGCGCCCGGATCCATCCTCCCAAAAGTGCTCGGCACCTTACTTCCCACTTATCCTGGAGCAGGATAAGTGGAACGCACGTGAGTGTGCCCTGACTTCCTACCGGAAGCCGGGCGCCCGGCGGGGATGGAGAGATGGGTCTACAGTGGAGGTATTTATATGGGTAAGTGAATGTCTTTTTGTGTGTATATTTATGCTGCCATGCTCCTGGGAGTGGGTTCTTCTAATGTGCTAAACACACCCTTAACATGCCGTGTCACCCCCATGGGGGCCCCTGGAAGTTGATGTACCGGGGCCCAGGATTTCTCTTGGCAGCCCTGACTGTACCTGTTGTGGGAATTTTAGCCTAGCGTGCCTTTAATAGGCTGCAACTCCTTCTGATAATGTAAATGGAATGTGCAGAATCAGAAATATGTTTATTTTCTTAATCTGTAGACATATTGCTGTTGTGTTCAACTATTTTGTTTTTCGGTCATCAGTTCCAGTATATTTTATGTTGTGTTGTATACATTACAGTACTATATGTCCAATATTGTTATTAGATAGTGGACAGTATGGTAGGAATAATATGGTTTATGGCCAGTCAGCCAGCATGTGACACTGCTTCCTGCATCTTGGAATACAGTTTCCCTGGCAACCAAGGAAAAAGTTCCAACTGAACTTCAGCCGGAGCTCGTAAAGAGTTAAGATGAAACAATGTTTAATGCTGTAAAAATCAGAAAATTATGTGAATAATAATTAAACATTCATTCAATAAAAAGGAAATTTGAATTCGTTAAAACTATTCATCCTAAAAAAAGCTTATGTAAATTGATTGGCTTCAGCTAAAACAAATACTGTTTTTATAGAGATACAGGTTAAAGATGCAATGGTTGTAAATCCCAATAAGGTACAGTGTTACTTTATCTTTCATAAATGCAACAGTGTACTGAGAAATATATTTGGTCGGTATTGTAAATAAAATAATGGAGGCCCTATTTAACAATGAGACATAACACCTTCAGTGGTCACTGGGCCTTATTCAGCATGGAATGCTAATTAGAGAAAAAGAAGTTGCCTGCAAATCAAAAAGTCGCTTCCTAGAAAAAAAGGATAAGCGCCCCCTTGAAAAATTGCGAGTGCATTGCAAACAGTGATCCCTAATATATTTAAAAACAGCACCAAAATCTAGGTGGACAATCAATGACCAGACTAATAATCCATTTGGGGCGAGCCTGGTGTCATGGACCCGCTACATAGACGATGTCCTGTTTTTATGGAAAGGGGGTTAACAACTTTTAGAAGATTTTTGTGTACACCTTAATGCCAATGATTTTAATATTGAGTTCACATTTGACGTTAGTGGGTCAGCTTAAAACAAAAACATATACTCTCAAAGCTACATCCATGTTGACAGTTGTCACCATTAGAAATGGTTAGATTGCATCCCACAGGGGCAATTTAAACATATTAAGAGAAATTGCACAGATGAGGAGACATACAAACTCCAAACCACTAACATGATAACCAAATTCACGGATAGTGGGTACAACCCAAATACCATTCAAAGGGATAAGGAGAAGGTGGACTTAGTACCACGAGCCGCCCTCCTACAGGACAAAAAATAACCCACTCAGTCTGACATGAAACAATTTGCTTTCATCTCCGACTACAACTGTCATCATAAAAAAGTGGAGAGCTCATTTAGGAAGCACTGGGACCTACTCAGAAAAGATCATATTATAGGTAAAGACCTTCCTGAAAAGCCTTCTTTCATCTATAGAAGGGCTGCCAATTTAGGCAACCAACTCACTTCCAGCATGCATGTTTCCAACACAGTGAGAAGAGAAATTAGGACCAAAGGGTTCCACAGATGTGGAACATGCAGTGCTTGTATTAATGTGAAAGGAGAAAGAAAAGTGGAAAAAATATCCATTAATGGTACTGACTACCATATAAGAGAATTTATAACTTGCAACATCAAGAACGTTGTTTATCTCGATGGGTGTACTTGTAATTTATTTTATATTGGGAGAACATCGCGGCCACTAAAAGTACGTTTAAGTGAGCACATCAGAAATATTAAAAAAGGAGTTGAGACACACTCACTCTCCCAGCATCTTAAAGAACACCATTGCAGTTCCCTCAGCCATATAAAAATATTCTTAGGATTGAAATACGTGGAGGGACACTGCCGCAGGAGAGATATAGATGTGCAACTTGCTAAACTTGAAATGCAGATGATTTACAAGTACAATACTCTAAAACCCAGCGGTATAAACACAGACTTTGAACTAAGATGGTTTTTATGATTGGTTTTATAAAGCAAAGTCTTTTAAGGTATTTATCTGTCATTTTCTATTTCAAAGGTATTTATTTCGCAATGCCCACAGTGTGTAAGGGCGGAAGCTAAATGCGGACTCCATTCAGAAGGCAACAAACTCCGATAATGTGCTCCGGAACGTGGTCACATGACCGGAGCCCAAGACTAGATGCCTAGATCACCAAGGAAACAGAGACGCGGCGAACCACGTGATACACGGGACCCGGAAGTGAGAGATCCGGAGACCGCGTCATGTTTGCTGAGGAGAGGAGTCAAGTGACGCGCGGCCCCCGGAAGTGAGGTGCCGGGATGACGCGTCACACCCACAGGTGTGTAATCTTTGGGACATCATAAAATGGACGTTTGGACACACACACTCATTAAGCCTGGAAAAAGGACCCAGACAGGGTTCGAAACGCGTCGGCAGGCGAGAACAGTGGACATTGGTGTGGAGGTGTGGAGCCAGCAGCAGCATCTGAGATCCAGGTTGTACCCGGGCGACTTGGACTTTTCATGCATGCGAACTGTAATCATTAACAGTTCACATACCATCTGGTAACTACACTACAGCACTTTATTTCCATTGGCACTCGTCACTTTATGTATTGGATTTTATTGTGTGTGCTTTTATCATTGTATATTGTGAATAGTGTTCTTCTGTGATTCATTGTTATTTTCACTGTATGTGATTTTATCTTTGTTGTGTGCGAGAATTAAAAAACAGTAAACACTATGAGATATATATGCTTACATGTAAACCTAATGAGTGGAAGGAGCTAAAAGTGATACCGGCCTTTTTGAGAGGATCAAGCACACATATAGAAAGGGAAGTAACATCTTATTGTTATCTAGCGCTGGTGGAGGGTTACCCCAACCTTTTGTTGTAATCAACGACCAGAGCCTCAGATTTCATCACATCCATCTAAATAAATAGGACATATCGAACATAAATATCGAAATAATAACATAGCATAATGTGCACAGTTGCCGACAGGAGAATCTCTGCTTATACATAATGCACATGGTTGGCGACAAGAGAAGCACTGCTTATAAATAACATGCACAGTTACCAACAGGAGAAATGCTGCGTATTCATAACACGCATGGTTGCCGACAGGAATAATGCTGCTCATATACAAGTGCACATTTGCCATCAGGAGAATCGCTGCTTGTACATAACACGCACATTAGCAGACAGGAGAAGCGCTGCTTATATATAATGTGCACAGTTACTGACAGGAGAAGTGCTGCTTTTACGAATTCGGCCCAGTCCTTTGAAAACTGAATCATCCCATAAAATGCACAGTTGACAACACAAACAGTTGCTGACATGAGAAGCACAGCTTATACATTACCCGTGCCCACGACAATGCCCAGTGTTTCATGGGAGCTCCCATGAAAATGCTGGGCGTTCCCATGTTATTTCACCGGTGATGCGGGTGCGCGGGGGGGGGGGGGGGGGGCAGACAGATGATGTCAGCGCACGTTTGCTACCAACCCGCTTCCCGTACAGGGACCCTCAGATCTAAGGCACCAGAAAGGTTTTTTTTAGATTTGTGAGCTCTGTACAAATCATTTGATGGCTACCATTGAATGATTTCAGCCCTGTGTGTGAGGAGGGGGTGCGGGTGCTCGTGCGGTCACCAGGCGCCGTTTAGAAGACCAGCAAAGCTGTGAATTCCGCCCACAATTGCGGACATGAGAAGCGCTGCTTATACATTACATCCACAGTTGCCAACAGTAGAAGCACTGCTTATACACAATGGCCCTGATTCAGGTGCACGTTCGCACAGGGGAGCGATGTTTAGAGACTGCACATGTGCATAAACTTTCATCTGCAGCTGCTTGGTGCAAGTGGATGTGGCTAATTACTTATTTGGCAGCTTGTTCACGCCTAGCACTGTGGGCGGGGGGCGGTGACGAGGGGTTGCACCCATGGAATGGCCAGCATTTCATGGATGTTCGCATGAAAACGCTGGGCGATCCCACGGAAATGCGCTTGGGCCGGGGGCTGGAAGCTGACGTCAGCGGATGTTATCTGCCCACCCGCTTCACGCACAGGGACTCCTTAGATCTAAGACACCAGAGAGGTGTCTTAGATCTGCAAGCACTGTACAAATCACTTGATGGTCGACGTGTGAGCGGGGGCTGACTCAGGGCTGGTGCAAGGGTTCTTGGCACCCTAGGCAAAACTTACCCCCTTCACCCCCCCCCATAACCCTTTTCCTGATCAGTCATTTCCATCACCTATACATTATTGTGAGGGCACCCATAGACAACAGAGGGGTATCTGGCACAGCCGCTTACCGTGTACACACAGGGTTATAGGGTGTGTTTGTGTATGGTAAAGGGGTTATAGGCTGTGGGGTGTGTGTGTATGATTAGGATTATAGGCTGCATGAAGTGTGTATGGTTAGGGATACATAACTTCCAGGGTGGTAGAGGATGTTTAATATGCAGAGGAGGGGTGTATAGTGGAGTGGGCTTATTATTCATAATTTTCTGGTGGGAGGACAGCTTGCTTGACTGCAGATATCTCCAGTTCCCGGAAACACATTTCTTAGATTTTAATAGAATTAAAAACTAGAGAATCCCACCTACCAAACGGTATTTGGGACTAGGTGATCAGAGTTCAGGAGGCAGAGCAATCTGCCAATGAGAATATAAAACTACATACCAGGTGTGTGGAGCTGAGCGGTAACCAGCTGCTGGAAGGCTGATATCTCTGGTTTTGGGAGCAGTAGAGGCAAGCTACTAGTGTCCATCAAAGGGGGAGAGTCCCAGCTTTTGTAATGTAACCTCTAATAAACTCTAAGTCAGACAGAACCTGAAATATCTGACTGGGAAAAGCAATTAACAGGCTTGGATGGGGACCACTACTTTGAAGTCAGATATCTCCGGTTCCCAAGGGCTGATTTTCAGAATTCTTGTACCTATGGAAAGAGGGGAACCTCAGCTTTCAGACTAGGGCCCTTAGACTCCTGGGAGGGTTTCTGGGTACTTAGACCCCCCCCCCCTGCGTGTGCCACTGATGTGAAGGCTATGAAAGGTAAAGAATTATCATTTACAGTTGACAGCAAAACCCAGTGGAACTCACTTTTTGCAATGCAGGAATAAAGATTTCCTACCTTTCAAAATGCCCTGTTTCACTTGCTCTACTCGGTAACTGTACAAGAATACCATTTCAATCTACTGAAATAGTGACTGCAATATATATAGTTGTAGCTATAGCAATTAGGCTCTAAGAAAACATGTCAGCTATCTTCAAATATTTGCATATTTGTATATATGAGGAAGAGCATACTAGTACAGCTAGTCATACAACAAGGAAGTAAATAAAAAGAGAGACATTAAACATTCCATCAGTAGATGTGTGACCCATAACATGTAGGTGGTGCACTTATACTTCTAAATAAACTTATCTAAAATAAAGACTCAGAGACATAGGTTTGGCAGAATTTGTTAGCTGAATTTATTTACAACGTTTAAACTAATTTTTGTTTGATTGTTAATTATTTATTTTAATGGTGGCCAGAAAGAACGGCTTAAAGGGCTAAGCTCCACCCCAAACTGAATTACGTAAATCAGCCTAACTCAGAAAAAGCGGTATCCACTCAACCTACCACATTGACTACCCACCCATCCGGGTGGGGTCGCTGTCCCCGAGCGGGTGATCCAGCGAAGGCCTAAGCCAATGAGAGGCGAGCGCACCGAAAACAAGCCAAATCCGCAACTAAGAAAACTTAAGATATAAGCTAAAACCAACTTGCCGTTCTTTCCCGCCAATCAGCTAACGCGATTGAACACCAACCCCACCCCCCAAAGAACATTTGATTAGGGAAGGGAGGGCGGGAATTTTTTTAAACTTGCCGTTATTTCCCGCCAAAGTGGGGCTCCGGTCCCGGAGACCCCGCCACCAAACTAAAGCACCGAAGCAACCACTATCAACAGATCCTCCACAAACAGCCACAAACCTGCCCTAACGAGATGTATCCCTGTTATATAACTGTTACCTACCTGGCTGCTGCAACGACCAGTGGTGCCGCTGATGGCAGCCTAGGCGCTATGCAGCTTGGCAGGCATATGTTCTTTGTGTGATAACTGTACTGTCCCCGCTTATGTCGCTACCTATCTGGCTGCTGCAATGACCACTGGCGCCGCTGATGGCTGCCTAGGCGCTGTGAAGCACAACAGGTATGTGTTCGACATATGTAATGTCCCTCCCCCCCACCCACTCCCTCCCTGGTTGATGCTGCACTATAATCTGCAAAAAATTCCTAGTGTGCGCAAGCATACATGGCCAATAAAGTTGATTCTGATTCTGATTCTAACGAGATGTATCCCGTCAGGCCGATAAAGCTGGTGGTACCTAAACCTAATTCTCTCGTGCGGCACCACCGCACCACCAGCTCGCAGAACCCAATGAGCTACCGCTGAGTTCAGTTTTTTCCTGGCCTCGTCAATGACACGGCAATCTCTCGCACCTCTCCAACACAGGCGGGGAACTATGAATGACCATACTAAGGTGCAGGCAGGCCATGCTGCAACAATAGCTGGGACATCTTTCCCAAATCATTGCCGCCCAAGTGAAGTACCAAAACTTCCGGCAGACCAAATCGTTCATCGTTCACAAGGAGGAAAGCCCTTAGCTCGTGCCAGGACATCCCCCTAACTCCCAGCCAATGCACAAGGTGGCAACCATCAATCACCGGGCCATCCCCTGCAGCTACTAGCCTGCCAGCCCAATGGACAAATAAATGGCCTACCACCCACACCTTAAGGTTATCGTTGCCCACACCTGAAGTACATTTTAAGGAGGATCTGCCAAAAGAAAAAAAAATTGAATGTTGCACAAATGCCAATTGAAGCCACTCCTAGACACAAAAGGTAAGGATACTTACAGGGGGAGGGAAGGGGAATGGAAGGGGTATCGGTAAAAAAGGGGATTACTCGGCCGGAGAAAAAATGTCTGGACCTGCTGAGGGACTCTTAATTGTAGCCGAATTAGCTGAATTGAGTAAGCCGAATTCAGTCCATCAGGTCAGGCAAAAAAGCGTGAAAACTCCGGACGCTGGCCCAACAACAGAGCGTAACTAATCCCAGAGTAGGAAACAGGCGGTATGGGGTAACACAGGAGTACAACCAAACAGCTGGAAACCAAACACGCACAGACTAACAGGGTAGGAGATGTGGTCGAATGTACTTTTTGTAGCTCGCTGAGCGCCATCTACCTAAGGCTTTGATGTCCTTAACCGGACAAAATGCTCTAGCTGCTGATGTTGCTGCGCCTATTCTGAAGGAATGAGTGCCAAAGTCGCCAGGTGCCAAGCCCAAGCCTTCCAAACAATGCTGAAGCATCCAACCAAATTGGTACCTAGTCAGAGGTAACCCATTATAGTGCAACAGCCACGACCGATCCGATTCTGGTCTGACCAGAGCATACTGCCTTGCATGAGCCACTGGGTAGATAGACACGGGCACCACAGCAGGAATTGACACCCAAGTCCCTTTTGCTATCTGATCTGTTTTTGAGCGCCATATCCTACATCAAAGCGTCTGATCGTCCACACGAATGTCTGAAGCCAGCATACTAGAATCTCAATGTTTAGAAGGGGCAACCAGCTCTAAAATTCTCAAAGCCCCGTGAACTGCAACAGAAAAAGCCAGACGAAATAATAGAGTCTCAAACGCGGACTCAGCAAAACTATCAACCTTATCTAATAACGCAGGGAGAATTGACGCATCAATGGGGCGCCTGCTATCTGGAGCTACCGGAGCTTTGCGCGACCAGCCTTTCATAGCCTTCCGCACAAGGAACCCTTTAGTGAAGTCAGGGTGTCCCTTCAACTGCGCAAAAAATGCTATACCAGCTAAGTAACTAGCTGCTACCGCCCTGGATTTGCCTGAGTTGTAAAGTTTCCAGAGAAAAGATAGCAGAAGTTTCTGTCCTCACCTACCTTGCTGCGCAGACCCTCCAGCAAAAGCTTCCCACTCCGACCAAGCTTGGCGATACCTCCCAAGCGTAGATGGCGCCACCGACAATTGTGCTAGCCCCTCCAGTCAGGCCCGATGACCTGCCAAACATAAAGAGGGTACGAAACCCCAACAGCATCAGCCCCAGGAGCTAGCTCCCAAAAACGTTCCCACTGAAAGCGAGAAAGCGCGTCAGCAACCTCATTCTGCACGCCAGGAACATGCTTTGCCTTAAATAAGATGTTAAACCATAAGCATTGCAGTGACAATTGTCTCAGAACTCGCAGAACTAGCAGAGATTTTGCCTTCTGATTATTGATCGCATGGACCGCGCTGTAGAAGAGAACGCTGCGATTCGCCAAGCGGGCGCCCCAAATCTCCATGGCCACCATGATTGGGAAAAGTTCGAGAAGCAGCATATCCCTGTTAAGGCCTTACCTACTCCAATGCTCGGGCCATGCCTCAGCGCATCCACTTCCATCAAGGAAACACCCGAAGCCAGTAGAACCCGCTGCGTCAGTGTACAGTTGCAACATGGAGTTATCAACCACTGGAGCCAACCAAATGCGAATGCCATTGAAATCCTCGAGAAACGAGGACCAGATGACAAGATCACACCTAATCTGGGCTGACAAGCGCACAAAATGGTGAGCTCTTTTGACTCCAGCGGTGGACCACTCCAACCTGCGACAAAACAACCGCCCCATTGGTATAACCTTGCAAGCAAAGTTAAGTTGCCCCAGAAGCGACTGCGCCTGATGCAATGTAACCTTCCGAACATTGATGCAGTGCGCAATGGACTCCCTAAGCTTCTCAACCTTTTCAAGAGGCAGACAACAACAACCTGATCCTGTATCAATCTGGATCCCCAAAAAAGACAGGCAGGCAGGCCGTTGGACCCTCAGTCTTCTCGTCTGCAATGGGTACGCCAAAATTTGAAAACAGAGACCGCACGTTGAACAAAATGCGCTCACACTGATCCGAGTTGGCAGGCCCTACACAGAGGAAGTCATCAAGGTAGTGAGCGATCCCGCTCACACCCGAAGACCTCTCCACACACCAATGCAGGAAGGTGCTGAACTTCTCGAAGAATGCACAGGAAACCGAGCCTCCCATCGGCAAGCATTTGTCGATGAAGTAATCGTCACCCATGCAGAAGCCCATGAACCTAAACGCATCGGGGTGTAAAGGCAAAAGGTGAAAGGCAGACTCCACGTCGATCTTGGCCATAAGCGCCCCAGGGCCAAATGACCGGACCATTGCCAGCGCATCGTCAAAGGATTGGAAAGTCACTGAACTTCCTTCTCCACCTTTTCTCTTAAAACAGAAGCAAGGGATCTAGCAGACTGTAAATTCCTAAAAGATCCCCTTTAACCTCGCCTTGAATGGGCAAATTAAAACCTTCAGAAAAACCTTTAAACAAAAACATAGCAGCCTCTCTGTCAGGATAGCTTCGAAGCCATGGAGACATAGCCCTAGCGAGTGGAGCCTGAAGAGGAGGGCCTGGCGGCTGCCGTGGTACCCGCCCCTCTCGAGGGGCGGCCACCCCGAAAGCAATTAAATGATGGATGGTTGCCAGAGCAGGTGATACAGATGTGCTTATACCGACAGCGCTGACCCTGATTGCAGTAGGAATTATTAAAAGCATAACACTTCCCCCTGGCTGAACCCGGCGTAAAAAACTTCCCTCCAGGAAGGAAACGCTTACTTGCTGTGCTATCCGTGATAGCCCGCTGTGGTGTATAGGCCAAAAGGGCCACAGCAGGAGGCGGGCACACGCTCTCCGTTGCTTCAGAATGTAGTCTGGCAACCTCCATCCAGACCTCGACATCTTTACAGCCAAAATCGATTATGTGAAAGCCTTCCTGCTTGCGCCTGAACTGCTCGTCATAAGTCCTCCAAGCCACTCCCCCGTACTTTCTATACATGTCATGAACCATATGAATATAGCGAATATTCATATGTTCTTCAGGCCTATCCTCCAGGTAGCATGCTGCAAAAACGCAAAACCCTGCCAACCAATTGTCGTATGATCTGAATGCATCAGAACCAATACCACCCTTTGCCTTTGCGGCCTTATGGGCCTTCTTAGCCTCATCTGTCAGGCTGAATAAATCAACAAAATCACACTTCTCGATTTTTCTTCCTACAACTTTCCCTAAGACCGCGAAGCACTGCGGTATAGTCACAGTGCACAACGCTTGGCAAAATTTTGCGCTTCCTTTCCCTCCTGGACATGGAAGCTAAGCGCTTGTGCTTACCACTCCTAGCTCGCCTACCCGCCTCCTTCTTTGCATATTTTGCCGCCCTCTTGCGGGCCTTCACCGTACTGCCAACATCAGAGCCCCCAGCAGAAGAAGAGAAAGAGTAGCACGTAGAATGTGAGCCCTCAGAAGAAGAACCAGCCCGGGACCCCTTATCCTCATCTGAGGAATCCTCACCAGGCGATCCAGGCTGCTCCTCCCATGTGTCGTCATCATCGTCGTCAACATCGGTGTCAGCTTTGTCGACTGCCGCATCCTTCTTCCCATAACCACCAGCAGAATCAGCACCTGGGGCATATAAGAAGGGGGCCTCGGGGAACACGAGCGCCTATTACTCCTTGTCTGACTGCGCCTAGTGCCCGGCACTACTTCATCCTGAACATCCCCCCAATCAAAGGGGTTTGTAAGCCCCTGAAGGCATTAACAAATTCAGAGCAGCCAGGTACAGGCTCAAAACTCCTCTGCCTACTGCTACTTGCACCCCCTTCCCCCGCAGGCCTGCCCTCCAGCAAAGGAGCCAGAGCACCAGCCATAGATGACAAGGCAGCTGATAGCATAGCCGGGTCAAAACCAGCAGCAGGGGGTGCAACACCGCTAGCCACCCCGGCAGCTGAATCAGCCCCATGGTGACCTCCAGGGGATGAAGCACGCCCCCTGCCTTGCACACGCCCGGCTGCACCCGCTGTCCTGCCATCCCTCTGAGCCGGCGATGCCTGCCTCTCCCAGGAAGGCCTATAGCCATACAGCGGGGTCTCAGAATCACCAGCTAGAGCCTGTCCCTCCCTGGCTCCATCTCTCCCTAAAGCCGCAGCCCCAGCACCAGAACTGCCCCGCCCCCCTGCGCGCCCAGGCCTAGCCGCCATTATCCTGTGCCGACCACTCGTCGCGGCAGCAGGTAATGGCCGCCGCCCACCCGCAGCAGCATTTGACGGGTAGCAGCAGGGGAGGACACTGTACTTCCACTGCGGGCGCCTCGAGTGCTCGCGCGCCCGCCGCGTGGCACAGCCGCACCGCGACCTCTCCCCGGACCCCTCGCGGCAGGGGAAGCAGCCACAGCCCCTCTCCGGGGACCAGCAACCGCCGCCCTTCTGCCCCGCGAGTCCGTGGAGGTCACAGGATGCACCACAGCCAGCCCAGGAGCCTCACCCCCGGCAGAGCCCACACCGTCATCGGCCGCGAAACGAGCCCGCCGCCTGGCAGCACGCCTGGGATGCTGAGGAGCGGACCTGGGCATGATATGGGGCAAGCAAAAAACAATAATCACCACAGAAACTAACTGGTAAGCAGCGCACAGACGCATGTCTACTCACCTCAATTTTTCAAGGAAGAGAGGGAGACTCCTCCCACTCGAACCACTATTATTCCAGCTAACAGGCCTTTCCCCATGTCCCTATTGGATACCCCGAGTCACATGTTCTCCCTAGGTCTACACCCAGCTTAGAATGTTTAACTCACTGCATGTCTATGCAGCCATTCCGTTGCTCATTATGCACTAATGAGCCTTAAGCAAAAACATTGGGGAACAGGAGGCTCAGCACAGTCTGTCATGCTTAGCGGCACTAGGAGGCCAGTGCCGCCATCTTGGTTTTGAGCAACTGAGCAAATGAACCAGGCTAGGTTCTTTCCTGCCTCCCTGCCCTGTCAGCCAATGACAGCTGCCCTTTTTGTATAAAGGGGATCTGCCTAGGCTAATCAGGGTCAGTGCAAAAAGTCTTCTGGGCCGTGCACATCATTTGGGAAGACTCCTGGCTTTTCCTAGTGCCTGCTGCTGCTCAGCCCAACCTGTCAGTTTTCCTTTGCTGGCCTCTGACCCCATCGCAGTCTTCACAGTCTGGTCGGTCCGTTCTTCTGTCTCCAGTCCTACTGGTACCCTGTGGTCTCCGTCAGTACCCTCCAGTTCTAGTTCCAGGTCCAGCACCAGTCTACCACAGTCTTTAATTTCTTTCTCATTGGATCCAATTGTCTTGCCATCAAATCCATTATTCTTTTCGGATACTACCTCCAGCCTTCATTGTCTTCTTCAAGCTTACCATCTATCTTCAGTGCAGCTCCACCCCTCAATTGCCAGTTTTAACCCTTCATCTCCTGGTCATCTGCAGTTCCTGAGCACCACGCAATCCCATCAAATCCCTCTCCTGTGACTTAATCAGTCAAGCAGATGTAGCAGCAATATTGGATACCTGCCAGACAAGGAAGGGTTACATTACTTAAAGATCCATATTTCCCCCAAAAAGGTTAATAAGTTATTAACAAGACTGAAAAAGACTTTGTGTCATGGAACCAATAACCCAGGGAGTGTAAGATTCAAGTTAATTTGTTACAACATATAAAAAGATTCCAGGAAGTAGTTATTATTTTAGTTAAAAAATCTTCAAATCTTAATTGCATAAATAGGTAAAAAGTTTTTTTCGGTGCACATAAAAACTGAGGTTGAACAAATTGCACAATAGAACAAGAGAAAGGTGAATATATTTTCTTGTAAATCTTATTGTTACTCTTTAACAGTCTTGGATTGAAACTTTGAAGTTGTGTTTATACTAAACCAAATGTTATATTCTAGCACAAGGACTACTCAGTAGTCAGGAAGCATGCGATGCGACCGACCCGATTTTTTTATTAAATCAAATGTGAATAGGGTCCCTGGGACCCGATTTGACATTGGATTCAATGTAAAATATTCCCTAGACCCCCAATTTTACAGCGTAAACCCCACCCCACGATTGACGTGAACCCGAAGCGTGGCGAGCGCAGCGAGCCCGCGAGGGGCGGCGGTGCACGTCCTCCGACCTTTTCATTCCCCTACTATCCACGTCGGCGTGGAGTTGAGAATATATAGTGTGGCGAGCGCAGCGAGCCACCGAGCCCAAAGCGTGG
Source organism: Crinia signifera (assembly GCF_055691185.1). Classification (NCBI taxonomy): domain Eukaryota; kingdom Metazoa; phylum Chordata; class Amphibia; order Anura; family Myobatrachidae; genus Crinia; species Crinia signifera. The sequence goes on from NC_139218.1 coordinate 65,460,178, forward strand.
CGAGCGTACGCGTATAACTTCACAGGTATACGCGTCCCCGCGGCAGGCAGTACAAAAAAAATGTTTTATTAAATTGTACAAGAGGCTATAGAAGCAGTTGTTATACATGTTATTGTAAAAAGGTCATCCTTTGTTAAAAAGATTATCTGTACAAAATCTACATAACATTTTTTTAAAGAAAATAATGGGTGACATTCTATGGGATGAGATTTGTGTTATTTGGCGAAATTTTCGCAAAAAAACGCCCGAAATCCCGTTTTCGCATATGCGAAAAACGGCAAAAATCGCAGATTTTGCCACAAAATCGCACTTTTACAAACTCGCATCTGCAGCAGAGCCGGCTACCCCCGCACTGACAGCGGGGACAACCGGCTTTCTCCGATGCAGCTAACAGCTTCTGTCGCTTTGTCCCAGCGCGACAAAGGCTGAGAGCGTGATTGGGCGATGCGTCTCAATGGAGACGCATAGCTCAGCCCTGATTACCGAAGACGCTCTCACCCTCTGTTGCGCTGGGACAACGCGACAGAAGCTGTTAGCTGCATCGGAGAAAGCCGGTTGTCCCCGCTGTCAGTGCGGGGGGTAGCCGGCTCTGTTGCAGAAGGGAGACCAGCGCTGGATCCTGGATCAATGAGTATATTGTTGTAAAAGTGATATGTGTGTGTGTGTATGTAATAAAGTTTTACTTTTCTGTGTGTGTGTTTTCTTTTAACATTCTTTTTACAGGTGGACTACAAGTCCCAGCGGGCCCATTACTGTCACGCATGCTGGGACTTGTGGTTCTCCAAGTTCCAGCCTGCGGGGTTAGGTCTGCCGGTACTTGTAGTTCTCCTGTATAAAGCAATGTTAGGATTGAAAGATTTAACCCCATCAGGCCGGCGTCCACTGGCCAGTGACGCCGGTGACAGCCCTGGGCTTCAGCCCTGTATGGGTGAAGCCTGGGGGGGGGACCCCTTTATTGGTGGGGTCCCCACTCCTCCAGGTACCCCGTCCAAGGCTGACCAGCCACGGTGCTCATGGTATGCCCGGGGGACCTTATGTAAAAAGTGTCCCTCGGTTGTGGCTGGTTTCAAAATACGGGGGACCCCCAGATTTTTTGGCCCCCGTATTTTTGGAACCAGGACCGGTCCAAGAGTCCGGGGCTGGTTTCAGAAATACGGGGGACCCCTACGCTTTTTGTCCCCCGTATTTTTGGAACCAGGTCCGGCTCAATGAGCCCGGGGCTGGCTATGCTCAGGAGGGGGGACCCCACGCAATTTTTTTTTTTTTATACAAACCCAAAATCGCACATAAGCACAAATTCGCACATTTTCATGCCTAAAAATCGCACATTTTCATGCCGAATATTCACCCATTATCGCACTCAATCGCATTTTTTTTGTCGGAAAACGCACCTCATTAAATATGCGAATCCAAGGCAAAAATGCGATTTGAAAAAAGTGCGATAATGGGCGAAAAACTGACGTGCGAAAGACTCTCATCCCATAGAATGTCACCCAATGTGTTTAGAGAATAATTAGCTAACAAGGAGAAGAAAGAATAGACTACTTATACTACTTGTACTTATCTGTTCACTATTTCACCAAGTGAACTAAGTTACTCAATTTAGGCTATTACATTTTGTGTCATCTGTGAACAGGATCAGAGAAATGTCGGAACCCCAAACCCCTGCCGAGAGGTATGCCAGGCCCTGGTAAAATTTTGGGCTTGGACTAATCGTGGGAGGCGTGGCCACCTTCCGTGAGTAGGCCACACCCCCAAAATGTTTAGAGGGCGTGTGAAAAAACACTTTAAAGTCGAGAAGGTGTTATTGTCCCACAACCCTCAGCCAGGGTCGCTGAGAGGGGAGGGGGGCGGATACAATTTACCTGGGTCCGGCATGTCAGGGGGGCCCGGGCTTGAGCTCACGCACACTTAATTTTTTTTATTCGATCGGCGGCTGTGCGTGTGGCCGGGAGTTGGTGGATGAGCTGTGTAGCGGCTGCTCATTCTCTACATCCCTTCCAGGCCACAGCTTCCTGCTCCGCAGCGGTGAACTGACTGCCTGTCCATGACAAGTGAGTCACACGCAGCCAGTCCACCGCTGCAGAGTCTGCAGGAAGGAAGCTGTTGCTGGGGGAAAGGGACGGACAGCTCAGGGAGGCTGTGAGGAGGAGGAGGAGGGGGGGGCTCCACTGCCCAACATACCCGGCCACAGTGACAGTAGTCACCCCCCACCTGCCTCGCTGCTTCATCATTATCAGACCGCTCCCCACCCCCTCCATCAGTTCGGGTGATGTGTCACATGACAGGCTGCCTGCCGCTGAAGAAGGAACTGGACTAGACAACGGAGGAGCTCAGCTGAGCTAAGGGTCAGTTTGACTGACAGGGCTCATGGTGGGTGGAGTTTAAGGAGCAGCACACAGTGTTCTGCTTACTCATAGGCTGTGAGACCGTGATGAGGGAGGCTGGACTGACTGAGGAGGTCATCAGAGGAGGAGAGGTGAGGAGTGAGGACTAACCTGCAGGGCACACTCACATAAGATAGGAAGTGCCACTGACAGAAGGGGGCCCACTGATGCTACTGCAGTGGCTGTAGCCTGATTCTCACTCACAGGCAGATATCTGCCTGTACAAGTGTGAGTGAAAGAAGCAGCATTGGGCTGGGATCATCAGCACCAGTGGGCCTCTCTGTGACAGTCTTAAGAAGGTGGCTTGGGGGTTGTGTACCCCCTTTCTGGGGAACGGACTTGCAGGAAGCTGGCTGGGTTACTCCCCCTTCTATCACTTAGCCCCTCCACCCCATGTATGCTTCTGTCTCCTCCCTCTCCCCATGTGTGCCTCTACCACCTCCCCATGCATGTCTCCATCTCCCCTCCCCATGCATACCTCCACCTCCCCTCCTCATGTGTGTCTATGTCACGTTCTCCCCATGTATGCCCCTGTCACCTCCCTCTTCCCATGTGTGCCTCTTCCACCTCCCCTCCCCATACATGCCTCCACCTCCCCTCCCCATGTTTATCTATGCTGCATTCTCCCCATGTATGCCTGTCCCCTCCCTCTCCCCATGTGTACCTCTACCACCTCCGCATGCATGTCTCCACCTCCCATCCCCATGCATGTCTCCACCTCCCCACCTCATGTGTGTCTATGTCACATTCTCCCCATGTATGCCCCTGTCACCTCCCTCTCCCCATGTGTGCCTCTTCCACCCCCCTCCCCATGCATGCCTCCACCTCCCCACATCATGTGTGTCTATGACACATTCTCCCCATGTATGCCTCTGCCACATCTGCTTGGTGTGTCAGCCCTGGACCCTGCTGGAGCCCACCCCATCCCCACTGCTGCTGGAGCACCTGCCGGACTCCATCACTGGACCTCTGGTAGGTAGGCTTGCACATTAAATAGCCCACTATAATGCATCTCTGTCCCTGCGTCCCCACCATCTCTTTCCCTGCATCCCCACCATCTCTGTCTTTTCATCCCGCCATCTCTGTCCCTGCGTCCCTGCCATCTCTGTCGCCATCTCTGTCCCTGCATCCCCACCATGTCTGTCTCTATGTCCATGGCGTCTCTGTCTCTGCATCCCCGCCATCTCTCCATGTGGCATAATGTGAATTTTGGCTCAATTTATGTGGTGTAACGGGAATTTTGTCTCATGTTGTGTTTTATGGCTTATTCTGTTAAGGCATAATGTGAATTTTGACTCATTCATTGTAGCATAATGTGTAAGGGGGTTTACTATTGTATTGAATAAGGGGTATATGGTGTGGTACACTACACTCAAAGATATGCCCTCTTTTGAGTGGCCACACCCCTTGAACGTAGCATGTGCCTTAGGCGCGCCGCGCACGTATTACTTCAACCTTCACTTTTTCCATCCTCCTATGTGCTAAACATGCCCCCAAAATGATGTGGTCTCACGCCCTCCAGCGGGGCCCTGGGAAGCTGTTGTACTGGGGCCCAGGATTTCCCTTGGCAGCCCTGCCCTCCAGCAGCAACACATACCTACAGCATGTGCTGTACTGACAGTAGGCTCAGCATGAGCTCTCACGCTGTCAGTGAGATGCTCATGCTGAGCCTGCTGTCAGCACAGCACATGCTGTAGGTGCGTGCTGCTGCTGCTGCCCAGGTGAGACGGAGAGGTAAGGGGGGGTTGGACCTGGGCCCTGCCGGGCCCCTCCAGCAAGCCCTGGCCCGGGTAATTAGTACAGGACTCATTCAGTGCTATTAACAGCAAACTACAGAGTTATAGTTAAATATGGGGCAGCTCAGTTAAGAAAGAACTGAAGCTAGGTGAAGAGAATGGTGCCAAGAGAGAGGTAAAGGGAATCCGCCCTGTTGGAGTACTGAAAGAATTCAGTTGATGACCCACTGTTCAATACAATTCTCAGGGGAGACCAATATGCAGAGGGTGTAAGCAAACTGGGCATATTGAGCGGACTTTCCCATAGCATAATTTAAACAAAGAGACCCCGAGGTGAGGGACTGACCCTCAGGAGGAGACCTGTCATTAGGTCCATTGAGGCAAGAATGGTGGCCTCAATTTGTTGGACTGAATGCCCACATATCAAGATCGAGATTAATGGTGTATCAGTGACTGCTCTGTTAAATACTGATTCTCAAGTGTTAACCAGCCTACTTGAGGAATTTCTTTGCCATTAGGATGAAAAATCGATAGTATCCCCACAGACTACATGGTTACACATGTTGGCTAGCAATGGACAGCCCATTAATTACCAAGGCTATTGGGAGGCAAAAGTTAAAATCAGCACAGCAAAACTGCCCAAATAAGGGTGTTTGATTACCAATGCACCGTGTGAGCATCTACCTCCGGTAATTTTATTCTCAAAACTGCCCAGAGGAGCTGGTGGAAGCCTAAAGAAAATAAAGGCCTTTATTCTGATCGGTGCGGCCGGAGCCGCATATGCGGCTCTGACCGCACCAGGCGAATCCCCGCCTTCCATACGGATCGCCACGGCCGTCCGTACGCGGACATGTGGCGATCCGCATGAATGTGTACGGGGATACGCCTCCTCCATGGTGGGAGCAGCCCCTGCATTCGATGGTCGCCGAACATCGAATGCAGGGCCGCACGCTCCACCAGGTCCCGCAACACAAGACCACTCGGACACTTGTCCGTGTGAAATCTTGTATGGGGGCGGGCAGCTGACATCCGGCGATGTCAGATGCCCGCCCTGTACCCACGCGTCACGGCCTCATTACCATGCATACGCCCCGCGTTTGCATGGGAACGCCCATGAAACGCGGGGCGTATGCATAGGGAAATGAGGCTTAGTAGCCCCTCACGCCCCTATCCACCCCCTTTGCGCCGGTCAAAAAAAATGTGCGGCGATTTCGCCTGCACATGCGCAGAGTGACCTCTGCACATGCGCAGAGCGACACCATCGGCGGAACGGCCGCAAGCGGCCGTTACCGCTTAGATCTGAATAAGGGCCAAAGAGTGTAGCACCAAAATAACAAAAATCTGTACATCAGTACAGTGGCGTAACTACAAATATAGTGCCCCCCTGGGAATTTTTGGCGCCCCCCCAGAAAAACACACCTTCCTTACCCCCATTGCCGCTTGCCGCTGCCAGCACCTCTGTTACCAGGACACACAGATCTACTTCTCTGCGGTGACCGGTCCCGGTGCTTCTCCTCGCTCAGCTCCTGCTATTATGAAAAATCGCCCAGAAAAAAATGTCTGTCGCCTTCCAGCAGACTGTTTTTTTGGATGCTAGTGGAAGCGGCAGCCTCCTCTAGAATCCAAAAAAACAATCTGCTATAAGTGGGCAGACTTTTTGAGAGAGATTTTTCATAATAGCAGGAGCTGAGCCAGGAGAAGCACCGGGACCGGTCACCGCAGAGAAGTAGATCTGCATGTCCCGGTTAGAGGTGGCAGCAAGCGGCAACTGGGGTAAGGCAGGCAGCAGCGGAACAAAAGGCCTGCAGACCCGCGGCGCCCACATTTTACTCAGCGCCTCCCCGCCAACCCCGGGGTCTGTGGGGCTATTTTTACGCCACTGCATCAGTAGGTACAAGTTATTGAAAAATTCAGAAAAATTCACCAATAACAGTGAGGAAGTCGGTAAAGCTCAGATTACTGATCATCATCCAATACTGCTATTGCCTAACTCAGGGCACATCATTTGGTGAAAAACCAGAATTGGTCCTGGAATGGACACCGTACATAAATCTTGTGACTATGATGGTCAATAACCATTTGTAATAGTGAGGACATTGGCTAGATTAAAGCATGGAGGAGTGCCGGTCCAAGTTTTAAATACACACAGCTACCCTCTATGTCTTTGTACACTTGCGGTAAAAAAAATTCAGGTCGATTTTCAAGACATTGTAAGACATAATGTAGCTGCCATTAAAGATCAAGAAAGTATAGAGAAACCATCAGACGTGAGCAATGGGAGTCTTTGGTGGGGTGAAATTCAAATTGGTAATTCAGAAACTTCAGCTGAAGAAAGAAAGGGAGTGCTCCAAGTGGTAAAGCGAAATGCTGTAGCTTTCAGCCAACATCTGGGGAAGCAAGAGAAGTATGTAATTATATCCCAACAGGAGTAAATCCCCCTATTAACGAAAACACCAACGTTACTCCCCTACAATAGTATAGAAAACAAGAAAAGGTAGGTTGCACTAAATTAATTTCTTTCAAGTGTGCATATAATAAAAATGTGACATTTTATTTATCTGATATTATAAAAATATAAACAATAATTTAAAAAACACATAAAATATGCAAAGGTATATTGCTGTGAGTTTTCAAAGTTTTGTGTATAGTCAACCTTAGTGCCCAAGGGCATGTAGATCTTCGAGTGTCCCTTCCTATGATGCCTAGTGTGGGCATGTCCAATGGATGTCGCTGGTACTCCCATGGTGAGTGGTAGCCAATGCACAGGTTTTCTCTCCAATTGGTGGCAATGGGTTCTTTAGAGGGGTGTTGTTCCTCCACAATGATATGCTGCCGTGGTATGATGGGGGGTCCCAGATAGTGCAGGTGGCAAATAAGGAGTCCAAAAGGTCTAGCAGGATGGGGTGGTCGGGTCACTTGTTGAGGGTGTTGGAAGTGTTAGAAGATGCACAGCAATAGTGGGGTCCAAGCACCAGTGGCCTACAAGTTTCACTGCTACAGCAACTTTTTCAAGGTGTGAGGTCTTCTGTAGCAGTGAAATGGGTAGGACACTGGCACTTGGACCCCACTATGCTGTGACAAATGAGCAAATCTAAACAGACAGAGAACTACATGCCCACTGACAAAGCAATTGTGAAACGGCCATTTGACCAGTGACCCAACACACATCAATACCGATCACGACGGGCTGGCTCCAGCATCAGCTGCACCAGCTCAGCAACACACGATACTTCCCTGTGCTTTGTAATTAACGGAACACTGCACAGTGACAGCTGCTCCCGACAGCCTGCAGCAGCCAGAAAGAAACTGCCTTTTACCAGGTCACAGTGGTGACCCTTTATTCAACCTATATCTATCGGGCTTTTTTGTAGCCCATTTATTTCTGGTATCTTCCCCCCATTCAGGGTCGCTCATTCCCCACCTATACCCACCAGCAAGTGGGGGAAAAGCAGCGTCCAGTATTGCGGAGGGAGACAGCCACGACTCACTTTTATCATCCTCCTTCAGGGCACTTTCAGCCGGGCCTCTGAATGTGAATTACCTGCACTGCCCGTTGTCTATCAGGGTTTCACCTTCATTAGCTAGGACAGCAGATGTCCTTCCACTCCTGATATGTGATACTGTTTTGCATTACTTGCTTACTTGCCCATAGAAATACGGTGCACATATCCAGCAAGCAGCAGCAGCAGTTATAGCAAACCTACATTTGAGGAGTCTGGTTTTCATCGATACTGTACATATATTCTAAATGTTTACAGAGTTAAGGTGCCCATACACACTGCGATTATCGCATGCTTTTTGAACTCTTAAAGTTCAAAACACATCGCATGTGCGATAATCGCACCGTGTACCTGCGGGGATGCGATGCGTGTCCCCACGGGTACAATATTGTATAGCACAAAAAGTATCTGCAGGCAGTACTTTTTGTGCTACATTGCATCGCATCACTTTAGCAGTACATGCGATGCAATGTACATTTGTAACTATTAACTTTAAAAAAAAGGAGGCTGAAATCGCATCGCATTGCACCCGCAAAGTACGGTACATTGCATCGTATCCACTTCAAGTGCCAAAATCGCATGGTAGCTTGAAGTTCAAAACGCACAGCACACAAAATCGGTGCGTGTATGGGCACCTTAACCACTGGTTAAATTATACCTGCATTCACGATAAAACATTATCTAACAGATTACTGTGCATTACGGTTAGAATAAGAGGCACATAAAAACTAAACACACAAGGATTATACAGTACCACTTGTAGAATATTTATTCCATATGCTGCCTTTTTATAGAATCAGGGAGTCTCTACATATCAATTACCAATATATTGCTTCTATCAGGGAGAATATTTCTTGCATGTTCCTAATATTTTCAGGAAACTTGTACAATTGACTCTAACCTGCTGGTGTGTAACAAATAACTCATATTGTGCATAGGAGATATTTCACTTCAAACAGATGGACTGCACAATTTAGAGACTGATAATAAGCCATATTTGGTACAGATTAGCAAGCAGAAACAGATGCCAATCAATACTTATGTGATTAAATGGCAACAATTGTTGCGGATTCAATTGCAATAACAGTATTGACTATAAAGCCCTGTACAAATGGGCGATCTGAATTTGCAGCACGAATGCTCAGCACATTGTGGGACACCCGCTCAGCACACTGCGATGCTGTGTGCTGAGCATTCGTGCTGAGTGGGGCTTTGCCTATTTTTATAATAGGCAAAGCCCCGTGATCTGGAGAAAGCCAGTGGAAGCACTGGTTTACCCAGTTGATGATACTGGCACGCGCGGGACCACACATCGGCATCGCTTCAGGGCATACATATCGAGCATTCCATGCTCATTTTCTAAGTGATCTAATCAGATTTCTTAGAAAGGGGGCTGACATTGCCCTGTGTGTATGCCCTTTTAGTATTTACAAGTATCTCTGGATGTTCTCTGCAACTGATAGCTCAATGAAGAAACAGTAACATTTGTTCCAATTTGAATTTCCATGACAGTGTCTGTTACACATTGAAATATAAGTATCCCTGCAGGTTTTCTGGGAATCTGCTGTTCCTTGCCTCTTTTTTTCCTCTAGCAGGGAAATGTAAAGATTTTTTTCTCCAGTGTTCTAATTTCCTAGCAGGATCATAGTGTGCGTACACACGGGGGCGATTTAGTGCAAAATCGCGGGAAATATGGTCGCTGAGCGACCATATTGCCCGCAATGGGAGTGTGCACCGGCGATATATCGCCGGGTGCACGCTCCCATTTTTGCCCCTGTGGTGATCGCTGGTCGCAGGAGCTTGCTCCTATGACCAGCTAATTACCTCTGCGGCACCGCCAGCAGAGGTTCCTTTTCCTCAACGACCATATCTGGTCGCTGATGCAAAGGAGACACTGGGCAATATATTGCTCAGCAATATATTGCTAGCAATATATTGCTGAGCAATATATCTCCCCCGTGTGTACGCACCTTTAGTATAGACATTCTTACATCTGTATTACCCAATTGTGTCCAATTTAATGGATTATTGTCTCACTCTTATTCCCCTATGAAGGTCAAGAGTGAACACGTAAGTTTATTTGTTGCCTACAGTTTGATGTTAGACTTCTCACATGGTATGTGCAATATTGTCTATGATATTTTTCAAGCTCACAATAAATACGTAACCCCACAGACAATTGACCTTAATGAGTCCCAAATTACTGGGGTAATTGTCTCCATTTATGTGTTCATGTATTATTTGTTGGTTTAATATTTTAACATGTTCAATCATAATTAAAAGCAAAGTTTTAATACTGTAACATTACAAGCGTGCCCACAAAAAGAGAGAGTACTTTTGTCTTTCCTTTTTATCAGCATTTCCATACTCTCTAGGGAGCACCTTCACATGAGCGACTGATACATCTGTATCACACATATTATATTGTGGATATTCCATACACATGTAGATACATATATCTGATTTTGATACATTACATAGTGCAGCTTATGCATAAGCAAACTCCCCATTTTTCCCTTTTCCCTTTGATTATTAGCTCTGTCTCGTTTACATACTACGGATGTTACAAAGATGTCTCCCAAGATATAGAGTCTCAAAGGGAAAAAAAATGTCGTTTCTCAACCTTTGTCAGCTACTGTGAATGAAAGCCCGAAATGTCATTGATACATTTTAAAAGATCCACAGGTGGTACTAATTATTTCACTTGTGATTCTGTGAGGAGACCTGGAAAACATGCATTGTGTGGGGTCCCGAGGACCGAGTTTGAGAACCTATGGAATAAAGTATAATGCGCAGAAGCACATCCAGAGCTTGTGAAATTGTTAAGGCACCGTAATTTTATTCATTTAAAAAAAGGCTATGTAACAAGTCTTGATCCTGTCACTTATCATATTTTTACTCCAAAAAAGTCAGCCAATCTCCACCCGGAGGTTTATCATAATAAGTCTGAACATTTTGTCATGCAATTCATTTGGGCTACTTTGAGAATGAGGTATTTCTGGGCCGGTATGCAAGAGGACACCGAGAAATGGTGCCAAGACTGTGTACCATGTAATTTAAAGAAACACCATGTTGCAAGTCAGAAAGATCACCTACACTTCTATCAAAAGCAGGCACCCACTGGAAATATTCACTCTCGACCATGTAAAACTTGAACCAAGCCCCAATGGTTATAATTACACATTGGCAATAACCGAACACTATAGCAAGGTCCTGGTAGAAGTGCCATTCATAGATTTATCTGTGAAATCCCCTGCTGAATTATTCTTGAAATAGTTTGTTAGATCATAAGGATATCCGGATCAAATTTTAACTGACCAAGGCCTTTAGATAACAATTGTTTTGTGAACTTTGCTATATCTATGATTGTAAAAAATGAGAACCACAGCTAATCATCTACAGGGGAATGGGCTGTGTTAGAGGGCAAACCAGACCATTAGAATGCTTCAAAGTCTCTCAACTCAACCACAGTGGCTGACTTTGTTATTTAAACGTACCTATTTATATAATAATGTTGAACATTGTTCAATAGGATTTATGCCTTATTGTATTATATTTGGCCGACAGGGCTGGTTTCCCAGAGACACAGGCAGTAGAGAAATACCTGTAGAAATTGAAAATGTGCCAAAGTCAATAAAACAGGGATTCTCAGGAAATATCTCTTTAGATCAGTGGTGTCAAACTCATGGCCCTTCATTTGCTGTGGAACTACACATCCCAGCATACAAGCCTTGAGAAAGACCCACTTGTCTAAGGGTCGAAACGCGTTGGAAAATATTGTTGGCAGCTTTCCAGACTGCACAGGACGAAAGGAATACCATCGGCAGTGATCTGTCCCCAGACCTGTTTCCCGGAACCGGACTGGAGATCATTTGACTGAGCGCTCTGAACTGATTAACACCCAGTTCTGATACACCCTTTGGTAAATTGTACCTTTTTACTTCCTGCAAGCCTGGAATGTTTTTAGAATTGTATTTTATTGTTGTTTGATATGCATTGTATGTGTAATAAAATGTACTGGAGCATTGCACTTGTCAGAGGAGACTCTGGTCTTTGATAGAGCATTGTTATATGGAAGTATATATTTCATCACATACCCACACATACTGGGTTTATTTGGCGCCGTGTGGAGCTGTTAAGCCTCTTTCTTCTGTGTTACTATTTCTGAAGGATCTGGGATTTTCCTTTTTTACCAACTCCTGTGGCGGCCTAAGTGCAGAACCAAAAAGTTTAACATCTGTATTGCTTACACATCCCAGCATACCCTGCCACAGTTTTAGCAATCCATTATATAAAATATATGGCAGGGCATGCTGGGATGTATAGTCCCACAACAGATGGATCCAGTAGAACTGTTGTTATTCATGAGTGGCCAATTCCTTTAAATATGGTAAAGAGGGTTCTTCCAGAACCACGAAAAGTGGGTCAGAAAGAAGGGGACACTGAACTCTGTGAACTTGAATGTTATCAGTGTAGCGCCTGTTTGAATCCTGGCAGCTCGCCAGCTGCCTTACTTCTGTAATCTATGTTATCAGCAACCTACGCTGACTCCGCGGCAGCCCAGTGTTGCTACTCCTAAGCACCTGTCAAGCCTAGTCAGCGCCTCTCACACAGCGCTGGCGCCCGCATGATATCCTCTCTTCTGTGGAGAGGGGATTATGCTGGCACCGGCAGAAAGGCGCTCTATATGTGTGATACATAGGAGCGTCTCAAATGCTCCAGCAATGAGAAGCTCCTGCGTCTGAGTAGCGCATGCCTCTCCTGTCCAAAGAGGGGGTGCGGATGCAATTGCATATCATGCACAATGAAGGAGGCATTTGCCAGTGTTCCATGGTACATACTGGCAAATGTCTCCATTTGATACCTCCACCAAATAAAGTAGGCGTTTGGCAGTGCTCCATGTTACATACTGGCAAATACCTCCATTTGATACCCCCACTATCCACGGCAGCCCGAAGCGTGGCGAGCACAGCGAGCCCCGCCGAGGGGACGCGTTACGCATCCTCCCGACCTTTTCATACCCCCACCATCCACGTCAGCGCGGAGCTGATTCTATATAGTGTGGAGAGTGCAGTGAGCCACCAAGCCCGAAGTGTGGCGAGCGCAGCAAGCCCCGTGAGGGGCCACGGAATACATGTGAAGTTATCCACATCCACTCGCCATGCTTCGGGCTCGGTGGCTCACTGCGCTTGCCACACTGTGTAAAGTCAAGTCCACGCCGACGTGGATGGTGGGGGTATGAAAAGGTTGGGAGGACGCGTAATGTGTTATATGTTAATAGTGGTGATAATCCCCCATATTCATGGTGATAATCCCCCATATTCATGGTGATAATCCCCCATATTCATAATAATGGCAAGTAAGTATTTTATACAGAGGTTTATTATATGGCCAATGCTTCCCACTTTAAAAGTGTAACAGTTTGAAGTTGAATATCAGCAAGAAAATAGTATACCTGATCCAATAGTCATAAGATAAACAACAAGGGTATCTTACCTGCAAGATATCGGAATTAATTAGCAATAAAAGCCTTTGTATATTTTGACTGTGGATTAATGGTAACTGTTTTGTAACTGTTTTGTGTTATGTTATGAGTGTTTAAAAGTTTGAAATGTGCGTGAGGACATGCAAAATCTAGAAGGAAGCATATGGCACCCTGATAAAGCAATGTATGTATGTATATATATATGTATATATGTATATATATATATATATATATACACACACACACACACACAGATGGATATATATATATATATATACACAGATGGAGTGGCTGTAGTCTTTGCAGGGGCTGACGGTGGATTCGCCAGCCCCCGCCAGCCGCCGGAAGACGCACGCACAAGATGCAAGTGCTTCCCCTTCAACTGGAGCTTCCCACAGGTTCCCACTGCCTCGTTTCTGGTTCAAGAGCCTTCCCCAACCTCCCCCCCCCCCCCAACCCTGCCCATCTCCCTGAAACGGAGACAGGCAGGGTTCCGATTCACCCACCGATGGGAAACTGGGATGCGCGTCCCAGTCAGATGTAGCATCTGCTCGCTATATATATATAGTTTATTATTGATAAATATTGTAAAAAATTTATGTTTATACAATGTATGTATACATTTGCAGGTTCCTCCATAGAAGCATTGAGAGTGCAATAGCAACATTATGTAAACACCCCTTATAGAGGGAAATTGGACATTTCCCAACAAGGTCTCAACTTTTAGGTTACAGGCAAGAGATTGTGGACTAATCCAAAATGCCTGTATTGGAGGGAGAATGTCTGGTTTTTAGGAGACTTTGTATAAAAAGGGAAACACTGAATCTAACAGTTGAGCAGTATCTGGGGTGAGTCAGAGAAAGCAGAGGTGCGCCCTGTGGTCCGAGGAAAAGAGAATGAGGCAGTAGCAGTTTTTACCTAAAAATTGCCCCCCAGCAGTACAGTGCATATTTCTGGTGATCGGTGCAGCTCCAGGAGATCAACTGCACGGATCCACCGGAAAGGCATGACCCCGTCTGGTTTGTGGTCCCAGTGGTGCAGTGGAGATAAGTCAGGTGGCAGTAGAGGAGCGTGGCTGTGAGAGGGGAGAAGGAGATTAAAAAACAAGTGATTGGCACTGTAAAGGATTCTACAGTGTAATATAACATCTCGAAAATCCTGTCTGCCCATGGCATCATTAAAACCGAGCAAAAGCTAGTTAAACTCAAAGTACTTCGCAAGCAGTGCTGCAAGGTTCATGAACTCAATCGGAGGAAGAGTGGTGAGCAGTGTAACATCATCTTTGGGAAATCAGCACTGGCTAACCCCATTTCACTGTCCTCCTCTTTGGCAGTGCAGCAAGTGAGTGCTATGAAAATGCTGCAGCCTTGCCCATTGATATTGAGGCCTCAGACAGTTGTGACATGGCTTCCTGCTCAGCGCAAGATGACATCTTGAATACGTCAGTTCAGTCGCAATGTTCTTCAGTAGGTCCAGCGTCACCAGCGCCTTCACCTACACTACTGCAGCAACCACCGATCAGCATCTGGAATGTCGCCCACACCTGAAGCTAGTGCAGCCCCTCAAGTGACACAACAAACCAACAGTTATGTTACACTCCACATCCACAGTTACGTTCCAGCAGTAAGTTTATTTAATACTTTGGCACACCCCAATGTTAAACAGTAAAATATATATATTTTTAAAATACAAATTTGTTGCAGCGTGTAGCTAGTGTGCAGGAGGGAACAGGCCTCAAGCATGTATTGGCCACCACTGTTTTTTCTATTTTTCACCAACATGCATGTGTACTATGGACCTGATTCATCCCTGTCAGCAATGTTGCTATGTGTGCATATGGACACATGTGCCCCACCTGCAGTGCATCCTTGCTAATAGGTCTGAATAAGGGGAGAAGTCATCTGCAATCCCAACCTGACCAACTGGTAACCTAACTTACCTCATATGCAGTCTGTTATGGTGTGTTCCTAGTGTATGGGCACCAACAATGAAGGAGAACTAACAATATTGTAGCTTGGTGGACTAAAGTGTTGTGTTAGGTTTTCCCATAGTTTACAAAGTTCCACAATGCAAGAAGAAGTCCACAAAGATGGAGCAAGCCACAGAAGCCAGGACCATCATAATGCTGTAGCACCTGAAGGAAATGGATCTTTCAATGGAAGCGCATGAAGATGCACGCCTACAGCGTTTTTTGGAAATGAGTGTGAGCTACAGAACTCTTTCCTTTAAGAAAGTGTGGGTATGGATGAGCGTATTAATAGAGAATCATGAGACACAAATGGCTTTCCTTAATAGCCTTTTATCTAGGGCAGTGGTAGCCAACCCTAGCCCTCGAGAGCTACCAACAGTTCACATTTCCAGACCACCTAGCTGCTGCACAGCTGCACTCATTAATCACTGACACATTTTAAAAGATACACAGATGGAGCTAATTAGCTCACTTGTGATTTTGTGAGGAGACCTACAAAACATGCACTGTTGGTAGCTCTCGAGGACTAGGGTTGGCTACCCCAGATCTAGGGTATAGGGCCATGCACAACCACAAGCTCCACCACAGCCACCATACACTCATTTTGAGGGTAGTTACCCCATGTATAACAGAGGGCAACAACATTTTGCCCCCCACCCGACCCAGGAAACATGGCGCCACACAGCACACATCACCCTCCACCAATTCCTCCACATTGCCCTGAGTATGTGGCAGGAACACATTATCCTCCACCAATTCTTCCACATTGCCCTGAGTATGCTTTTGGGACACATCACCCTCCACAATTCCTCCACATTGCCTTGAGTATGCAGTTGGGCACATCACCCTCCAGCAATTCATCCACATTGCCCTGAGTATGCTGCTGCTCAACATAATCTGTTCCACATTCGTATGGTACTCACTGTGCTGAATCTCAATATGGAAGTAACGCTGTACCAGATGAAAGCTCTTCTCCTGAGCAAATAATGAAGCTGAGAACTCTCTCTCTCAGCGATAAATTGCGCTTTCCTCCTCTTCAAAGTACACTCTGCAAGGTAGCATAATGTTAGCAGCTGCAACAATCTCTCATTTGCTGTATGAAACATCAAAATAGTGCAATAAACCAGGAACTCCAAGCAACTTAGTAGAACCTCGTCGGCCATGATTAAAGCAATGCAGTGTGCTGAGAAGAAGAGCCCCCTTTAAATGACATCATCTTAGTCAGCCGATGAAAGCTGCTGTTTCAACAGCCAATCAAAGCTGCTATAAAATTCCTCACACATTCTGGCTGGGCAGACCAGGGTAAGCAATGTGAACAGTGAAAATACGTGAATTCCCTTGCAGGGCATGCGATTGGATGTTACATAGTTACATAGATCCACCCACATCATTCAATGGTCGGTGATCGCAAAGGTGCACGCATATAGAACTGACTCTCAAGTTATTTACATATGCGTGGACACTTAGGAGGAAGTGGGTGGGCAGCTGACATCAGCTGGTCACCCCCACACCCGCGTCATCGGGGTATTTGCATGAAAACGCCCATGAAAAGCTGGGCATTCCCATATGCAAATGGACCAGCTCATCACCCCACGTCGCCCGCACACTTGGGTTAGTGTGCCCGGTGAACACCCGGTGTCTGCACATGCGCAGAAATGCGAACAAAGCAGTCCAATGAATGAAGGGACCTGAATAAGCTTCTTTGCATCAGGAAACAATAACCCAGGAAAAGCAAGTTTCAAGTTAAATTGTTACGACATATATATAGCTTTGATTTAAAAATATCTTCAGAATTTAATTGCATAAATAAAGATTTTTTTATGCACATAAAAACTGAGGTTGAACATTGTGCAATAGAATGGGAGAAAGTTGAATTTATTGATGTTATAATCTTTTGTCTTGTAAGTTTTATTGTTTCTCCTGGACAGTTTCGATTGAATCATTGAAGTTGTGTTTATACTAAACCAAATGTTATATTCTAACTCAAGGACTACTCAGTAGTCAGGAAGAAGGAAAGAAATATTCAGGAGCAGTACAAAAAAAGGAAACATTTTGTTAAATTGTACTAGAGGCTATTGATTATACTATATTAGAAGTTATTGATTATACTGTACACGTTATTGTAAAAAGGACATCCTTTGTTAATTATCTTTACAAAATCTATATACATTTTTTTTTTTAAGAAAATAATGTGCTAAGAGAATACCTACCTAAGGAGGAGAAGAAAGAATAGACGGTACTCTTTACCTAGAAGGGCGCCCGTCGCGGGCATCGCGGGTACATTTATGTGTGCCCGCGACGCGACCGACGCGATGACCGCGATTTCCCATTGAAACCCATGTTAAACATGGAAATCGTGTCGGTCGCTTCGCGGCCGGCCATAAATGTACCCGCGATGCCCGCGACGCGATGCTCCCGATTTCCCATAGGAATCAATGTTAAAAGGCGCGATGGACCCGATTTTACTGTTAAATGGCTCAATGGACCCGATTTGGCCATAGGAATCAATGTTAAATGGGCCACAGAGCCCATTAACCCTTAAATGTCCCCCCCAATTTTTAACGCCACCCCACGATCCACGTCAACCCGAAGCGTGGCGAGCGCAGCGAGCCCGCGAGGGGCGGCGGTAAGCGTCCTCCGACCTTTTCATGCCCTACTATCCACTAGGGCGTGGAGTGAGAATATAATAGTGTGGCGAGCGCAGCGAGCCACCGAGCCCGAAGCGTGGCGAGCGCAGCGAGCCCCGCGAGGGGACGCGGATACCTTCACAGTTATACGCGTCCCCTCGCGGGCTTCACAGGTGTCCGTGGCGACGCCGACACCTGTGAAGCCCGCGAGGGGACGCGTCTACCTGTGAAGGTATCCGCGTCCCCTCGCGGGGCTCGCTGCGCTCGCCACGCTTCGGGCTCGGTGGCTCGCTGCGCTCGCCACACTATTCTATTCTCACTCCACGCCCTAGTGGATAGTAGGGCATGAAAAGGTCGGAGGACGCGTACCGCCGCCCCTCGCGGGCTCGCTGCGCTCGCCACGCTTCGGGTTGGCGTGGATCGTGGGGTGGCGTTAAAAATTGGGGGGGACATTTAAGGGTTAATGGGCTCTGTGGCCCATTTAACATTGATTCCTATGGCCAAATCGGGTCCATTGAGCCATTTAACAGTAAAATCGCGGTCAATCAGCCTTTTTAACATTGTTCCCTATGGAAAAATCGCGGTCATCGCGGGCATCGCGGCCATCCCGATTTACCCGCGATGCCCGCGATGCCCGCGATTTTTACCCCCGACGACCGCGATTTCAATCGCTGGCGCCCTTCTAGGTAAAGAGTACCGAATAGACAACTAATACTTACCTGTTCAGTACTTCACCAAGTACACTAAGTTACTCAATTTGAATTTAGGCTATTACAGTAGGAGATGGCATCTGACAGATGGGCAGCAAGGGAGTGGCACACACGGGACAGGGAGGCTGAGTTCCTCCACCTGCCTATGGCCACTTTAAGCATGGGGGCCTGCAAATGTCTGAAGTACTGTATTACATAAACTGAATTTTTTGGGGGGGGTCTGATAACCAGTGGTACCAAGAGGGAGAGAGTGGTTACTTTTTACCCGGGACTAGGTCTAATGGAGGAGCCTGGGACCTGTTTCCCCCTCACGCATTGCAGAGAGCAGAGCAGTTTGTTAGAGAGGACCGGCTGCCGCTGCAGCACAGCCTCTCTCTCCAGATCAGTAGACACTGCTCTGTGCATTATTGTATATTGACTCTGCTATAGCTACTATCCGCAATGGGGAAAACACACCACGATGCTGAGGATAAAAAAATGGATACGTTTTTCCAATCACAGGCTGCCCCACCTCCACCCACAACCGGACAGGAAGGTGGATCCCCGCTGGCTACCCCCCTGGTCGTCAACCCTTCTGCTGCCGCATCTGACATTACCCTTCAAAAGGTCCTGGATGCTGGGACTGCCAGTGAAGCCTCTCGCCCAAAATAGGTCAGGTTCAGTCCAAACTTTCCCTCATACATCATGACCTACAAAAAAGTTAGGGAACGTGTGGAAGAGGTAGAAATGCGCACATCTACCCTAGAGGACAAGTTGTTCCTGCTATGAACCTATGTTGACACAATTATCTCTCAAATGTCCAAAGTTCACAGGAAATGTACAAATCTTGAAACTCGTCTTCATAGAAATAATATACGTTTGGGGGATTACCAGAAAAAGAATAGGGAAATGACAAAGAAAAATTCTTGGAAAAGTGGCTCACTGACACGTATGGTTCAACTCCTTCAGTAACCACTTCGCCGTCGAGAGAGCACACGGGGTCCCCTTACATGCTTTGCCCCGAGGTGCTCCACCACTTACCTTCATAGCTACATTTTGTCACTATGCCGAGAGTGACACTATACTGAAACTTGCATATACAGTACTGAGGCTCCTTTGGACTGGAAGGGTACAAACATCCCAGATATCACAGTAGACAGTAGAAAGCAGTGGCAAACGCAGGATTTTTAGAGGGGGGTTTCCAAATGTAATGGAAAATCTTTTTGTCTTTTTTATACACTGGATACTGTTTGGAATACAGTAATGATATTTAACAGTACAGATGTTCTATAGCACGGGTGTCAATCACAAGGCCCGCGGGCCAAATCCGGCCCGTCAGACCTCGTCATGTGGCCCGCGCAGCCGCCGCCAGCCTTCACCTTTTATTCTCGCTTCTTTTTTTGAGATCCTGGCCTGCAGTCTGCTGAGGAGATAGCACGCAGGGGCAGTGTGTCCCATGAGATGCATGAGAGCCGGCTTGCACTACTACTGCATGGAGTAGCAGCCAATCAGGGCGTGCATCCAGATGGAGTTGTGGAACTTGTGTGACGTCACTCTCCCTTCAATCAGCTCACGTAGCCGGAGCTGCAGGGTTGGTGCTGGGAAATGCTGGGACTGGGACGTCACGCAGCTGGCGATCCGCGCTGGTAGTAGCGGATGGGAGCAATGGAAGTATGTGATTGGTCGCTACTACTGCTGGATTCCATGTGGTAACCGTGTGTGCGAGGCGGCTGACTGGAATAGGTTAGAAGTGTCAAGCTCGGGCTGGCCGCTGTACATGGGGATCTGTCACTGAGGGTGACGTTTACATACAGGCCTTGCTCTCCTCCTAACTTGACTTCAAGGCCAAACAGTGTTCAGGTTGACTGAGCCACTTAAGACGTGTTAGGATAGCTATGTGACCATTTCCATCTTTCTCAAAATCCAAGCAGCTCATATTAGCCCAATAAGTCATTTTCAGGTTCCCAATCTCCCCTATCAGGAAGGAATATCTTTCCTGAGAACTTTCTCAAGTATTATCCAGGTAGCTCCTCCCAAAATCATTTTTCAAAAAATTGTACATTTGAATATCTACTTGTCATTATTCTGACTATGTTTCTGCTTTCAGAGCTAGTTATTACTTACATTATTACAAAAAACAGTAATAATTGAATGCAGTGACAATAATTTATGATAATAAAGAGTGGACACATAGTCCTACAGATACAACCGGCCCTTCGAGGGTGACCAAACTGCTGATGCGGCCCCCGAGGAATTTGAGTTTGACACCCCTGGTCTATAGTATAGGCTCTTCCAAACATTTAAATAAGATAAGTGGTCATGAAAAGGTTAAGCATATAATAAATGCACAAACATAATAGAATCAGTACTGCATTTTCTAAACTCACTATCTCCCACTTCATGTTAAGGATCCTGTCTCTTCCTCCTGACAGCTACTCTCTAGTCCAATATGATGTTTGAGGGCTCAGATCCACACTTACTGTAAGTAGAAGAAGCTGGTACACTGGGCCCGTGCAGCAGCTCCGCTCTGTCCCTTACATTGCATAACGTGGTGGCAGCTCTATTGATCATATTATATGCCAGTGCTATTGTTGTCACAATTTAAGGCATTTGCCCCCCCCCCCCCCCCCCCCTGCATTTGCCTATGGAAAGGGCTCAATTTCTTCCCATTAAGTGATAACTACAGTGTTATTCCCATCTAAGCTATGTATAATACATTAGGATGCTACCAAATTCTTCATATCACTTAAGAAGGTGGCAGTCTGGCTAGATCGCAATCTCCTGGCTGCCCGGGCCCCAACCACAGACTGAACTTTCACTTGTCGGCTTATTGGGATTCTACGTAAGTATGCTTATTTCACATATGTTTTACTTTTGTTTTTCACAACTTTATGCTTTTCACATCTATGTCTTCAGTCCTATTTACACTGTGGATACAATTTCAATGTATAGTATTTCTGATTGCTTTTTCAAACTGTTATTTTGATATTAATTCTGCCTGCTAGATTTATGCTATGTACTGAATATATTGTCTATGTTCACCGCTATGATTCCATATTGTTTATTCTAGTGTACAGATGGAGCGGGTCCCATATTTGGCCGGCGCTTGCCAGATCCCGTGCACTGGTGAGCGCCGGCGATAGAGACTGGGATGCGCAGTCGTCCCACACACATGCGCGTCCCAGTTTCCTGTCGGTGGGGGGACGGGAACCCTGTCCGTCTCTGCTTCAGGGAGTGGGACAGGGTAAGGGGGTTGCGGCAAGGTGGCAGGGGGTAGATTACTGGCCTTTAAGAAGCCGTGGGTGGCGTGGTCTTACCACTCAACGTACACGGCAGTATCTACAGGAGTCTCACTCATGATGCTTAAAAAATATACCCTTTATTTTGGAGAGGGTTTATTTATTTATTTTGGAGAAGGTTCAGACAGACCCAAGAGGCTGGTTTTTATCTGTTAGCTGTAAATTGATCTCCAACACACTGTTGCTACTGGCTATTTACATCCCTCCCCCATTTACGTATGAGGTCATAGCCCTTTTCCCTGGTAGTTCAACAGTTCTGTTGGGCGACTCCAATAATGTACTTAACCCAATATTGGACAGAGAGACTAGAGTCGTCCCGTTCCCAGGCAGGGGTGGAAGTGACTTTGAGACTATGATCAAAGAGATGGGCATGGTGGACTATTGGAGCCGAGGACTCCGACAAAATCTCAATTCTCTTGCTTCTCTGCTTCGCATTCCTCCTCCAGAATTAACTTCATATATATATTTCTAACAACCTGTTACCTATGGTTTGCTCAGTTGTCTATGAGACTAGAGAATTGTCAGACCACTGTTCGATATTACTCTCTATAGATTTGGGGGTCTATGTGGTTTTAAATATTGGAAATGTAACAAATTCTGGCTTTCCTGTATGGGAGCTGGTTCAGTGTGGCAGGAATTTTTTGTACACAACAGTGGCACAGCTTCTCCTGAGGTGCTTTGGGATGCATTCAAATCCTTTTTAAGGAGCACTTATCAAAAGAGTTGCTAACTTTCTATACAACTCAAGAGACAGATTTAGAGTCCTCTTGTTATGAATTAGAGGAGGCTTACCTAGCAGATGGTCTAGACGAGTCCAGGGCTGCGTGGCTTGCCACGCAGGGTGCATGGCGGAGCCGTTTGCTTACAATTTTTATAAATGTTCGATTGAAAGCATCCCGACCTTCGGTATTATCATTTGGTTTGGCAACTGCACGGCTAGTGAACGCTCTAAACTAGAGCGTATTGTAATATCCACAGGTAAAATTATTGGAGGGCAGCTGCCAACCATTCTGGAGCATTATAGTTCCAGAGAACTTAAAATATTTTAGCAGATTCTAGACACCCTTTTTATAATACATTTTAGAAATTACCCTCGCTTAAAAGGTTTAGAACTCTGAGGGCACGTACAAGTCGTTTGCACAATAGTTTCCTACCATCAGCATTATGTATGTTGAATGCCTAAATGTCGTTTGTTTGTTTTGTTTTTTTATGTATGTTATATGCGGATATTGCTTTTATTGTATTGGTATTTTATGTATGTTACAATTTCGTCTGCAGAGAGAGTTTCTCCTTCTGCTGATGACAATAATCTGACTTGACTTGACACTTGACTTGATTTCTCTTCGCTGGTCACATAGAGGGGGAAATTTACTAATATGCATAAAATAGGCATATTTGTATAACACAATTCACCTATTTTATTTTTATTCGTATTTTCTGCATTTAATATGCCAAAAATACAAGTAATCCCATTTTCGACACATTTGAATTTGTAATATATGCCATCGATAGATACAAGAAGGAATCACCATTCATTAGAATGGTGATTCCTAATTTACTAAGCGGCTGTATTTAAAATACGGCTGCTAATTAGAGTAGAGATGTGCGGTTTGGATTTGGCTCGGATTTGCTCGGATTTCAAAGCAATATTTTATTGGCTATACACAACATGTGACAGCCGATAGCGAATAAGAATCATATTTGAAATCTGAGCCAAATCCGAGCCAAATCTGAACCGCACATCTCTAAATTAGAGGCATATGGCCGCTCATTGCTGGTAGAATACGCCTAGATAATACACCTAATTTTTTCGGCATATTTGGCAGAAGCCTGCTCAGATCAGTCAGATCCGTGCAGGCTTCAGGGTTAAAAAGTGAAAAATAAATAAATAATTTTAAAACCGGTATGTATCCTTGATAGGACGAATAAACCTAATAAAAGTGATTGCGTTCCCAAGACTCCTGTACCCTCTACAGATACAGATGTTTTTCTGTCCTCCAGAGAAAGTAGGGAGATTAACAACATTTTTGGAAAGTTTATCTGGGAGGGAAAAAGAGCCATGATAAGCCTCCAGAAATTGCAGCAGCCTAGAGCAAAAGGGGGAGTCAATTTTCAGAAACTGGAGAAATATAGCTTGGCCTCCCATATACGTTATTCAAGGAATTGGATTTGGGAGAGGGGGGAGTATGCTAACACCCAATTGGAGAGTGCCACCCTCATGGGTGGGGGATTGGTGGCATATCTCTATGGGAGTCATGGACCCCCAATTGGAGAATAGCCCCTGTGAGTCGGGAGCCCCCCTGTCAGAGCACCGGCAGTCGGGATCCCGCCGTTGGGATACTAACTGTAGGGATCCCCACTGTCGGAGCGTTATCCGGCACCCACTTGAATGTGCTCCCCACTTTCTCATAACCACCTGTACTGCTCTCATGATTCTATGAAAATGATTTCTAAATATTTCGCTTTCATCAGTCCCCTGCAAAGGTGTTTTCCTGTCTTGGAAGAAGAGTCTTTTTGTAGATACCTCTTTCAAAACTTCTGAACTGA
Organism: Crinia signifera; assembly: GCF_055691185.1. Classification (NCBI taxonomy): domain Eukaryota; kingdom Metazoa; phylum Chordata; class Amphibia; order Anura; family Myobatrachidae; genus Crinia; species Crinia signifera. Next base: position 65,484,417 of record NC_139218.1, read on the forward strand.
CTGACAGGAAGTCAATTTGGACAAATGGAAATTCTGAATGTACTGAACTATAAAAGGACAAATAGACTGAAGCATCATGGGAGAGGATATTTTTGGCTAACTCAGCCCACATCAACATCATCATGGTTAGCTGAGACATAGAATCTGGACAAATTTCTCAAGGTGAGATATTTATTGTAATTTAATTTTTTTTATATAAATGTTCCCTTTCACCATTACTCTGAGGTTGATATAAATGTAATTAATGTGAAAATACTTTCAAAGAGTCCTCCAAAACTTGAAAGCGAACTGTACTTCCCATTCTAAAATGATTCTATATTTGGAGCTGTATTTGAGCTGATAACTCTCCTTTTAAGGATATAAGCAACTATGATGGATACAAAATGACAATGATAGGCACATGATCAATACCCATCACAGGCCCATGTGGCTTAATCTGTTCCTGGCTTTGACTATCAATGCCCCAAACTATTCTATATTACTGTGCAGACACCATTTGCTCTCTGAACAGCATTGCAGCGTAAGGCTTGTTCCAGCGGAGTGGTTGCACAAGGGCACCACCCCATTGAGGGTGCAGTGTTGCAGCCAGAACCTGCACCCACTGTGCTGCAAACCAAGCTGCCCTTCAGTAGGCAATGGGAATGTGACATATCCCACCGAACAGGCTGACATTGCTGCTTTCAGAAGGCGAATGTGTTGCAGGATGGAGCTTCAACCGTTGAAAGGGAGTTGGAGGTGGAGTTGGCAAAGTGATGTATTGTGCCCACCACCTTTAGTATCAGGATGGCTGTCACATCTGAGGGGTGACTCTAGACTGGAGCTGGAATGTAACGGAAGCTGCAATTTAATTTATTGTACTCAGATTTCTTGGCACTGAGTCCAGAGACGTTTCCTAAGTAGATACAAATTCCAGGAAAAAAAATACAATTACAATTTAGTTTCAGAATATTTTGTTTAGTTGTAATAACATGTACTGTAAATTGAAACTATGTATGGTGGGATTAAAGACAGTATCTTTTTTATTAAATTATTCTAATTTCTGGCATGAAATCAATATTTCTTCTAAGGTTTGTAATAATATCTATGTTGTTTGGTTCTATATTGCCACTGGGCTCTCCCTGTTCAGTGGTTCCTGCCTGTACGGGCAATCAACCATAGACAATAGCAGTGGTGGTTTTTACCTATTGGCTGCAGCTGCAGCCCCCCAGGTAAAATCCACCACTGTGTGAAGCCAGATGCAGTCTGTGAGACTGCACTGGCTTCACTGTGACTGTCAGTGGCTTCCTATTGGAAGTCCGACCTGCCAGTCAGTCACCCAAGGCAGGCCCACTGGGATGCCTCTCTATAGGCTGCCGTGTGGTAGCCCACAAAAATGGTTTCTGCCCATATGCAGTACCAAGGATGATACTGCACATGCGCCAGACCTGGGACCCTGAATATGCGTCTGTGAGCTGCTGCCAAAGCAGCCCATAGACGCTGCATGCACAGTACCGAAGAAGCCCCCACCATGGTGAGGACCTGTACTGGAGACCAGTTAGCAGCGGAGGGGACCAGCAGTGACAGCAGTGGAAGGGTGGGCAGCATTGTGGCAGCCCCCCTCCTCCTCAGGTGTAAGAGCAGCCTCTGGACAGTGCTATCCCAGTTGGCTATATTTTATATTTTCTACTTATTTATAACTTTATCCTGAATATTAGTTTGAGTTGTTTCCACCAACTCTCTCTATTGTACTATATAATGGTCTCCTATTTCAATCCCCATCACAAATTCTGTCAATTTGAATAGATATATATTTCTATTTATGTGTAGACACAAGCATTTGGCAGTCTCTGGCTGCCGACAAGTGTTTCACCACATATCAGGGCTTTTTCAAGGCTTGAAAGGCAGATTTAATTAAAATCAATAAAAGTTAAATATTATCCCAATTGTACACAGTACAATAAAGTCATTCAACACGTGCAACCCCCTTTTCTTTTTCCATTACCTGTATACTGGTTTGATTGCCCTGGACTGAACCCTTCACAAATAAAAATGGCAGATTGCGGAATATAGGCCTATACTACTGTATAAGGCATAACGAATTAGTTTCCAGACCAATTTCTTCTTAGTTTAGTAAATAAGCTGCTTGTTCTCACACAAAACAGACCCGATCACATTCATAACCAGCCAAATTTGGTCTGGGGACCAATGTTGCGGGTCTGCGCATGCATATGGCTGAAAACATGCATTTGCAAACCCGATTTGAGAACACCAATGGCAAGTATTACACTTGCTGGGCCTTCACAGGGGATAAAGGGGGCGGGGGTCAGAGAGCATCCTGGGGCAGGGGAATGCCCATGGGGAACATCAGCACCCACCCCTTGTTTGGAAATCTCTGGCCCAGATAAAATTCAGATCAGATTGACTTATCTGCGAGCAGGCAAAAAAAAATATTTGATGGTTTCCAACCATCGAATTAATTTTTGCCCGGCATCCCCATGAAAATGCTGGGCGTTCCCCAGGAAAGGAAGGCCGATGCCTGCCTGGTGGCTACATCATTTCTCATACATGGTGCTAGAAGACCTGGGGCCAGCCCTGCTGTACAGTCACATTTTTTTATACTTCATTGAAACCTGTGTTGGACACGGTTATGTGTATCTAGGAAACACCTTTGTTTTTTTACTGCAACACAACTTGTGATCGAAGATATTAAGTGTTTTCTGCTGCAAATCCCCTCATAAATGTAATCTTGTTATGTATAGGTTATTAATTATTTCCATATACTCGTAATGTATTTATTTAACTATTTTACATCTATATTTTAGCAACAGCCATATATTTTACCCTCATTCTATATTCCCCTTATGGTATATCTTACATATATAGATTTTTATGTAGAGTTTTTTTAAATTATTTGTTGCATGAAGGAGATAAGGCTTGTATAGACAAGGCACCAAACAAAAGAGTTCCGCTGTGTACAGGTTACATACAAAGTAATAAAATTAAGCATTTTTGCCGTTATGCAGGGCTGCCACCAGAAATTGTGGGACCCAGGACTGCTAAAATAGGCAGCCCCCCTCTATTGTCACAAAAAAATATATATTGTATTCAGGCACAAGCAGCAAGGGTGTATCAAATATTAAGTTACTATCTGAAAAAAAATGGTGAAATACTGTAATTTTTTTTTAAGGGCTCACTTAATATTTATAATAGCCTTGCTGCTTGAGCCTGCAGTCTGCAAACATATACAGACAGCAACAGTAGAGAGCTACCCTCTCCCCCTCCACAGGGGAGCAGCCACATGCTGTCCACACACTGTTCCCTGCTGCACCACATATGGTGGCGCCGGCTCCTCACATGGCGCACATGGTGTGATGTCATTAATGTCATGCGATGGGGGCTCCCGGCTAGCATGCTGCTCACTGTACTGCCTGCGGGCAGCATGCTCCGGCTCCAGATAGGGATCTGTGACGGGGCGGCGGCTGCGGCTAGCGGTCGCTGCATTCTAGTGATGGAGGGGAGTGCTGCGACCTAGGTATCAGAGCAGCCCAGGCCCTACCCCGTGTCAGAGCGGTTGGTCCTGGGACAGCTGTCCCCATAGCACCCCCCTGATGACTTGTTTTTTTCATCCAGGGCTTTGCACATGCATTATTAACATCCCCAATAAGGAGCTCCCCCTACAGAACTCCACCATTGCTGTGAATTTATGGGGTAAGAGCAATGGAATAACCGAGTTGTGGTGCCAAATCACCTTTATATCAGACAAACTTTCTTCAAATTATACAACCCGTCAGGGAGACTGAACTTTCCTTCAAACTTGCAATTGGATTTGTGTTGCTATTATTTACCATATCTCCGTACCCTTATTTAGTGTGGCAGTAGTCATTAATCAAGTATAATACATCTGTGATTATTACCTCAGGGATTATTATTAATTTACTATATAAATAGTATAAAAATCTATAATTTTTATAGATTTTTATTTTAAATGTATAATTTTATATCAACACAGTGCGCGCTCTCAATGAATTGTTTCATTATTTGTAGGGTTCCAGCGATTCTGGGAGCAGCATATTAATGATAATCTTTAGAGCATTGTAAGAAGCAATTACTATTTTTTCTGTTTATATATTTTTAGTATTATTTCTTCCTTTGTTTTTTTTGGTTGTGCCTGATTTATATATTCTTGCATGTAGCCATTGAACTACCCTTAGCTCCGATGTTCCCTGTTTCTGTGTATAGGCTGTGAATGTACATGCAATGGCTTCGGTGGGCTTCTCTGTTCACTGCTGGGCAGCAGAGTAACTTTCTAACATTAGCACCTCCGTAGCATAGGAAATCAATAGCATTTGCATATAATCATGAATTAGATCCTTTGCCCGTATCTATCAATATCTTTTCGGATATTTCAGTGGTGGTTTCCTGGCATGGAAATAATATGCAAATATATGCAAACATTAGGTTATTGACTATGAATTGTGCAACTTCATCTTGATAGTTGATATTGAGTTTTTTACAGTATGTATATACTCTGTTAGTACATAAACCCTTGGAAGTTTACACAAGTACATATCTTCATTTGCTGACGGCCTTTCATAAATGTTTTATTTGTCTTAACAAGTTCTTGCTTCAGGAACTCCAGGAACCAACCTTTAGGTACTGTCCCCATCCCAGCCATCACTATAGATGTCACTGAGCTGTGGACCCGCCCACAGGGTGTTTCTATCACACCACCCTGGACCCTTGCTTATAAAATGTGCTTAGCATCTGCTGATGTGCAGTAGTGCATGTACCAGTGTATTCCCTTCAGCCACTTACTGCATTTCTTCAGAGATATTTCAGAATGAAAGTTCTAATTATCTGTGCCGTGGTCCTGTTATCCAGTCTGCTCCAGGCAAATGCTTCATCTGGTAATTTTGAACCTATTATTTTACTGTATTTCAGCATTGTAATAGCGGACCAATTATGTTTACTGTAGATGGAATATATGTTTTTTATGGCGAGATGTACTAAGCCTTCAAAAGTGATAAACCACCAACTAATCAGTTCCTACCTATCTTTTTTCAAACACAGCCTGTGACATGGCATGTAGGAGCTGATTGGCTGTTGGTTTAGCGCTCTCGATTGTATCACTTTTCAGGCTTAGTACATCTGACCCCTAGAGTTTAAAGTCTGCAGGCAAAACAATGTAAATAAGAAACAGTTATTATTTTTATTTTATTCATTTGATAACTTGTTCTATATTATTGCAGCCATTTGTATGTCTTTAGGTGTATTCACAAGGTGCAATTTTGCTTGCCATTCGAACCCGATTCGATTGGCAAGCAATAACACATTCTATTTGGATTATATTCAATGCCTTTTGGTGAGCTGTGATGGGGAGCAGTGCTGATAGCTTGCCTATACTGCTCGTGGGTCAGTTTTCAACTGACCCCCCTGCACTCGCTGTTTCCACCTTGCTAGGGTTTTCCAGCGAGGTGGAAACGGAGAGTGCGAATGGCAAAATGGTGAGGGTGGCCGGTATATGCAGTGGAACATAGAGTAGGGTGAGCTGCCGGCAAGGGGGTTAGATGGCAAAGATTGGCTTGTTTTCAGCGATCCTCGCTGAAAACAAGCCACCCTTGCCGCAGAAACCCCCTCGCCGGCGGCATTGAATACCGGCCATAGTCTTCCCTCCACAATCTATTTTACTGTTCAATTTAAATGGGCGCGCATATCGGGATTGAATGAGGCTGAAAACCGTTTGATATCCATTCGTTTGTAGCACTTTTGCCTAGATTATAGACAATAGCAACCGGTAAGTAATGCTGAATTCCTTTTATAATTTTATTGAAATAATATGCTATTTGGTACATATAGATACATAAATACATGTATAACTATATAATTCATGGTAATTCTTGTCACTATATTTTTACAAAGTTAAGAAAAAGGGTACATTTACTAAAGCTTCTAAAAATTAAACGAGGTGATGTTGCCCATTGCAACCAATCAATTCCATTTTCTAGGATTCAATAGAACAACTGTGTTAATGTTTGAACAATAGCGCAACCCCCTTAAAAAGATGTAGATGCACAAAAAAAGTTTTAACAATTTATTGTGACATAACAATTAATGACAAAACTTGGTCATGAATAAAAATACATACATATAAGTAAAAAGATGATGGTTTGAACCAGGCAATAAAAGGACCGCTGGTTTTAGCACATAGATAATGAATGTTCTTTTATCTCACCATAGAGGGAAGTTGCGGTGGGCTTTTACTTCCGATTGAAGTTCTGCGGCTCCACCGCAGGTGACTTTCTATGGATAAAGTGCTTGTGCGTCCTTAAAGTGTCCTGGTGCTTCAAAGTGCAAAGTGGAAAGTGCACTAAGTCAGGCAGTCTGTATCCAAAAAGGTAGCTGCAACGCGTTTCGGAGATCCATAAATGTCTCCTTTTTCAAGCTTTTCAAACACAGCTTGAAAAAGGAGACATTTATGGATCTCCGAAACGCGTTGCAGCTACCTTTTTGGATACAGACTGCCTGACTTAGTGCACTTTCCACTTTGCACTTTGAAGCACCAGGACACTTTAAGGACGCACAAGCACTTTATCCATAGAAAGTCACCTGCGGTGGAGCCGCAGAACTTCAATCGGAAGTAAAAGCCCACCGCAACTTCCCTCTATGGTGAGATAAAAGAACATTCATTATCTATGTGCTAAAACCAGCGGTCCTTTTATTGCCTGGTTCAAACCATCATCTTTTTACTTATATGTATGTATTTTTATTCATGACCAAGTTTTGTCATTAATTGTTATGTCACAATAAATTGTTAAAACTTTTTTTGTGCATCTACATCTTTTTAAGGGGGTTGCGCTATTGTTCAAACATTAACACAGTTGTTCTAAGATTTTCCTGGAAGGTGGTGTACCTTCCATTCTATGTTTGAAAAGCTGCACCTCACTTAATTGATTGCGCTATATTATTCCACAAACACCTGCTTTTTTTAGGATTCAATAGAGAAATGAAAAATAGACTCTGATTGGTTGCTATTGGCAACATCACCTCTTTTCATTTTTAGAACCTTTAGTAAATTTACACCTTAGTATGTGCATAGGTTGAAATGTATTTATTGTCTATTACCAGTTATTTCTATAGCACATACATTCTCCAAAGCGCTTCACATAGAATATTTGGCCATTCATATCAGTTCCTGCCACAGCTGAGCTTACAATCTACCAAACGGTACACACACACACACACACACACACACACACACACACACACTAAAGGGGCATACACACAGGCAATTTTCACCCCAAACCTCACCGATCTGACTAGATCGCTTAGAAATGGAGCACTGATAACTCTGTGTGCATAACGCTGGGCGACCATCGTCCACAGGGAAACACAATGCTTGCACTGTCTTTCCTGCTAGATCCTGGGGCTTTGCCTATAAACAAAAGGCAATGCCCCCCTCTGCACACATCGTGGTGTGCATCGCGGGTGTACCACGACGCGTGCTAAGCGAGCATGTTTAATAGGGCGGAGTGAAAAGTTGAAATTTAGATATTCAAAATCGGCTAGTGTGGAAAAATTGTGACTTGACCTGAATAAGAAACATGCAAAAGCATTCTGCTCTAAGTCAATATCTTCTGTTCCGGCAAGACTCATAAAGTTTCGCTTTTTAGATGAAAATGTAAGAAGAAATGTATGAAGAAGCTCAGATCTAGTTAAAATTATGTCAGGACGTCTTAGAGTGGTTCATTAATATTCTTTAGCATAGTAAAAAAGAGTACGAGCTTGTAAAATCCCTGATATCTGACCCATATTCATGGTCACAATTGTGAATATTGTGTGTTTTCACCCGAAAGTGTTTTTTTTTTCCTTTGGAGAGGCTCTGTAATTGAAATTACCAAGAACAAAAACTTGGGGTAAAAAAATCAGGGTAAATCCCTTTTGTTTGCCCTTAATAGAATAGTGCACCTCTGTGTCTTCTAATGTCCAACTCTTTACTGAATACTACAGTAAGTTCAGTAAGCAATGCATTACGCTCTGTTATTTAGGGACAGTATTTTTAAAACTTCTGATTATTGTCTTTAATTGTGGCAGTTTATTTTAAACATGAATTGGTCTGAAAAACTGTTTTGCATCCCCTATGCTAGGAGCATGTGCCAGAAGAGCAAGGTGGGCAATTTGGCACTGGGGATATATATTATATATACTATTATATAATAATATACATATTGGAATGCAAGAGCAGGGGTTGGCAAAAAGCGTCCCTCCAGCTGTTGATGAACTAGACATCCCAGCATGTCTTGCCTTAGTTTTGCTATTTGGCCATACAAAAGGAGGTTTTTTTGCACTTGCGCTGCCAGAAACTGATTTGTAAATTACCTGCGATCCACACTGAACAGAAGGACACCAGGGCACAAAATGATGTAACAAAATTTTATATAAGCAAAAGACATAAAATACACAAATATACATATACTAACATTAAGTATAAAAAATATATATAATATATAGGCAGATACCATATATTCAAAAATCAAGGGTTACTCATATGCAAATGAGGTCCCAAGAGGCAAAAATGGGTTAAAAATAGCCAGCAGCACCAATGAGGTAGTATAGTCCGCAAATAAGCATAGAAGCACAGTTAGCATGTAGTAGAATCAGCCAGATAGTAAGTAGCAGGGATGAATGGGTTAATGACAGAATGGAGCAGGATTTTAGTAAGCCAGAAATATTTGAAGCAGTTTGTTAGAATGGAAGCTCGATGCGGTATGCCTGGTTTAGCGCTTGTAACGCCAGGTGGTATAAGGTCAGGTAGCGCAGAGACTTTCCTTAAGGTATGCTCACCCTCCTTGATGTTTTGGAGACGGAGGGGCGGGGAGCCCAGATGACGGTGGGCTCTACCCGCTGTAGGTAGAAACTGGCGTCCTTTGCTCTCCAGAAGTATGGCTGTCGGGCCGTGAGCCGGTTTGTTGGCAGCAGTGGCTGAGTGTGCTGAGCGGGAGTCTGCCGCTGGAAGCCGGAATGTACACAGCGAGACGCTGGATCAGTGGTGCTGTAGCGTGACCTCTCACGTAACTTGGTGTGCTGGCGGATATGACGTTGACGCGTTTCGTTCCCTAGCAACGGGAACTTTTTCAAGATGAATTGTAGTGGAACCCAGTATACGGTATTTATAGGCATGCTATTTGGCCATGTTGAAACTGATGCAAGGCATGCTGAGATGTGTAGTCCATCAACAGCTGGAGGGCCGCTTACTGCCCACCTTAGCATTATCTAAAAAAAAAAAAAAAACACTTTCGGGTGAAAAAACTAAATATTCACAACTGTGACCATGAAAACGGGTTAGTTATCAGGGATTTTTTCTCCCGCCAAAGTCACTAACTTTGCAATAGTACAAGCTCGTACTCATATTAAAGTATATTAATGAACCACTTTAAGACATCCTGACATAATTTTTACTAGATCGGAGCTTCTTCATACATTTCATTATTTTCATCTAAAAAAAGGTGAAACTTTAGATCTCTTGCCGGAATAGAAGATATTGATTTAGAGCAAAACACTTTTGCACATTTCTTATTCAGGTGAAGTCACAACTATTTCACACTAGTTAATTTTGAATATCTCAATTTCAACTTTTTCAATTCGCCCTAGTGTTTAAGCCTGTTGTTCAGCAGGAGGCAGCAGTTGCCCTGTGTGTATGGGGCTTTACCCGTCACACACACCCAAACATTACCCATTGTATTAGGGCAATATTTGGTCCGGAACACTGTTCCTGAAGCTCTTTTGTAAAATGACATCATCAGGAAGGCATTCACTACTATCTGTCTCCTCCTCTGCCGGGCGAAGTGACGCGACCGCCGCTTCCCTTCTGAGGGGATAAGAGGAAATCGCTTTGCGGGTCTCTCCTTCCCCTCACTGTGTCCCTGTGACTGGGCCATCAGCCAATCAGAGAACGCAGGCCACCCTACAAGCTTTGATTGGCTAACAGCTCAGTCACAGGGACACAGTGAGGGGAAGGAGAGACGTGGCGGCGGGGGAGGATTCAGACAGCAGGTGCACACGGTCTCTCCTCTCCCAGACAGCAGCAGTGGACAGTGGCAGCAGCAGCAGGAGCAATAACGGTGAGATGTACTACTGCTGGGAAATTCTGGCACATTGGGGGCATATGTGTTTTTGGTACTGTGGGGGCATACCTGGCACTGTGGGAAAATATCTGGAACTGTGGGGAATACCTTTTTCTGGCACTGTTGGGGCATACCTGGCAGTCACTAGGTCTACAGAATGATGGGTGGCGGTGCTACGTTTCAGTGTCCATGTCGACTTTGTAGAAATTCGTGACAATTTTTTTTGAAAAACCCCATGTCGACCTTTTTACTGTCAACCTTCTCCATGTCAGCCTAATGCTTGTGTCGGCCTAATGACCCTGACCTAACCCATGTCGACCTACAGTCATGTCAACCTTCCTGCATGAAGACCTTAATGCACATCGACATATATGCATGTCGACTTAATGGTGTTGACCTAATGCTTGTCGACCATCCTGCTATCTACCCAATGATCCATATCCCTTGGCACTATTGGGGCATATGGCACCGTGGGAGCATATGTGCATCTGGCACTATTGGGGGCATATGTGTATCTGGCATTATTGGGGGCATATGTGTATCTGGCACTATTGGGGGCATATGTATATCTGGCACTATTGGGGTCATATGTGTATCACACCCCCATTTTCATTGGCTGCACCCCATGTGGCATTTTTAACTGACATTGCTGGTGGCATGTGTATATATATGGACCTGCTGAGGGCATTATGTGTTAAAAAAAAAGTTTATTCAACAGTTGATGCCCCACCCCTTTGATAGCTCCACCCATATCACCAACCACTTCTGTCCTGCCCACAGTTCCTGAACTTATTTTCCTACAAAAATAGCACTGCCTACAAATTAGCACCTGCAATTCCACCACACCTGAAAGAATAGATAAAATAAACAGCTAGCAGATGAACAATACAACTGACATACTGGGATTTTTAGTTCCACCCAAGTCAGAGAAACATATGTTGACAAAGTCTAGTTTATATGTATTTACAGGAAAAAAGACCGCTTTTAGACCGCAAATGCAGGGTCGCACCGGGATTTTGAAACGGTTCAGTCCCGATGCGACCTTGCATGTGCAGTCTGTTTTACTGCCGGTTCGCTGACATCATGTGGGGACTTGGTAGAATAGCATCGGGGGTGGGGGAAGAGGCAGCGCTTTGCGCTGGCGCAGTTCCAAGCGCGGCCTGCTCCATAGCGTGAATGGGAAATGGGTCGCGCGACTCGATTAACCCATTCACACTGCACAGCAACACGGCAACAAACCAGTAAAACCCCTTCTTTTTACCAGGTTCGTATTGCCATATTGCTACCAGTTAGCTGTAACCAGTAACCCCTTTCACACTGCACCAATTACCGGATCGAACCGGCTTGAACCGGTAATTAGCGAGCCTTCTAACTCCACCTGCCGGGCATGCAAATGCCTGCCCCCCCGCCACGCACTAAACATCCCCATTTGCGAATGGATGTTTTGCATATACACCCATTCGCAAGGTAGCATACGGGGCCAATAATATTCGATGGTTGCAGACCATTAAATGATTTTTACCCTGCTCACAAACCTAAGTCAGCCTAAGCTGATTTAGACTTGCAGCGCCTGGGTCTAAGAACTGGGCGGGCAGCTGACCTAGTGAATTGTGACATCAGTCACCGGCCCCAGTTGGGAGCTGATCCTGGTGTATTTATTAATGCATACAGCGTTCAGGGCCGGTGTTCATGGCACCGGAGCGCCCCAGGCAGGGGGGTGCCCCAGCGCTCGCCGGCGTGCGGGGGGGGGGGGGGGGGTAGGGTGGGAGGAAGAATTTGTCTGTCTCCATGTGCGGGGCGGGGGGGGGGGGGTAGCGGTGCGGCCATCGCTCCGTGCGCGGGGGGTGGGTGTGTGCGGCTGTCGCTCAATGCGGGGAGGGGACGGACGGTGCAGAGTGAGGTACTATGCAGCCCGGGCATTGCTCAACAGGGAGGGGTGGGTAGGGGAGGGGGGGACATCGGCGCTCACCTCCATCTGGACCCGGCGCACATCCGCTCCATCAGGGGGGATGGTGCTGGGTGATGCTGGGCGGGCCCCACCGCATCGCTCGGGGGGGGTGGGTGTCGGATGAGGGGGGTGTGAGTTGCTCACCTATATGGGGGGGACCTCCTGCTCCTTTCTTCCGCCCTCCAGTGGCCGGTGCCCTAGGCAAATGCCTAAGGCTGCCTAGTGGTGGCGCTGGCCCTGACAGTGTTAATAGATGCCGTTATGCATGTGATAAAGGGCAGGATGTCTGAACATGACTTAGTTATGCTTTACAATATATGTTAGTTTTGTATTCTGTTTTCTGCCTGGCCTCACAGTTTTATCATCTTTTGTGCTACTTTTTTTTTACAAGGTGGACTGGTGGAGTTGGATAGTGGCGTTATTCCAGACTGTGTTAGAGAAGCGAAACGCCTCGTCGATCAGGCCTATACGAAGACCAGAACCACGTAAGCTCATTGTACGCCCAACAGGGACCCCATGGCAAAGAGCTATGGGTGAACTGATGGCTGAACATCTGGAAAGTGATAAATCATAGGGCAAGAATAACCTGAATGCAGATGTAGCCGTTATCTGTTATGTTTTCTGATGTTCTGCTAATGATATCCACGTGAAGTTTGCTGCCCTAGACTGTTTTTTGCACCTACACGAGATCTCATTAAAGAATTCCATGGTTACTACCCTTGGGCTCCCCAAGCTGTTGGGATCCCCCACCCTCTCTGTACAGTGCCTGGGTGTTATACAGAGTAGCTGGGTGTGATATGGGGGTCCGACAGTCGGGATTCTGACTTTCACTAGACCGTCATCAGAGTCTGGAATTGCTGTACTCTAACAGCGGGGCAAATGCAGAGAAGCTGCTTGTGGGCTCGCTGTGCTGGAATCGCTCCATGCTCGGTGGTTCGCTACAGTCGACACATGTTCTGTTCTCCCTTTACAGGATTTTTAACAGTCAGGATTCCGAGGTCGGTCTGCTGACCTTGGAATCCTGGCTGTCGGGAGGTCATCCGGCACCAGTAGTAGCTATCAGAGAGAGCTTCTTCACAGCCTTCCCTTCTACGGCATATTGCAGCCTGCAGTTAGGGTGGCGGGGCAGTATTTAAAAAGTAAGACTATTCCTGACAAAGGTTCTGATTCAGACCTGATCGCTCATTTGCAAAGTTGCTGATGACTGCAAGTAGATAGCCATCACCCGGACAGATTCTGGTTGACTCACTAAGCAGCGTAACTTCACTGCTCAGCGAGCCATCTAATGCTGCCTGCCGGTGAGCGAATGTCCGCTCCCCGCCACCATACTAATTTCCACACCGCATTGCGAATGGATGTTTAGCAAAACATCCATTCGCAGGGGAGCGTACGGGGCAAAATCATTCGATGGTCGCCAACCATCTAATGATTTTTACCCTGCTTGGCTGACCTATATTTGTGGCGTCTGGGTCCGAGAACAAGGCTGGTACTGACCTCATGCCACCTGCCCCCCGGAAGCCGTTGGGCCGCCTGAGATCGCATCATCCTGAGCACAAAAAACACACAAAAACAATAAAATAGAGCACACTGTACAACAAGTGAATAGATATAAAAATGTACAATTTAATTGCACACATATTAAAATAACAGAAATTGTATATAAATGATATTAAATGACAATGACGCTTGCGACCTTGACTATAGGAACCTATGTATATATGGATGAATGAACACGGTTCCAAATGGATTGATCACTGGGTACCGTTGGAGGTTCACAGACCAAATGGAAGCTTTAGTTGGCTCAAGCAAGTCCTCTAGAACACGGCTGGCATCCAGAGGGTGATGGTTATGATGCTCCAGATAGTAAAAACAGGTCCAGATAATTGAGCAGGGCAGCTTTATCAAGGTGAACTGTTGAAGCCAAGTCTCAGATATAAATAATACCCGAGTCACCTTGATAAAGCTGTCCTTTGATTATAGTGAACGCATAGGTGTGACCTTGGGATCTTTGAGCGCAAACATCAGATTCCGATTGGCAAATGTACGATTGAATTGCAAATAGCAAAAACCTTTCTATTCAAGTGCAAATCCATATGCAATTCCCGAACCATTGATAGAAGCCTACCACAACTCTACGATAGAGGTAAGCTGCTCTGTGACCTGACATCGCCACTCCCAGAAAATGCAGGTGTTCGTCCCAAAAGGGGATTGCAATGAGATCCATATGCTTTTTTGCTATCTGGTCTGTGTGCTAAGAGCCATACGCGTGCTCAGTCATTTGATATTCGAGCACATTGTGAATTTGCACAACAAGTCTGAAAAATCCCAAAATTGGATCAGTTACAAGATATGTACCTGAATTTGGGGCAATGCCTTAAACTTGTTCTCATGATGCCTGTACACAGCTCTGGGCATGGGCCCTTATTCTGGTTGACTCACTCTTGCCCAAATTTGCACCCTTGCGAGTCATCCAGAACCCACCCTGTGAATGGTGGTACGTCCGCCCCCCTTCGCATGCTGGGTTCGTTCGCCTGGCATGCGAATGGATGTTTTACATAAACACCTGTTCGCATGCCAGTGGGAGCGCACGCATATGTAAGGGTGGTCCAGGCCACTTGTACATACTGTATGTGTGTAGATTTCCAGGGAATTGGACAGGCAGCTGACATCCAGTTATGTCAGCTGTCCGCCCACCACACGTGCGTCCCCAACGCGTTAGCATGTGTATGCCCAGCGTTTTCATGGGAACGCCCATATGCTCACATATGCTAATGGCCCAGGCTGGCACCCCAAGATCCTCTCCACCCCCCACTCGAAAGGCAGGGAGCGTGCACGCGCCAAACAGATTTAGGTTTGCATGCTCCTAGCATATGCACATGCACAGAAATGTTGCTGCACATGCGCAAAACATCGGTCCACCTTGCGAATTCGCGCCAGAGCGATTCAACCAAAATCTGGGTCATGGTGATATCTTATGTTATCATTTGAGATTTATTTTGCATGCTGTACAATAGTATATATACATTGTGCTAAGTAGTATTTATGAACCAATAAATAATATGTAGCCTGTCACTATAGGTTAAAGGCTCGTATCAAGAGAGAGAATGTAAATCCAAGAGATCTATTCGCATTCTTCAAACAACCTGTGGCAATAAGCAGAAATGCAATCCGAGCGGCTGATTACATGGACCTCACTCTCCAGCTTGTAACTGAGAAAGTGAAACTGATCTATCCAGGCCCCTTCAATATCTCAGGTACTGTACTAAAAAGTAACAGAGTAAAGCAAAATGAAACACAACTGCCCTCTTGTGACAATAAAGCATAATTGCAATATCAGCAATGGTCTGTCCTGTCTCCATCAGTGCACAGAGGGAGCTGCAGCACCCAAACTACTACAATGTTCACAGTGAAATAATTGCTTTATTCATGTGGGTTTTTGTAGAAATTAAAACATTAATGTAAAGGTGCATACACGGGGGCGATTTTGTGTAATATCACGGGAAATATGGTCGCTGAGCGACCATATTGCCCGCGATGGGAGTGTGCACCGGAGATATATCGCCAGGTGCGTGCTCCCGTTTTCTCCTCCGTAGTGATCGCTGGTCGCTGGAACAAGCTCCTGCGACCAGCTGATTACCACTGCCGGCAGTTTATTTTTCATCAGCGACCACCTCTGGTCGCTGATGAACAGGAGACACAGAGCAATATATTGCTAGCGTTATATTGCTGAGCAATATATCTCCCCCGTGTGTACAGGGCTTAAGGCTCAAACTCTGCATGTTGTGTAACTACACTGTGGCAACTTTGTTTTAAGGAGGAAAAAGTTTATGAAACCTACCTGTTTTAAGGTGTGTACACACGGGGGCGATATTGGGATATTGGGTGAAATCGCTGGGAATATGGTCGCTGAGCGACCATATTGCCAGGGACTTGGAGTGCTGCTGGCGATAAATCGCCAGCTGTGTGCTCCCGTGTGCACTCCCTAATGGTCGCTGGTCGCAGGAGCATGCTCCTGCGACCAGCGACTTTCCCCGGCGCTGAGCAGGATGTTAGCGCCGGAGAGATCAGCGCTGCTACTTCTTCCCCCCTTCCCCGTGACACATACACAGCGGCTGCTGCTGCGTGCACGGAACGTACGGGGGTCATGTCTGACTGTAACATAATAATAACCCCGGCAACAGTGTGTACCCGATACACCCCGGCCCCAGCATACGTCATGGGGAAGGCGGATCCATACCATGCAAGCTGCCCCCCCGCCCCGTGCCGCTTCTCCCTCCCTCCTGCCTTCGTCTCTGTCTCGTCTCTGTACCCCCCTGTAGCAGTGTCTCCTTTTCATCGCTGATGAAAAGGAGACACTGAGCAATATGATTGCTGGCGATATATTGCTAGCAATATATCGCCAGCAATCATATTGCACCATGTGTACACAGCATAACAGTTACCCAATTTCTCCCTTTTCTCCACTTTATCTCCAGTTTATCTCTTCTCCAAGCTTAATAAATCTGCCCCAGAGTTCGGCGAAACGTGTTCCATAGGAGTGCAACAGCAACATCAAGCCTCAGCAAGGAGACAAGGAGTGTGAGAGGGTGTCAGGGAGAGAAAGGGAGTGTAAGAAAAATTAGGGGCAGAGAGAGATAAAAGAGGTAAAACAGAGAGATGGTGTGAGTGAGAGACCAGGGGGAAGAGTGAGCACAAGAGACAAAAAGAGAAGAGTGGTGATAAGTGGGGGCAAGGACGAGGATGGGGGACAAGAAGGAGTGGGTGACAAAGACAAAGGGGAGGGGGGATAAGGCAGGGGCTGAGGTGAGGGGACAAAGAGGACCAGGGAGGGGTCGAGGAGGAGGGAAGAAGGGGAGAACAAGGAGGTGGGAGATGGGGCGGGATGGGCAGAGTGGGACATCTGGCTGGTGCTGGGTCCCTTGCTCCCTCAGTCTGGTGCCTGGTCCCCTGCTCCCTCTGCCCATCACCAGGTCACCAAATTCTAATGTACGGTGCCTAAAATCGAAATGTAATTTATTTAATTTTAGGCGTTTTTTTTTCATTCTTGAATTTCTGCTATATATTTTTTTAAGCTACACAACAATGGCACTAATGGGAAGTAATAATTGTGATGCCTACATGTTGTTCTTCAGATATACTCACAGATGAACAGAAGGAAATTATTTCCATGCTAAGTGGATGTGCCTACCAGTACCTGCCTAAGATTTGTGATCCCTCACCTTACCGCAGCATTACTGGAGAGTGCAACAACATGTAAGAGACTTCCTTACAGACATACACATTGGGGAAAATCATAGATGTGTACAGATGGGTTCTCATGCAATGTTTCCTCAGTCTCACCACACAGCCCCTCTCAGAGTGCCAGCTTCCAAGAGACTCATATGCCGCTTTCACACTGCAAAACCTGCTTAGTCCCGGTATTTAAAATGTTTTAAATACCGGGTCAACGTAGGTTTAATGCCCCTTTCAGACCACAGGCTTTGCAGTGTGAAAGCAAACCCAGTATATGGAACCTAGAGAAGCATACCTACTGCTTTTAGTGTGATTATTGTCTTCTCTTGTGTTCCTTCTTGTTACCCCCTGCATGTTGAGCACTGAGGTCCCGCTCTGTGCATATCTAATGAGCGGGATCCGCGAGAGGCGGCAGTACGCGTCCTCCGATATTTTCATATCCCCACTATCCACATCGGCGTGGAGTTGATTTTATACAGTGTGGCGAGCGCAGCGAGCCACCGAGCCCGAAGCATTGCGAGCGCAGCGAGCCCCGCGTGGGGACGAGGAATATGAGCCCGAAGCGTGGCGAGCAGACGCGAAATACATGTTAAGTAATCCACATCCCCGCGCGGGGCTCGCTGCGCTCACCACGCTTCGGACTCGTATACCGCGTCCCCACGCGGGGCTCGCTGCGCTCGTCATGCTTCGGGCTTGGTGGCTCGCTGCGCTCGCCACACTATATAAGATCAACTCTACGCCGACGTGGATAGTGGGGGTATGAAAAGGTAGGAGGACGCGTACCGCGGCCCCGCGCGGGCTCGCTGCACTCGCCACGCTTCGGGTTGGCGTTGATGGTGGGGTGGCGTTAACAATGAGGGGGCATTTGGCCTAATACACCTAATGGGGGGGGGCCTGGGGGGCATTTAACATTGCCCCTAATGGGAAATCGGGTCTCAGGGACCATTTGGGACCATTTAACATTGATTCCTATGGAAAAATTGCGTCCATCGCATTGCATGCGATGCGATCGACGTGATTTTACCGCAAAAATCGCGTCGGTCACATCGCATTGCATGCCTTAAGTTAAGGCATGCAATTAACCATATCGGGCGCCCGGATAATGCACAAGTACCGTTGTTTGGAAACTGTAAATTCACTGTGGACCTTTCGGACCGCACATTACCATTTTGGAACGTTAAAAAACGGCAAAATACCGGATAATATGTGCGGTCTGAAAGGGGCAATAGATTGTCTTTTCCATTCAAAATTTGATTCTTAGTCATAAAAATTAAACAACGAGAACTTTAAAACTAAATTTTTAGATTGCACTGATAAATTTAATGTGTGACATTTGTACATCTATGCACATGAATTAATCTGTATACAAAGTGATAGGCTGCAGCGGTCATGCCTTTTACTCACACCAAGTTCTGTTGTGCTGTAACTGCTAATCCTTGAGCAGTTAAAGCAGTGAAAGCCCAGTGTCTGTAGTACACTTTGGGGGAAATTTACTCAGCCAAATACGGCAAAAAAAAAATCATATTTGTATTGTAAAATATATATTTTTAGGTGTATTTGTATTTTCAGGATTTACTATCCTGAAAATAAGTTAATTTGTATTCGTATTCATGGAACATTCGTATTTGTACTTACAATAGAATACAATAGAATACATTAGAATACGAATAAGAATCCCCATTCAAAAGAATGGTGATTCCTAATTTAGTAAGCGGCCATATTTTTAATACGGCCGCTAATTACCAGCAATTAGAGGGATATGGCCGGTAATTGCCGGTAAAATACGCCTGGAAAATTCACTTCAATTCCCAGGCGTATTTGGTAGAAAGATTAAGTGACCCTAGGGCCACTCCGTAGCGCTAGTCGTGCTAGATCTCCAATTCCCAAAAGGTAATTTACGATTTCCCCAACGGGTATATATTCAACAATGTGAAAAAGTATACATAGATCTGTCACTTGACAGGGGCAGTAATTTATTCAATTATCTATTCATTTAACTGGGCAGGATTATCGCTGCTTCTTTATATAGGGAGTGTCAATCCCTTATATTGTACAAGATGTGGAGGATAAGTGGCAGACCCTAAAAAGTGTCTGTCACTTTAAGAAGCGCGGACCTGCTCAGTAATTAAATGACCATTTATTTGGTAGAAGCCTGCATGGATCCGTCCTTTCTGTCTCCCATTCCTGATTACTGTACATCAAATTTTCAAAAGACCTTCAGGAACAGCAATCACCTAAATGGCCCTGTTTTTTTTTAGTTGTGTTTTTAGATATGATATTCCCTAATATCCCTGGTGACACTCTACCCATTGTTGGTGTTAATAGTTGTTTAAACAACTTTTACAGAAAGAATCCCATCCTTGGGGCATCCAACACAGGTACTACACGTTTGCTGCAGCCAGAATATGAAGATGGAGTCTCACTTCCTCGGGGTTGGACTCCAAACCTGCTCATCAATGGATTCCCTCTACCTTTGGTAAGAAGTGGTTTAGTACGGGGAAAAACATTGACTAAATGCTTATTCCCACTCATTGTTCACAGTGATTACTTATTAATTAATGGAATGGCATTAGGCACTGCAATTGTGATTTACACCTTCTGTATTTTGTTTAATTTGTTTATATTGTAATTAATAAGCGAACAGTCTATCCGAAAAACAAACGAGGGATTTTTGCGCTATAAAAAAGGTTTTATATTGCCTGTAGAAGTAGTGCCTTTTATACATACAGTATAATGCCCCCAGTAGTAGTGCCAGTTACAGTATATACATAATGCCCACATTAGTAGTTCCCTTACACACGTAATGCCCGCAGTAGCATTGCCACTTGCACACATAATGCCCTCAGTAGCAGCACCACCTATACACATAATATTCCAAATAGTAGCGCTGCTGGTATGCAGTCATTAGATCTACAGTGTTTAGGTGGCCAGTCAAAGGTCGACAACTGTTGGTCAACATTCAAAAGGTTGACATGGTCAAAAGGTTGACATGGAAAAGGTCTACATGAAAAAGGTCGATATGAGTTTTATAAAAAAAATGTGTCGACCTGCAGTATTTCATACCCTACCATCCACTGGGGCATGGTAGGAGAATATAATTGTGTGCCAAGTCTACCCAGAACCCCCCCCCCCCCCCCCCCCCAGGAGGGCTCTTTCCATGGGTACAAGAGTTTTAAAAATCTGCCCTTGGGAACCGGAGATATCTGACTTCAAAACAGTGGTCCCCATCCAACCCAATTGCTCTTCCCAGTTAGATATTTCGGGTGACATTCTATGTTATGCGGTAAAATCCGCACTTTTTTTATCGCACCTAATCACACTTTTGAAAATCGCAAGATTGGACCGTTTTTCGCATATTTAATGAGATGCGAAAAACGGGCCAAATAGTGCGATTAGGTGCGATTTGATGCGATTTCTTTAGTCCTGAAAATGTGCGATTTTCAGGTCTGAAAATCGCACGTTTGCAGGAAATCGCAATTTAAAATAAAAAAAAAAAAACAGCGCGGGGTCCCCCGCCAGAACATAACCAGCCCCGGGCTCATTGACCCGGTGCTGGTGACATAAAATCACGGTCCCCGACAAATAGGGGTCCCCTTGATTTAATGAAACCAGCACCAGGCTAAAGGTCCGGCGCTGGTTCCCGAAATACGGGGGACAAAATGACTAGGGGTCCCCCGCATTTCAAGAACCAGCACCAGACCCAACCAGCCAGCAGGGTAATGCCACAGCCGGGGGACACTTATTATATAAGGTCCCGCGGCCAAAGCATTATCCCCGTGGCTGGTCAGCATGGGCAGGGGTCCTGGGGAAGTGGGGACCCCCCCAATGAAGGGGTCCCCCCCCCTCCAGGACTTACCAGCCCATGCTGAAAGTCCGGGGCTGTCCACGATGCCCCTGGGCGGTGGGCATCGGGCTGATGCAAAAGTGTAAAAAAAAGAAAAAAAACTATTGTCTTCTACTGTAGAACTATAAGTCCCAGCAAGCCTACCCCGCATGCTGGGACTTGGAGAACCACAAGTCCCAGCATGCGGGGCATTAAAGGGCCCGCTGGCACTCGTAGTTCTACAGTACAAAAATAGTTAAATAAAACACACTGACACCCTGAAAAATAAAAGTTTAATACATACATAACACACACATACTGATACTTACCTAACTTGAGCCCGTAGGTCGGTCCCTGGATCCTGGGTCCGGGGTCCGGGGCTCCAGGGCAGAAGAGTCCGGTTCCGGGGACTTGGTCCTGGTTCCGGGGTCCTGGGCTCCAGGGCTGATGTCTCCGGGGTCCAGGATCCGAAGTAGTCCAAAAGGGGTAGCTGAGGAAGGAAATCCTACTCACCTGGTCCCCGGCGACGACCTCGGCATCTTCTCCGGCAGACGCGCTGCTCCCGGCTGGTACCCGCTCACAGACTGGAGAGGCGCAGAGATGTTTCATCCTCTCCTCAGAATGATTCTATTGGCCGCCTAGCGGCCAATCAGGAGCCGACTTTCTCGGCTGAAATTGAGAAAATCATTTTTACATTTGCCACTCAATTCTAATATCTTTATTTTTTTGCCAGCCACGTAAGGTGTCAAATGAAGTTGTAAGGGTCAAAGTGAACACCCTGACTCTAGATGATGATAGATCCCTCATGTTCATGCAGTGGGGTCAGTTCACCGATCACGATACTGACCTTTCTCCGGACACCCCCGCAACAACAACTTTCTTGGAAGGCACGGACTGCGAGACCAGTTGTGCCCGCTCACACCCCTGCTTTCCCCTGATGGTAAGAACATTTTTCACAATTCAATTCACTAGTCAGAAGTCTTACTTCTGGGAAAACTAAATATGTGTGTTTTGTTTCATCTCATTAAGAGCCATAATTAATTATGTACAGAGAATTACACAGCCGGAGCCCTGCTGCCAGCATCACCCTAAAACATCAACATATTGTAGAACATCATCGTCCCTTATTATTATTATACTTTATTTCTATGATGCCACAAGTGGTCAGTGGTGCCATACAGAGGGGCATGTACAGTATATGTGCATTCAAAGTGAAGTCAGAGATTGTGTATTGGAATGAGTTACATGGGCTGTCAGGAAAACGTATATCAGATCACAAATGATATCATTTCTGAGTACTGACCATACATATATAGTTACATGTCTTATATTAGTAATGCTATTCTATTATTTTTGTATTTGCAGATCCCACCAAGTGATACTCGGGTTACAAACACGAGTGACTGTTTGCCAATGTTTAGATCAGCAACAGTGTGCAATTTAGTCACACCTATGCGCGAGCAGATCAATGTCCTGACCTCATTCATTGACGGAAGCCAGGTCTATGGCAGTGATGCTGTAGTTGCTAACAAGCTTCGGAACAACACAAACCAGCTGGGCCTGTTGGCCATTAATCAGAACTTCACAGACAATGGGCGTCCATTTCTGCCATTTGCTGGGGATCAGGAGGACACGTGTACCAGTACAAACAGATTGCTTGGAATCCCATGTTTCTTGGCAGGTGAGGTTTATGCATACATTTATGGAGTGGTTTAGGAATCTCCTTCATAATCCAGACTTCCGCCACAAGTGCTTCTTTCTTGAACTGTGTTATTGTTTGTTTGATTGGTTTTTGTTTTTTTTGTCATCGACTATTTCTGAAGGGGTAGGTTCTGGGACATGACTCTGGTAAGATTTAGTCAAGCGAAGAGTATCAAATAAAGAGATTGCTACTGCAATCAGTTTGCTTCCAAGGCCGGACCTGATGATCGGACCGCTTGTGTACAACGCAAATCACTAACAACGTGCCACAGGAAAAGTGGACTAATACTGGCCATACACTAGACCAACTTTTATGCAACTATACAACTAGCTGGTTGGTTGGACTGAAAATCTGGTGCTGTATGGGAGCAAATGACAATCCACAATTTGCTTACAAACCCAGGAATTTGAGCAATAACATTCATTAAAATTGTAAAGTAAACAGAATTAACTGCAGTGCCTACAGTATTTGTTTGATCCTTTGGGATAGAATTACTGAATTACAAATGACAATTGCTCAAATTCAGTACCAGATTTTTATTCCAGCCAACCAATTAGTTAGATAGTTGGATGAAAGTTGGTCTAGTGTGTGGCCTGCAGAACACTATCATAGCCCCATATTGATGTTCACATATATAACTATATAGATGCTATTATAAGTGCTGGAGATATTTATGGTATTTTCTGTATTAGTATTCTGAATTGTATCTCTTACTTGTGGAAACAGACTTTGAAAAATAGGCCCCAAAAGGGAAGAGCACACATGTAGTATGCAGCCTCTTTATTGCCTGTGTTAAGATCCAATAAGAAATCGATAGAGAAACTACTCCCAGAAGGCGCACCAAATGAATAAAAAAAAGCCACATATGCTCACATACATGTAAGATTAAAATTGTCAGCTTGCCAGAATGGAATATCAAACACGACCATCACAGGTAGATTATACGTCCTGGGTGTCCTAAAGATATCACTGTATATACTCCTCAGTGTACTGTGCATGGCTCTTCACACTGAGGAATGTATATCTTAGAACATATATATATATATATATAATCTCCCCCTGCAGTTACCCATCGACCAAGTTTATACTGCCTTTACTTTATGTTTTGACAGTGTAATATTCTCCCATGCAGTTTGCATTTGGTGCACCTTCCATGAGTCTCTCTCTCTCTCTCTCTCTCTCTCTCTCTCTCTCTCTCTCTCTCTCTATATATATATATATATATATATATATAGATAGAACCAGGTAGGGGTAGCACTCCAGTACAATCAATCAATTTGCGCGGTGCCTTCCAAGGGAGATCCCCGTGCAGGAGCTCCAGCGTATACAGCGTGTTCGGCGGCACTCAGAAATAAATCACACAAGGCGCAAGTAACTTGCGCCTTGTGTGATTTATTTCTGAGTGCCGCCGAACACGCTGTAGATAGATAGATAGATAGATAGATAGATAGATATATAGATAGATAGATAGATAGATAGATAGATAGATAGATAGATGGATATATGTTAGGGCAGAGTGAAAAAAATTTAATTGAGAAATTCAAAATCGGCTAGTGTGGAAAAGTTGTGACTTGACCTGAATAAGAAACGTGCAAAAGCATTTTGATCTGAGTCAAAATCTTCTGTTCTGGCAAGAGACTTAAAGTTTTACTTTTTAGGTGAAAACAAAGAAACCTATGAAGAAGCTCCGATTTAGTTAAAATGATGTCTTATTTCGTTACGCCACTGCCAGCAGCCAAACCCTAACCCTATCAGTACTGATTAACTTTTACCCCAGTACTGAGAGACATTCCACTGTGGGTATGCTGACTGCCAGGATCTTGACTGGATCTAAATGAAGTCCTAATGCTGGTGGAAAGCACTTATTTGGTGTCTGCAAGCAGCACTTAGCTTCTTCAGACAGTTAGCAGTGTTTCCGCTGATGCAAGTAGAAGCAGGTGCAAGGGTTCTTGGCACTCTAGGTAAAAATTCTGCCTACTCCCCCCCCCCCCCCCCAACCCCCTACATGCCCCTTCGCTGTAGAGGAGGTTAGGATTAGTCACTGGACAGAGGGTTAGGCTGTGGGAGGGGAGGTTAGGATTAGGCACAGGGGAGGTTAGTATTAGGCACAGGGGAGAGGGTACATCTGTGGGAGGGGAGGTTAGGATTAGGCACAGGGGAGAGGGTTAGGCTGCGGGAGGGGAGGTTAGGATTAGGCACTGGGGAGGTCAGTATTAGGCACAGGGGAGAGTGTAAATCTGTGGGAGGGGAGGTTAGGATAAGGGACAGGGGAGAGGGTTAGGCTGCAGGAGGGGAGGTTAGGATTAGGCACAGGAGAGAGGGTTAGGCACGGGAGAGGGTTAGGCTGCAGGAGGGGAGGTTAGGATTAGCCATAAGGAGGTTAGGCTGCAGGAGATTATAATGGCACAGGAGAGAGGGTTATGGGTAGGCTTTGAATAGATAAAATGAAAAAGAGGAAAAATTAGGATAACTAAATCCACCTCCAACAAAGAGAATAGCCTGCCGCACCCACCACCCTCCCCCCATCCCCGTGTCCATTTATTTATTATCAGTTTCTTATATAGCGCATACATATTCTGCAGCGCTTTACAGAGTATAGTTTAACATTCACATCAGTCCCTGCCCCAGTGGAACTTACAATCTATGTTCCCTACCACATGTACACAAGCACACATACATTCTAGGGTTAATTTTGGTGGGAGTCAATTAACCTATATTTTTGGATTGTGGGAGGAAACCGGAGTACCCGGAGGAAACCCACGCAAGTCCGGGGAGAATATACAAACTTGGTACAGTTAGAGCCATGGTGGGAATCGAACCCATGACCTTAGTGCTATACACTCCATGTCCCCTTCCCCAAACTTTCCTCATCCCTGGCTCTCCGTTCCAGTCCCCCCCCCCTCCTCCCCGCTCTGCTTCAGCTGATCAATCTACTCACTCCTAGCGACGTTGTCCGGGCACCATGGAGGTTCTACTTGTCCGTCATGTCCACCTCCATGCGCCGCAGTGGCCGGATGGGGCGGGAGCAGGGGCTGAGCAGCACAGATCACCAGAGCCGAAAGATTTCCTCTGCTTCTTACTCGCTGCTGCCGCAGCTGTAGAACTGACAGACGCCAGAACGAACTTCTCCAGCAGCGCAGCAAGCGGGGTCTCCGAGCAGCTGATGAGTGATTCTTGCTGTCTCAATTTCTGCCACGCCATCTACCTCATGCAAACCGCTTTAATATATATATCCTTTTATCCTGACGAAGGGGACGAGATCCCCGAAACGTTGATTAAAATGTTCCCGCAGTAACCTGAGTTATTTAGTCCCTGAGTGCTGCCAACCACAAGGAGCATATGTAGTGGGTATTACCCCACCACAGGAAGGCCGGGAACAAGGTTGGTTATATATATATATATTATCTTCACCTGTGACTCTCTCAACAGAGGACACATATACGAACCAATTCTGCAGGAGCGGCACTCTGCAACATTTTGATGTTTTTAATACATCGGGCGGTATTCAATGAGCCTGATTCGCCAGGTTTTTATGGCGAATTTGTGCTGTTTGGCGAATTTCTGACAAAAACGGTGAATCACCCTATTCAATGACCACATGGCGAATACATTTGAAGGTTTTTTTCGCCATGATTCACCGAGTAGCAATCGCTATCTTTTTATGGTGAAGTGGAATGTGAACTTTTAAAATAAAGTGTTTTGTTTTTTACATTTGGTGTCAAAAAATCAGGAATTTTATTCTGAGGAGGGGCATGCTATTTTTATTCATGTGCTGTAAGCACATGAATATATATTTAATTTTAAAAATAATATTTTTTTTTTTACACAGCAGCCAGCAGGGGGCGCCGGAGCCGAGCCGCTCATTACATATTCATATATTCACTGCACGATCATTACGATCGTGTGTAGTGAATATACGCCCCCCTGCTGGCACCCCCGGGGGGGCAGCCTGTGCTGCCTGGCACCCGGGGAGCCCACCTAACCCCCCACAAAGGTCTGGGCTAGGCAGAGAGACTACCATCTCTCTGCCTGGCACCGTCCTCAGGCTCCCTGCGGCAATCGCCGCAGGAGCTCATATTCGCCAGTCAGGGGCTCGCTGCCCCTGACTCGTTAAATACCGGAGCCCGCCGGCTCCGGAACGTGGCGAATGTGCAGCGAATCCAAAAAAGGATTCGCTGCACCTCGCAGGTATTCACATTGAATACCGCCCATCGTCTTTAGGCAATAATGCTATATATATATATATATATATATATATATATATATATATATATATATATATATATCAATCATGCTCAGAGAAAAGAGGCAGCTCAAGGGTGCCCTCCAGCGCCAGGCGCCCTAGGCAGCTGCCTAGTGGTAGCGCCGGCCCTGAGTAGAAGGTGGTTTCAGTTGATAGATCTACAATATCTAGAAAGACAGGCTCCAAAGGTTAAAAACATATAATGTGTGGTGCGCTATCAACAGGGTTTAAAGGTTGTCAGACTGTCAACCTTTCCCATGTCAACATTTCAATGTTAACTAATTGCATGTTGACCTTTTAAGGTTGACCTATTGACTGTCTATTTAGTAATCCACACCCAATAGAAAGTTCACAAAAGAGGACAATCAGCAATACCATTGACTTTCTTGCCAGCACTTGTTGGCATAGGGTGGGAAGTACTAAGGGAAAAGTTTTCAGGGGTTTTACTGCATTTTCAGATGTACTTAGACCCGATCATCGCGTTTTCACTGGCCAGGGTATCACCACCTTTTGATGGCGATACCCTATAAAAGCCTATGGGATTAATGCCGGCCACTGGCCCCTGCCGCAGATGCCGACCCCACTCCCCGGCATAGCTCCGTCAAGCTCTTCCTCCCCCTGGCAACACAGCCGGAGGGCTGCAGGGGGGAGGAGGCACCCAGGACAGACACCTGTTTCCCATTTCTGCCCAGGGAGAAAATGGAGAGTCCAGGGATGTGACGGAGACCCCTCCATACACCACATCACAGGTATCGCAGGGCCTCCATCACCACATTGTTATGCTAATCGCATATATTAGTACATATGCAATAGCATTGCTGCAGTGGCGCAGTGAGGGGCGGCGATGTATATTAATACATCACACCCATTGAGTGAAGCAACACATACTGGAAAGTAGGTGCCACACCAGTGTAACTGTATAAGTAAACATTAGTTCAACTTAGTGAGCAATCTTCGTTATACAGAACAATATTATACCATAAAGCTTACTTGTAAAATGCTGGTGTTGTTTCTAATGCCTTTGATCTGTTTTAGGGGATACCCGCGTCAGTGAACAGCCTGGTCTCACCGCATTTCACACACTCTTCGTGAGAGAACACAATCGTATTGCAAGAGAGCTGCACGTCTTAAACCCATGTTGGTCAGGGGAAACGTTGTACCAAGAAACCCGGAAGATCGTAGGAAGCATCTTGCAGGTACAATATAATGTCTTCTCTACAAAGTGCATTCTGGGCGCTTGCCAAGGAGCCCCCACACACCGGGCTACATCACCGGCATGGGTAAAGGCTGGAGGCAATTTGGGCTCTTTTCTCACAATTGCAACGATCAATCACAGGAAAAGAGCCCAAATTGCAGGTGAATGACAGTAGGTCCGATGCGATGCATGGCCCTGTCTGCTTTGCACTGGAGTCTCCAAGTTGCACCAGTTGGAGAAGCAATCTGCAGGATCGCTTCCGAGCCAGGCAGGTTTGGCTAGGATTGCATGGAATATATTGCATGCAAAAGGACTGCATGTGATATACAGTAGAAGCACAATACGTATTGCAGCTGAGAACAATAGAATAGCCATGGCTAGCCATGGCTAAAGGAGCAAAGATGAAACTTGCTCCTACTGTATCGGCTTAAGAGGGCATTGCATGCAACTTCTCTGAGGGGAAAAGACGCCGTAATATATTAGGACCTGTTCTAAACACTGTGGCATATGTGAACAGAGGATTTTGTTTACCATAGAGGAGATCAGCTATGCATTGGAGAGGGAAGAAGTAAAGTACCCCGTAAATAATTTTCTAACTGCCATGTTTCAAGGGCTTAGTAAATGAATGTGACCTGGAGGCGCTACACAATGAGCAGCACATGCATACTGTACCTCTCAACATTTTCCTATGCTGACTTGGGACTTCCTGCGCCAACCCTTACAAAGGACTTGACCTCAGGAGGGGGTGTGGCTTTGCAGAATGCTCGCAATCATGAAACCACTGAAAGCTGCCGGCCATGCCACCTCTCCCTTCTGTCGCACTGATTAGATATACTATACATTATTCTATTGTCCAGTAGGTACTTTGAAACAATATATATTTTATTATTTTTTACTTGGCGTTGCATTCTGAGTTAAGCATCCTTTCTTTTTTGTTTATAGAAAATTACATACAAAGACTGGCTGCCACTGCTGTTGGGTAATGAAGTGCCACGAGTTCTTCCTACATATAAGTCTTACAATGAAAATGAGGACCCACGGGTATCCAGTGCCTTCACTATTGCCTTCAGGATGGGTCATACTCTGATACAGCCATTTATTTACAGATTAGCAGATGGTTACCGTCCCTACAGGCCAGAACCAATGGTCCCACTGCATCAGACATTCTTTGCCAGCTGGAGAGTGGTGACACAAGGTAACAACCTGTTATTATCATGCAGCTTATGTGTGAAATGGCATTTTACTCTACCTCCATTATTCATTTTATTTTAATTTAATTTTTTTTTGCTTGCAGTAGTTGTGTAAATGTAGTTCCAGCTGATACATCTAGTGTCTAGATAGGTTGTCAATAGGTCTACCCTAAATTGTCGACATGCAATAAAAAACGGACTTATTGTGTACCAAACGCAGCGAGGCACCAACCCCGAAGCATGGTGAGTGAAGCGATTACACTAATTTGGAGTCCATGTCGACAATTTTCAACATTGGCACGAAAAACGGAAAAAACACGTTAACCTTTTCATGTCCTACCTTTTTAATGCCGACCTTTTGACCTTGTCACTCTTTTGGGGTCTATCTAGACACTGTAGGGGGGGAGGAATTTACTAACATGGGAGTTCTATTTCACATTGCATGTTGCTATCAGCAACCAATCAGCTACTATTATCTTCTCGAAGATGATAATAAATAAGAAATAAATTCTAATTGTTTGCCCATAGCAACATCTCCCATTTTAGTAATTTTCCCATTAATCTAATAATCCACAAACGTGTAAATGACGGTCACTGGTTTATCGCTGAGCCTCGTACGCTACAATTTTATTTACAATACACTAAATGCTTTTTGCAGGTGGAATTGATCCTCTGCTCCGGGGCTTGATGGCCAATCATGCCAAATTAAACCGCCAGAACCAGATTGTTGTTGACGAGTTGAGGGAACGACTCTTCGTTTTGATCAAGCGTATCGGTTTTGATCTACCTTCTCTCAATATACAACGAGGTCGAGAACATGGATTGCCAGGTACAGTAACATAAGAATAAACAGCTTTAAGTTCTAAAATAAAGAACACTCCAAAATGTACAGAATTAAAAATGTCATACAATGTCATTTTCATGCTGCAGAAAATGCTCATAAATGCCATATTTAATGGTTAAAACCTTTGAGCTTTCAAAAATTAGAACACTTGGGACAGGGGCGTAACTATATTTGTCAGGTCCCCAAAGCAAACTTTTGAAAGGGCCCCCCTTGTAGAGTCAGGGGATGCACAGGGTGACAAAAACACAGGTATTGTGAGGGTGAAAGGTAAAGAAAGGTTAAGATAACAGAGTTATCTAGTGGAGGCGCAAAAGCTTTGAGTTGTTATGTCAAGCTGCAGTCTAAGGGCGGGATGTATTAAAATACATCGCCGCCCATCGCGGCCCCCCCGCCGCGATGCCGCCGCATATGTACTAACATATGCGGCTGGCATCGCGATGCGGTGACGGAGGCCCCCCGCGATACCTGGAATGTGGTGTGCGGGGGGTCTCCGTCACCTCTCTGCCCCCTTCTGCATCCCTCACGCCGGGGACAGCTATGCAAGCTGTCCCCGGTGCCTCTTCCTCCCCCCTGCAGCCGGAAGGACGTCCGGCTGCGTCACTAGGGGGAGGAAGGTGTTACCTTCCGGGTCCAGGAGGACCTGGACCAGGTAAGAGAGGGAGGGGGAGAGGGGGGTTGGCGGGTTTTTCGGCGGAGGCGTCGGGTGGCGAAAAGAAGCCCATAGGCTTCTATAGGGTATCGCCACCCAAAGGTGGCGATACCCTACACTGCGGTGACGTGGCGGTCGGGTAATAGTACATAGGAAAATGCGGTAAAACGGGGGTTTTACCGCATTTTCCCTTTAGTACATCTCGCCCCTTATAGAGGGTGTGTCAATCCCCTATAGAAATGCTAGAAAAAAAGAGAGGGTGACTGCACTGGATAGGTCAATTGAACACCTGTTGCCTAGTACAAAATACAATTTTAATCATAAAATAGGAAAAAATAAGGAGTACAGTTACTCCACAGTAAAATAATAAAATATACTCCACATTAATAGTAACCAGTGATATGGTTATAGAACCAATATTGGGGAACGATAGGGAGAAAAATAGTAAAAAGTTGTAAAAATGTAAAAAAATACGTTAATGACTGACTTTAATTGTCCATACGATACCGTATTAATGAACCAGCTGGTGTAGATATGATGCGGGGATCTTTAATTTTTGTGTCACTGAATTGCCTCACTGGTAAGTGGCTGCTGGAACAGGTCTCGGGAGTCCCAGTTGGTGGCCCTTGTGGAGGATATAGAACCCCCTGTAGTATTTTGCGGCCCAATGATATGATATGGGGGGGGGGGGGGGGGGGGCGTCTCTGGTCCAAATGTGGTTAATGCAAAGAAAGGACAAGAAAACAGTGGCAAAATAATTTGGCACAGCTTTCTATTATTAGTTTTACCCAACATCTGTGTAGAGTTTGTACTTGTGTTTGTTTTTCGCTGCAAAATATTGATATGATAACAGGAAACAGCAGCATTGAAAGTCTGTACTTTACTATCTCAATGTTGCACTGAATATAGTAACAGATTAGCCTGATTTGGCAGATGAAAAGCAGATATTTAGTTATCTGAACATAGTTGCCTACATTCTGCAGGGAACTCCCTGAAATAACAGCAATCTCCCTCTCTCCCTCATTAGTCTAGCAATCTCCATCATTTTACCTAGCCCACATTATACTTTTATTATTTTGGGGGGAAATGGAATGAGAGACAGATACATTTACATTGAATCATCAGCACCACACTTTAGCAAGTATAGTATCTCTTTTTAACGGCTTTCAAGGTATAATTTATACACAGTGAATCTCCTGAAGACCCCACACAGTTCAGATTTTCCAGGTCACCTGACAGGTGCACTCATTACTGACTGACATATTTTAAAAGATCCACGGCTGGAGCTAATTATTTATTTATTTGAGAACATGTGATTCACCCATACTGCACCATTTATTACCATATACAGGTTGAGAATCCCTTATCCAAAATGCTTGTGACCACAAGCATTTTGGATAATGGTTTATTCCGTATAGGGTAATATTTTTATATTTTAATGAGGTATCTTGAGGTATCTTGCATTTCTGTTGCATAAACACATAAAACACATGAAATACACACATTTGTATTTTATTTATGCATGAAACAGGGTTTCCAAACAAAAAACAAAGTTGGCACTGAATTTCAATGCCAAGCAATCGTTTTCTTGTGCCAGTTACAGATGTCTCCAGTAGTGCCAGCTACAAATCATGTCCCAGTAGTGCCAGTTACATATCATGTACCGAGTAGTGCCTATTACATATCATGCATCCAGTAGTGCCTATTACATACCATGTACCCAGTAGTGCCATTTACCATTTACTGATGTCTCCAGTAGTGCCAGTTACTGTACATATCATGTACCCAGTAGTGCCAGTTACATATCATGTTCCCAGTAGTGCCAGTTACAGTACATATCATGTACCCAGTAGTGCCAGTTACAGTACATATCATGTAAACAATAGTGCCAGTTACATATCATGTACCCAGTAGTGTCAGTTACAGTACATAACATGTACCCAGTAGTGCCAGTTACAGATGTCTCCAGTAGTGCCAGTTACATATCGTGTCTCCAGTAGCGCCAGTTACAGTACATATAATGTACCCAGTAATGCCAGTTACAGTACATATCATGTACCTAGTAGTGCCAGTTACATATAATGTACCCAGTAGTGCCAGTTATAGTGTCATACTGTAGTGCTTTTAGCAACAACAAAAAAAGTACATTCTGGAAACTGGTTTTCAGAATCATTTGGATAACGGATATCAGCATAAAGGATACTCAACCTGTAATGTGTTCTCTCTGTCTTATGCTTGTAGTGTATTAGTTAGTTAAGGTATATCCTGGTTCTGTTCTTTTCAATAAAGGATACAACTCGTGGAGGAGGTTCTGTGGCCTTTCTGCACCACGTAATGTTCAGGAATTGGCCATTGTGCTAAGTAATAGGACACTTGCAGAAAAATTAATCAGTTTATACGGAACACCTGAAAACATTGATCTCTGGATTGGAGGAGTCTCTGAGCCCCTGGTTCCCAATGGAAGAATTGGAAAGCTGCTATCTTGCCTGATTGGAAATCAGTTCCGTAGAGCCCGAGATGGAGACAGGTAACTTTTGTCATATAAAGGAAAACAATATACAGCCATGCATTCTCCTGAAAGATCTGTCACAGTGGACTTATTCAGATCTGAGCTCAGTACAAATTTGTTCTCAAAATGGGCAAAACCATGTGCACTGCAGTTGGGGTAGATGTAACATGTCCAGATAGAGTTAGATTTGTTTGAGTTAATTTGTTTCTGTGCAGGATAAATACTGTCTGCATTATTTTTACACTGCAATTTAGATTTCAGTTTCAACACACCCCACCCATATCTCTGCACATGTTACATCTGCCCCACCTGCAGTGCACATGGTTTTGCCCATTTTGAGAACAAATTTGTACTGTGATCAGATCTGAATAATGCTGCCCATACACGCTGCAATCCCGGCGTGCGTTCTGGGCTACAATAGCATCCATCACATCGCATTGCATGCCTTGTGCATGCAATGTGATGAATATCAAGTACAAAAAGTATGTGCAGCACATACTTTTTTGTACTGTGCGATGAGGTGCCGCGGGAGCGCGCACCTCAAAGCGCACATCGGACCAGACGGGATCGCAGCATATATGGGCTGCTTAAGGGCCAGTGTCCAGTAACTGCTATGGTATATCAGGGAGAGATACTACAGTATAACAGTGTCTTCATCCAGCCCTATGTGTGTTCCCCCCCCCCCATGTGTTATTTGGGCCTGTTCCACCATGTGTGATGCCAGCCTCAGTAAAGACTTACTTTTTTGCTCCACTTTTAAACAACCCAGTGAGCAGTGGTGTAACTATAGAAGGTGCAAGGGATGCAGTTGCTATGGGGCCCGGCGGGTTGTGGGGCCCCAAAGCAATCCCCTGCACCCTCTATAGTAGAGTGAGAACAGCATGTCACTTACTGGGTGAGAGAACGGAGGATGGAGGACGGAGGTGAAGCCGCTACATGTGCAGTCTCTAAATCTACAGTAGCTGCGGTGCTGGCTGTGCGCGGCTGACAGACACGCAATGAAGTGCTTGACCAGTCCATCAGCCGCGCACAGCCGGTGCCGTAGCAACTGTAGATTCAGAGACTGCACAGGAAGCGGCTTCACCTCTGTCCCGTCCTCTCACCCAGTAAGTGACATGCTCATGCTGACAGGATGGGGCAGCTACTGTAGTTCCGGATTCTTCACAGAAAGCAGCTTTATCTCTGTCCTCTCACAAAGTAAATTACATGCTCAAACATACTGACAGCTAGGGCTCACAACCTGGATTGGGCAGCGGCAGCTACATTAAAAACTATGGGGAGGGGAAGGCGGGATCGGAAT
The DNA here is from genome assembly GCF_055691185.1 of Crinia signifera. NCBI lineage: Eukaryota > Metazoa > Chordata > Amphibia > Anura > Myobatrachidae > Crinia > Crinia signifera. The sequence goes on from NC_139218.1 coordinate 65,519,152, forward strand.
GGTGGGGAGATATTGGCAAAACCGCAGAGGTGGAATAATAAGGATATACAGGGGAGGGGGAGAGGGTGACACAACAATGGCTATGCACTCAAGGACATGTCTGGGGAACAATTAGGTCTATGCAGGGAGAGGGTGGCACAATAATGGGAGGAGGTGATAGCCCAACCTGGCCTGTAGCAGCAGTTGTTAAAGATACAAAATAGAACACAGGGTGCAGTGGGATTGCCTTGGGGTCACCACAAGTCATTGGGCCCCATATGAATTGCATCCCCTGCACTCTCTGTAGATAGAGGGTCCAGCCTGCCTCTCCGGCTATGCCCCCTCCTGTCAATGCGTCCAGTAATGCCCCCTACCATTCGTCCGTCTATCTCTTTGACCATTCCTCCGGCCGGGGGGAGGGGGGGGGGCTTTCAAGATTTTGCTATGGGGCCCACAAAGTTCTAGGTACGCCTCTGCCAGTGAGGATGTTTTTGCTAAACCCAGGGCCTGTCCAAGCCTCATTTTTTTGGTAAGCAAACATAGATTTTAGTGCACCTCATTGTGGGTGGAGCTACATTGTGGGTGGAGCTACATTGTGGGTGGCGTATCAACTGATATGTAATAATTGGGAGAGTGCGCACCAGACGCACATGGCAAAAATTTAAGGCATGGCCACATAATAGAACCAATTCACATTACATCACACAGTAATGCCCCTTAGACACACTGCTCCAGCTAGAGCCCAGTAGACACACTGCACTTTACACATTGTGCCAAACACCTTAATTCCCATTACATATTGTGCCATACACCGTAATGCCCAATACACATTGTACCACACACCATGATGCCCATCACAAACCACACACCGTGATGCCCATCACAAATTATAACACACGACATGATGCCCATTACATATTTGATATATATTTGATATATAAGTGGCGCTTACCTACGCTAGGTTCTTGCTTGATGCAAGGGGCTTCATACTCAATGCTAAGGGGGCTTCATGCTTAATAAATAAATAGTGGAGATTTTTTATGTACTGATCATTGCAATTAAGCCTGCAGCCACCGGCACAGGACCCCACTTTTCTGCAGTAACTACTTTATCACTTAAAATATTTACCATATACATATAAATGTTTGTACAGGGATATCACTTGTTCAAATGATTGTCGAACTCAGAGACTTATAATTGACTAAAGGGAGCGCAGGGGGCCAAAATGGCCCCCGGAGCAGGATAAGGGGGTGGGGCGCTAGGCACCCTGCAGGTCAACGGCGGGAAACCTGGGTTCGGGGGGATGGGGGGGAGGCAGCAGCCAGGGTAGCCGGTCCCCTTCTTGTCACCTAGCCACGAGGAGGGCCAGTGAGAAGGGACAGGTTTAATTGAGGGGGGAGTGAGCAGCAGCAGGAACAAAAGCAGAGAGCAAGGGTGCTGAGCTCACTCATCACCCAGCTAGGACAGAAACACATCTTCAGCAGCTCCAACACTTATATCCAGCAGAACAAAGGAATCAGCAGGGAGCAGTTACTGCATTCCAAGAAGGCCTGTAGCAGTCCCAGCTGAGTGCACATTCAAGGAGGATAGTGCTTTCCCAGCTGCACATCCAGCAGTACCGGCTTCATACCTAACATTCCTCACATTCCAGCATTCGCAGGCCATCTCAGGGAGCAGCATGGAGGGACGTAAAAAGCCAGTAAATCGTTCGGATGGAAGCAGGAGTAAGCCAGCACGTTTCAGAGGGGGGATGATCGAGGAAGGCAACACATACAGGGGAGAAGAAGCTCGCGGGCGCCATCTAGTGGTCTGAGGAAAGAAGTGCAGAGCAAGTCGGTTCAGCAAGGTTTCTCAAGCATCTGGCCAGCAGCAGCACAAGCAGCAGCACGGGGACACAGAAGGGAAATTCCGGCCAGGTCAGACGGGGCATTGATACAGGGTGAAGGCAAGCGTTTGAGGGGGGAGGTGATTCCTGAGGCCGCGGGATCAGAGGGGCACGAATCAGGGGTGGAGGGCCAGGACAGTGTTTTTATGCACCAGGCCCAATTGGACACGCCGGAAGGGGTGCAGGGAGGTATGCCGGGACACAGGGGGGAGGGGGAGCAGGGAGAGCACATCAGGGTCTCCAGGGGTGCGGGGAAAGTGGGTCTTCCTGGCGGAAACCCAGAGCTACAATAGCTCTGCTCGGCAGCCCAATTTCACCCCAAGTCGTAGGGGGGGCCGGGAGGATTGCCAGGTGCCAGCGGCGGGGGGCGGGAGCCAGGGTAATTTCGCCCACTCGGCCCATTTTGTTTCCCTCCCCCGGAGGGAGTATTGCAGCCCCACTACCCCTGCTAATGGGCAGCGGGCACAGAGATTTGATACCCCAAGGGCGCAGGGGCCAGAATGTCTTGCCGATGAGGAGCAGACGCAGGCATTGTTGGAGCAAGCCAGAGGGGGGCGGGGGGATCTTGCCACGGAACAATTGGGGACACATTGGCCCATGCCTCGACCAGCAGGGCGGCAGCACAGCCAGGTGGAAGCAGTTTGACCCATGCCTCGGCCAGCAGGGTGCCAACACAATCGGTGGAGACTGGGGCCATTGCCCAGAAAAGCGCGGTTCAAGGAAGCATCGGATTGGCAACGCACGGTATTGGTGAGATAAGCAATGTTTGTAATGTATATGCAGGTATTGGTGCGGTTTGGCTGGGTAGCAATGTGAAAAATGTTTCCGTGTCCGAGGTTACTGAAGAGGGCAGACAGAGCATAGCGGTAGGCACAGGGGCATTGCCGTGCAGTAATAGCAAGCAGAGCACCGCAGATGATGGCATAGGCACAGGGGCGCTCAGCCGTAACAAGCAGAGCATTGCGGGAGATAGCGACTCAGGTACAGACCTTGATGAGAAGTGCAAGGAGCTGAGGGAAAGGCTGCGATTGGCACGATTAAACATTAAGATTAAGAAGTTAGCCGCGCCAGGGCCAGATGCCCTGTTAAGTAAAATAGGGCAAGCCGAGGCGGGGAAGTCAGGGTTTTTGCACCAGAGGGCTTCCTGGAGGGTTTTAGGGTCCTTATAAGGAAGCCCGTCTGGCCCAGCGCGGGTTACATGGTATATGCAATGATATGGGGAAGGTGGGTTTAAGGTAAAGACATGGGCACACTGGACAGGCTTACACTGTATATACAGTGCGAGCAGAGGCACGTTAAATTTACCTGGGTCAAACTGCAAACGTATGGCATTTTGTCCCTTTCTTTTGTTTAGAAGGTGTCCTAGACAGCAGATATGCTGGGAGAGATAGTTCCACAAGCGCCCATGGGCAGCCCCCACCTTCCCAGATAGGGTGAGGAAATACTTTGATGCTAGAGTGATACCAATTGAGGACAATTCCGCCCCCCCCCCCCCCAGCCCTGTTGGTTTTATGGCAGGAAGGCACACAGCTGGTGGTCTTTGAAAGGAGAGACCAAACGCTGATAGCAGGGTCACTCCAGGGGGGGGGGGGCGGAGTAGTACACATTGTTCACAAGGCTGGGACAGCTGGTTTATTAGAAGCAAACAGCTGGGCAGGAAAAACATGCGGGCAAGTTCATTAATTATTTGTTTATTTACGGTTTCATAGATAGTGCAGCTGTGTCCGTGGCACCTGACACTGGTAGACAGTGATTAAACAAGCTGGTAACAGCAGACAAAGTATGGCAGGTTTGCCTGAGAGGGAGTTTTCAGGGCAGACTGGACAAAGTGGATGGGAGATATTTGGTGGAAAGGGAGGAGATATAGGCTGGTGCAGTAGGGTCGATGGCTCTATATGCAAGTAGAAGTGTTTTATGTTGAATCATTGTGTGTGAGGTGGGCTGCACTGGTGTAATATCAGCGCCATCTTTGAACCAAACCATTGAACCATTGTAACCAATGTGGAGCGGCAGAGTGGAGCTGCAGGCAAATGAGTGTCTTGCTGGGAAGATCAGCATAGC
>NC_139218.1:68545576-68553076 GCF_055691185.1 Crinia signifera
GAGTTGTGTAGTCTAACCGATGTTAGCTCAGTGTATACTCTTCCAGTGTTGGTCCTGCAACTACAGAAAATATAGCATAAGTAGAGAAACAGCAAAAATTAGGACCTTCTGCAAAGTGTAGTATGTACAACATTATTGCTTTACAAAAGTTTATAGTATCTAGAAAGAAATGGCCCTTGTAGTTCTGGTTGCTGGTTTTTGGATTTGCAAGATGTCCATGTGTTAATATTAAACTGTATAAGAAGATATTGAAGATGTAAACATATGGGTGAAGCCTCGTATACACCCGAGAAGTAGCTCTGAATTATCCTTAAATACTGAGTGATTAACTGTCACACTGTAATTGAACCATTTTCATTCCTAGACCAAGAAGAATAGACAGCGGGAAGAGGATATCTTTGACTTCCCACTCTCCATCCATTCTACGTTCATCAATGTGATATCTCTAGTTCACCAATTCCAATTTCCTCTCTTTGACAATTATAGTATTTCCTTTAACCTGTCTTTCCTCCTTTGCCCACCTCTTCTACCCAATATTACATCACCAAATGTAACCTTGAGGCAATTGAAGATAATTTCTCATCCTTACTTGGCTCAGTTTTCATCCCTCGTCCCACCTTCTCCTAACTTGACCATGTAATTTCCCTCTACAATAGCACCATAAGTTGTCCTGGGGTCTTTAGCCTCAACTGTCACTAAAAGCCTTTCCAATGTGTGCCTCAAAACTCGCATGCACTATATAATTTCAAATATGTTCTTAACCCACCAAGCAACTCTGAAGGAAATTCTTCCCATCTTGTCTTTGTCCACTTCACATTCATGCTATCCTCCTGTAACACTGCTTTATCACTTTGCAAACAATCTTATTTCAAAACCCATTATTAATCTCAGTCCTCCATACTCCAGCGTCTCTTCACTATCTTTAACTCCCTCCTCACAACTAAACTTCTCTGTCAAGATGTTACCTCCCACAGGCTCCTCTCATTCCCTCCCCTTCCCTTCCCTCAAGACTCTTACTATTCTTCCGCCTCTAATTTGCCCATTGTGATGTCCTTCTGTCCTGCATCTGGAGATGAGTTTAGGGAATTATTAGTCCCATACAGTCTCCTCCACTCCTTCCCTCCCACTACCTGTTCCCAAATATCCTACCTCTTTAACCCCTTACCGCCGCAGCCTGTTTTTGCCTTCCTGACAGAGCCCTTTTTTTCAAATCTGACATGTATCACTTTATGTGGGGATAACTTTTTATTGCTTTTACTTATCCCAGTGATTTTGAGATTGTTTTCTCGTGACACATTGTACTTTAAGTTAGTGGTAAATTTTGGTCGATACAGTCTTTTTTTTGTGTGAAAAATACCAAAATGTCGTAAAAAATTGAACATTTTGCAATTTGCAAAATGTTAAATTTTCTGCTTGTGAGACAAATAATCATACCACTCAAAATAGTTAATAACTAACATAGACCATATGTATACTTTATGTTTTAATCATTATTTCAACCTCCTTTTATTTTTTTTGGACACTAGGGGGCAGCAGAGTCAAAATTATACACATAACTCATAAAACGCTGCAATTGGCTGTTCACATTTGAACAGCCAATCGCAACGATCGCCGATGGGGGGGCATCGCTGCCCCCCCTGGGCAATGAGGGAAGATGTCTGCTGTCAGGGACAGCAGACATCCCTCTGTCACCGCGTCTATAGACGCGGTGACAGTTTAATGGCATGACGTTGTTTTTAGTCTTTTTTTTATTGTAACACCATTTAAGTATGAACACCTTCTCTCCCCTTAATTTAAAACTCAAATTTTCTTGAGTAAATTGTCAACAGTAGTCTTACTAACTTTCCACTAACTTCCGCTGTTGCCCACTTCAGTACCACTTTCATATTCTCCATTTGAATGAAACTGACATTCTTGCTGCTCTTACTCTTTACTTAATCTCTTTGATCTCTTGTTTGCCTTTGACATCATGGACCAACTTCTCTTTTAACTCTTTCACTTCTATGGTCTATTGACACTATTTACTCCTGGATGTCCTCTTACCTCTCTCATCAATCTTTCTTTATCTCTTTGCAGGACTCCACCTCTCCCCATCTCCTTCTTCCTGTTGGTATCCCTCAAGGCTCCCTTCTTTTCTATCTTTATGCTTCCTCCCTTGGTGTGCTCATCAGTACTTACTGCCTCCAGTTAAATATCATTTCTATTTTTTTTACTTAACATAACTAAAGCTGTGCATACTGTACAATATACAGTTATCTGGAAGATAATCTACCAGGGCTGGCTAACTGGAATTAAATCACAGATTTAACCTATTTTTATGAATGACACTTGTCTTTTTTCCAGTGTTTGGGAGCAAATGGTCAATTGTCATTTTGTCTCATCCACTACCAGATTTTCATTCCAACCAGCCAGATCTGGCAGATAAATTTATAGTGTATGCCAAGTTTAAGCCTGAGCTATCATTTTCAAACCCTCTAGTCCACTTACCTCTCTCCTCCTGTCTCTGCTGGTAAAAAGTTGACCTTGACTAAGCTCTCTCCTTCAGACCTCTCTCCCTTTATTATTGCTTTCACCTTTGTAATAGCACTAGCATTAGCACTCTACAGAGACCAATTCAAACTCCTCAGTCTCACATGTAAAACCCTCACACAAAAAGAACTAAGGATAAAAAAGACTTAAGATTACACGTAAATTATATAAAAAGGGACAGACTAGATGGGCCAAGTGGTCCAATCTGTTGTCATATTCTATGTTAATAACAGTTTTCTCTTTTCCTAAAACGTTTTTAAATACCCCTAAAGTCCACTGTATTACATTTTGTTCATTAATCTGTTCTAGACAGAACATATACATCAAATTTAGATACTTAATTGACTATTCAAATACATAGCAAAAGTGTACTGAACCATCTAGTTTAGGGACAATGTCAATAGGACTTGACCACTGGCTACAAGACTTTTTAATTACCTCCAACTGTAACAATTTCTGGACTTCATACCACATTGCATCTCTTATTGCTCCAGGAATTCTAAGGTTGTTGTCTGACAGTGCCCCATAGTTCTGTGATGATATCATGAACAATTTCATTTGTTCTGCATGGTCTAGTACAGAGTACATCAGAACTGCAGTACACAGAAACTTTTAACCTTTTTTTTAAATCTGGCGTAAGTTAGATAACAGCTATTACTACAAAAGATTAATCGTAAAATGATATCTCCTGTACAAAAAGGGAAACGGTCATTAAGTTGACAAGCATAAGGTCGACATCACTAGATCAACATGCTGAAAGGTCGACATGGGTCTAAGTCAACATGGGACAAGGTCAAAAGGTCATTAGGTCGACACAAGCATGAGGTTGACATGGGCTAGGTCAACAGTCAAAAGGTTGACATGGGGATTTTCACTGTTTTATGACCCGACATGTGCCAACAGGCAGTATTTCATGCCCTACCATCCACTAGAATAAAATAGTGTGCAGCGAGGCACCAAGCCCAAGGCATGCGAGGGGGCACAGTGCACTGTGTCGACATTCTGGTAAAAAAACAGTGAAAAACCCCATGTCGACCTAGCCCATGTTGACCTAATGCTTGTGTTGATCTAATGCTTGTGTCGACCTTGTCCCATGTCGACCTCCTAGACCCAAGTTGACCATTCAGCATGTCGACCTAGTGGTGTTGACCTAATGACTGTCAAGCAACTTATGGTCGACCAAATGATCCATACCCCTACCAAAGCTATACACACATCTCTATAAAGAATCTAGAGAGTTTATATACTGAGGTAGATTACCTCTATGTTCTTATTATCTGGTCTAGTAAGCCCGCTCTCAGCAAATGCTTCGAAAGCTGGTAGATGGCCAACAGATGGCAGTGTAAGCTCGCTCAAAGCAAATGCTTCCAAAGCTAGTAGATGTAGTTTCCCTTGCTGCCAACAGATGGCAGTGTTTCGTATTCACACAGACACTACTAGACATATATATACATGATGAGCACCATCTTGTTCTTCCATTATATACAAAAGTCCAGAAACAAATTCTATGTTGTCATTGATCCATATCAAATCCATTAAGGATGGATTTTATAATTCCATATCTATTTTATTTGTGCAGCCACATGCCCAGTGGCGTAGCAATGGTGCTGCAGGCCCCGCAGCGGCTTGGGGGAGTGAGCACCGGTGGGGTCTTCAGGGCACGCTAGAAATAATAAGCTGCTACATCAAACAGAGACAGGCAAAAAGCCTAATGCAGCAAAGTGCCCAAGAGACCTGTGGCTGTAGCTTTCCTACTATCTGTGACACTTTATATCTCTCTATCCCTGACACTCTCTTTCCCCGACACTCTCTATCTACCTGACTGTTTTTTCTCTTTCTCTCCATGACACACGCTCTCCCCTCTTACACTATCTGTCTCTTCATCTCTCCGTTTATGACACGGTATATCTCTCTTCCCCTCCCTCTCTCTCTCCCCATGGCACTGTCTCTCCCCCAACTCTTCTCCCTTTTTCTGACACTGTCTTTCTACCTCTCCCACCTCTCTCCCACTCTGTCTCTCTCCCCTGGGCACTCTCTTTTGCTTTATTCATTCTCTTTCCCTGACACTGTCTCTCTCCATAAATCTGCCTTCCACTTTTTCTACCTCTAACTGTCCTCTATCTCTTGCCCTGATGCTCCCCCTCTCTCTCCTCAAACCCCTGCATTTCACTCTCTCTACCTCTTTTTCTCACTACTCTCTCTGTCTCTCTAATCCTCTTTGTCCTTTCAAACTGCTAACTACGTGGTTCCCAAACTCTGTGACTCTGCCCCCTGCGGAGCTGTATCGGTGACAGTGGTGCCTCGGCCAGTGTCCCTGTAGAGGCAGCCGCATGTAATTTATTAGTTCCCCGCTGGTAGTAAGTGCCGGAAGGGGAAGTGGTGCGAGCGGGTTTTGAGTGGAGTCAGCTGGTGGGGGATGCGGGTGCAAGTGTGTGTGAGTGCGCATAGCAGGCAAGTGTCCTGACAGGGATGAATGAGGTCTTGGTAGCTGAGGCAGGTGAATCTGAGCGGTGCTGGCTGGCAGGCAATCTGTGTAAGTATAAGTGAGGTGCTGCAGGGATCTACAGGGTGTGGGTGGGTGAGTGCGTGATACAGGTGATTTATACAAGAGTCAAGCTGGTAAGGGGGGGGGGGTGTGTTCCTGGTGCATGACCTTGATAGGTCGTAGGGAGTTATAGGGATGGGGGGAGGGCTTGATATAATAGGTGATTTATACGGGGAAATGGTCAGGCTGGTAATACCCCTTTTATACCTAAAAGCTGGGTCGCGCCATGGCTTTTGAACCCGACTCCAATCCAGGTGTGACCTGGCTTTTGACCCCTTTTACACCTACACCCCCACACGGCATAATTCTGGCTGGATGAAGTCACCGTTGGAGGGGCCTGAGCTGGCGATGAGAGCATCTCCCAGTGCTGGCTTTTCCATTGCAGTGAATGGGTCCTGGGTCACATTGACACGGGTTTACCCGTTTACAATTCACCATGATCCTGGTTGAACCCAGAAAATTTGACAGTTTGAAATCCTGGGTCATGATCGTGCAAAAACCCAGGTTATTAAAGCGGGAATAAATGGATATAACTGGGGGGTGGTCTTGGTGCATGGCCTTGAAAGCCTGGAATGTGTTCTTTTTTAAATGGGTGCAGGTGTGCAAGGAATGCACTACAATAACACATAGGGTGGGATGTACTATTAGCGATGATAAGTCAATAGTAGAGGAACTGAGCATTTTTTTTTCATTTGGTTTTACAAGAGAGAAAAATAGTGAGGAACTCATGAACACCACTTGAAAAGCTATTAGATATAGAGGGTGAGATTTAATAGGATGAGAGATTCAGAAAGTGAGAGATTTGGGAAGAAATCTCCAGGTTTTTTTAAAGCGGCAATCATTTACACCGCAAAATCAAACTGGTTTTGCAGTGTAAATGATTGCCGCTTTATAAAACCTGGAGATTTCTTCCCAAATCTCTCACTTTCTGAATCTCTCATCCTATTAAATCTCACCCAGAGTGTCCGGAGGAACAAGTCCGTAGACGACTTACCAAAATAAAAATAAATAAGTTACTGAGACCTGATGGTATTCTCCTGTGAGTTTTAAGGGAACTGAGCAAGGAAATAGCAAGGCTATTACACTCTGTTTTTGCAAACGCAGAAGTAGTCCCAATATTTAAAAAGAATGAAAATAAATAACACATGGGTAACTATAGAGGATTTGGGTATAGGAGATAACATCTGTAATTGGGTAAGAAACTGGCTACAGAACAGGGAACAGACAGTAGTGGTTAGCAGTTCATTTTCAAACTGGGTCACAGTACTAAGCGGTGTACCTCAGGGTTCTGTGCTGGGACCAATTATCTCTTATATATTTAGCCAGATCCGTCACCTAAAAGCAGTGTAGGGAACGGTGGGCGGGGTTCCACGGGTGATTGACATGGCCGTCCACCGTTAGCCACACTGCAGAACCTGGACACTTCAGTTCTACACAGGCTATGTCCTACACAGCAAGCTCCCGCCCCCTCCTCGCCCACTACTCCCCATGTCCACCCAAGCACACCCCAAACACCGCCCCACGGCTGCACACCACGCCCCCTCCAACCATAGCACTCCACTCTCTCCTGCTTTACCGTCGACCACACACCCCCCCCCCCCCCATCATCCACATACCCGTACTGCTGCAATTTCACGGCCACCCGCTGACCTACCCTATCTCACTCCAGCATCTCCCCACCTGCAGTTCCCATCTCCGCACCCCCTGCACAGCTCAGTGCACGGGGGGTTAATGCAGCCGGTCTGCCAGAGAGCTGTTCTGCTCTCCTTCTGCCCTTCCGGCAGCCACAGCTTATGCGCCGCTGCTGCTTCCTCCTGCCCTGCTGCAGCCACCGGCAATGGTCCGAGGCTGCAGCGCAAATAAGCCCTGGCTGTTGGCTTCCCCCCCCCCTTCTCAAGTGCGCATGAGGGTTGCGCTTTAATACAGCCACTTTAGCTGATCCTGGGCTGCCACGCATCCAGGACCCCGCGCGACCGCCTCTGTCATCCCCCCCTCGGCACCGCACACTGTAAGCCGGGGGGGTGTGGGCACTCCAAGCGACAGCACACTGTGGAATAATACACTCTTAAAGGTACGGCAGTTGCATTTTTCTTACACACACCTATTTATTCACCAGTCAGCGTCTCTGCCCTCACCCTCTCTCTAACTGCCCCCTCAGCCTCTCTGCCCTCACCCTCTCTAACTCCCCCCTCAGCCTCTCTACCCTCACCATCTCTCTAACTGCCCCCTCAGCCTCTCTGCCCTCACCCTCTCTCTAACTCCCCCCTCAGCCTCTCTGCCCTCACCCTCTCTCTAACTCCCCCCTCAGCCTCTCTGCCCTCACCCTCTCTCTAACTCCCCCCTCAGCCTCTCTGCCCTCACCCTCTCTCTAACTCCCCCCTCAGCCTCTCTGCCCTCACCCTCTCTACTACTGCCCCCTCAGCATC